>NC_143136.1:6987196-7290227 GCF_059928025.1 Delphinapterus leucas | reverse complement strand
TTGTCACTGCACCTTGCCAACCAGAGCACTTTGCTAGTCTTCCGGTTCAGCACCTCGTAGCTTCAGACAATCCCACCTACCCAGCAAGGCAGGCTGAAAGCTTCCTGTTTTGATCTGTGCGTTTGCCATCTTCATTAAAAAGTGTTTTTCCTCACTGAACAGTAATCCCCTCTGCATTCCCCCAGTGAAACGTTAACCATTTTGTGCCAACGGTATTCCTTCCTGATCCAATGTTGCTTCCAGAGATTGGGGCCGTGAAGAGGGTAAGGCAAGTGTACACATGAAACCAGGCCCTCTAAGAAATGAAAGGATGATTTTGCCAAAGCGATACATGTCACTGGGCCCCCTGCAGTGGCAAACATTTGACCACCGGTTCTCCAGGGAAGAAAGCAAAGCCCTGAGTTGCAGCGTTTGCCAATTTCTGTGGGGTAAATACTCTCACCGTGGCTCCCACCATAGTGGCCACAATCAACAATCAGCTCTTGGGGATCTGGAAAAATTGGATTTTGAACCAGAACAAGTAGGCACAAGTGGGCATGAGCCAGCCTCAGCACATCACTGGTCTGTGTGTTATGAATTCATACCTACTACTGCCCGGGTGAGGTCTGTTGCCTCTGAGACCATAGATGTCTTCATTAGAGACTCCTGTTACTTGTTAGGGGTCAGACAGATTAATAATCACTTCCACTTTACTTAGAGCCCTTTTAATCCCCAAACTCTTATTTATAAGTTATTTTAATTCAGTTTTACCCATTCCTTTTTATCACATTTGGAGAAGATATTTTTTTTCTACCTGACTCTTCTTAATTTTCCAGTCCTCTGAGCTTCGGTTTACTTGTCTAAAAATTAGGAGTTGATACTGTATTAGTATATTCAGCACATAGCAGGCACTCCTTGACGATAGTGAGGCCATGCCCTGGACTTATTGTATCAACTCATTTTAACACTGAGGAGATCTGAGACTCTTCATCCATGAACAGAAAAACTGGCTCAACCTTAGAGAGCTGAATGCCATTGTCCAGGTCATACAATTACTTAATGGTGGAGCTAAGGTTTGAATTTGTGGTTGACAGGGTGTTTTTGAAAAATTAGTTGCAAGCAT
The DNA here is from genome assembly GCF_059928025.1 of Delphinapterus leucas. Lineage (NCBI taxonomy): Eukaryota > Metazoa > Chordata > Mammalia > Artiodactyla > Monodontidae > Delphinapterus > Delphinapterus leucas. Next base: position 7,289,125 of record NC_143136.1, on the reverse strand, counting down.
TAAAAATATGAGATTTCTTCTAAGAATCTCTATTTTTACCTTCCCTTGAAGGTTTTGAAATTCTGCCAACTCTCGGCCTAAGTTATCCCATGGGAGTATAACTGGAGCTAAGCGGAAGCTGGTTCCTTTGAAGGGACATTTCTCCAATGTGTCATTGTCCCCACCTTGCCCTAGTGTCTCTCACCCTGCCTGCTTCACTCACACACTAGGCTTCAGATTTTGTGCGTTTTCTAATGGGTCACACTGCTTTCTAACTGAATATTACGTCCCCTTGCCCACTTTTTCCTCCCCACTTGACCAAGGAAGAAACTGAGACCCAGAAGGTTTTGCTAATTAGTTCAGGTCAAATCAGAAAGGCCACAACAAAGTACCTAACTTCTGCAATCAGGTTATGTGATCAAAGCCGCAGCGCCTTCTCACTATAAAGCAGTGTCTTCACCAACTGTTTTAATCCCTTCTAGCCCCACACTGTGCTTGCATAACCCTCCCGTTAATAGGCAGACATCGAGTGGGTGTCTTTTTACTTGAATAGGTTCTTACAAAATATGTATTGCTGTTTTGCATGCATGCATTTTTAATGAGTGATACCATAGCCCCCATTCAATTTTCTAAAAGTGATACCATAGCCCTCATTCGATTTTCTTAAAGTGATAGCATAGCCCTCATTCGATGTTCTACTTTCTCTGCCAAAGCATCCTTCCTTGTTACTATGTACACATCCAGTCGGCTTCCGACTGCTGCATAGCACCCCACTGTACACATCGACCACATTTTACCTGTCCCCTCTCCCCATGATGGGCACCCAGATCCCCGCCCCCCCCAGATCTCTGCCACCACAAACAAACCTGTGATGACCATCCACATAGGTGAGCCCAAGGTGAGCCCTGGGGCATATGCCCAGGGGTGAAATTGCTGGGTCATAGCTTATTCACATATTTAATTTGTCTAAATGGTATCTGATTGCTCTCCAGAATGGCTGCACTGGTCTATACTCCTGGGATTCTTTATACAACACAAGATGTTGAGGGAGGGAAGGAGGGAGAGAGACTTTTAAACATATAATATCCATTAGTAAATAAGGTCCTTTGGATGGAGTTCAAAATAGGCTTGCCTCGTACCAAAGGTGCCAGAGCACACAGGCAGAGAAATCGGAGCACAGCAGCCTTTCCGAGTCCAGGAGCACAGAACTTAGAGTAAGGAACCCGAGACCTGGGTTCGGGTCGTGGTGCTGCCGCTTACGGGGCAAGTCATTCGGCCTTCTGAGCCTTAGTTTCTTCATCTCTAAAACGGGAAAACCAATAGAAACAGTAAGGTTGTTTGGTTTCTCAAAAAAATGTTCATCCTTCCGTTCATTCATTCTCAACGCTGAGGTGAATACGTGATGCATTTTGTCACCTAAGTGCAGAGTTTCCGAACGTGCCCAGTCTCATTTGACACCCTGTTTTCCCTCTTGTCGGCCTAGGGGCTCACAGGACCAGAGGCCCAGTCACAGAGTAGGATTTTGAACTGGTCTGTGCAGACTGAGGTAGGATGTGTGCCGAAAGCCTACTGAGCCCAGCGGGGAGGATGGGGGGGTAGGGGTGGGAGTGGTCCTCATGGGCACCCATACTGGGGGGAGGAGGAGGAAGCAAAGGACTTCAAGTCTGATCAAGTCCTCTGTAAAGTGGGGTCCAAATTCTTCGCTGTTGGTGAGGAGCTTTGCTGTGGGTTGAGGACTTGAGGGTAAGTCCTTGGATCAGCTCTTGATGGAGGGCTTAAGATAGACAAGTAAAAAGGACTGATTTGGGGGGTTGACCGTCAAAGGTCAAGTTCTTCCAGAAGCCGACCCCACGCTTGGGTACCAATAATTGATTAAAGAAAGGCTCCCAGGAGAATCCAGTGAGAGAGTGGGGGACGCAGGATGGGAAAGAAGAGAAGCCAAGCAAAGGTACCATTTCAGGTGAAGTCTCAGACCCAGCCTGATGCTACAACGAGCTCTGGAGTATGAATTACACCTCGGGGTTTGTTCTGCATCAAAACAAAGAGCTGGGCTTTTGCACACACTCTCCAAGCACACAGGTTGGCTGCCTTGGGCATGGGGAGTCAGAACGCTCTGGTTTCTCCTGGATCTCCTTGTGAAATGCGGTGGCTCCAGTGCGCAAGGGGAATCACCTGAGGTTGCAGGTTCAAGCCGTTAGCAGCAAAGCACAGAGCTGCCAGAAGAGAGGGGGCTGGGGGCATAGATAGTAAAGGGATCTGGGAACTGGGTAAGACACCAGCCACATTCCATGTAACGACCTGTGATTAGAAACCACACATTTATATTGACACCAGTACTGTGCACACGTGCTGCTCATTAACTCTGCCTGCCATGATGCTTCTCCCTCTCTTGGCCTGGGCAACCGCTCTCCATCCTTTGCATCTCAGCTTAAGTGTCGTGTTTTTAACGAATAATTCCCTGACCCACTAGGCTGAGTCCCCTTGTAATACCCTCCCAAGGCACTGACTTCTCTCAGCCTCTGTACCTTGTCATTATTCACTTGTTTATTGTATCACATCTTGCTTCTCTGCTAGACTGTGGGCAAGGCCTGGGTCTGTGTTGGTCCCTGCTGAATGCCCATGGCTGAGCCCTGGGTGGGGTTCATGGTAAGAGGTTAGTACATGTCAGGGGGCTGATTGCTGGCTTGACAAGCCACCGGCTCTGGTCTGCTCCAGCCCTGCCCAAGTGGAGAGGGTGGGCTGGGGAGCTGATCCTGGACAGTGGCTTCAGTGGGCAGGGCCTGCAGATATACAGGGCGTGGAGGGAGCCATGGGGACAGGATCTCTGGTGCCAGGGTGGGGTTCAGGCTTGTCAGAAAGATGACGGGGCCCTGAGGGGCCTGGGGGTCTACACAGAGGATGAGATTGCAGGGCAGTGGCCACTGGAAGCTGGAGAGCAGATGTGGCGAAAATGAGGGCGTGGAACTTGGAGACGTGTCCTTGCGGCAGGTCCTGGTGATCAAACAAGTTGTGTGACGTTGAACAAGTTACCTAAGCTCTTGGAGCTTCAGCTTTCTCATGAGTAAATGAAGAAATTATGTCATGAAGGTTCAATAAGAGGTAGAATCTCAGGAAAAGTTCATTCTTCCCTTCAAACTTGTATTTGTCAGCATTTGCTGTGTAAAAAGTACTCAAAAATCTCAATAGTTTACAGCAACAAACATTTCATTTTCCTCTCCTGGGGCTGTTGGTTGAACTAGGCTGGGCTCTCCTGGACTCAGCTGGACCAGGCTGGGCTCCAGGTTTCCAGTCAGATCTGGGTGTGCTCCTCACGCCTTTATTCTTGGCCCATGCTAGAGGGCTGGAGGCTCCCTGGGGCACCTCTTCCCATCAGATCACAGGGGCCCAGGAGGGGCAAGCGGAAACCCACAATGCCCATTAAACCCTGAGAACTGGTGCTTTGACCCACATTGCTTTGGTCAAAGCAAGCAGCATGGCCAAGCCCCACACTGGTGGGATAACGGTGTAAGTTCTCCGTACTCTAAAGCAGTGATGGCGCTCTAGGTACCACGATGGAGGATATGGCTGCAAAACTCTACAGTAGGGCAGGGCTACTCTGCCCCTTCTTCCTCATCATCCAGGCATCTGTCCTGTGAGCTCTTGGAGAAAGCGTAGAAACCTTTTCCATAGTTAGCTGACAACCTCTCTGCGATGCTGGGTGTGATTCGGTCTCTAAGCTGTCAGCTGTGATTCTACTGACAAAGGACCCATCCTCTTCCGGGGTCTTCATTGTGGGCCTGAGGTCCCCAGATGAGGGTTCCACTGCTCAAATGCGCAGACCACGTGCTGGCAGACAGCGCCGTCATCCTCTGCCCCCTGACTCTGGCTGCGGTGACACCAACCTCAGATGATGTATCTCAGAGCTGTCATTTCAATACAAGCCAGAGATGTAGGCGTCTAGTCTTCCAGCCTGCAGCTCCTTTGATGTGAGAGGTTCAAAGCATTTTACAGCTGCTCAAGGCTGCCAGGAGAGTGCAGGACTCACCGCCACTACATAGATATCAGAGAGTGAAAGGCAGAGATTCGGGGCCTTATGATCTCAATCCCTGTGGGGATCCCAGCTCACAGGCGAAAGAAATGAGCAAGCCTGCAGGACCCCTGAGTCTAGGAGTTGACCCAGCGCCCGGGGTTCCCCCGTGGGAGAGTGCCGCGGGCGGGATTGCCGGGCCACTGGCTCTGTTGGGTGGGTGGCAGGATTGGGGGCAACCTGGGGAGGAGTGGCTACAGGAAGCAGGGACTGAGAACTGGGGCGGTGAGTGGTTACGAGCCCAAGGAGGGGGCATGGGTTGAGAAATGGGGGTGTCAGCTCTGAAACTCAGGGAGGGACGTGGATTTAGAAATGAGTGTGGAGACTGGCGGGCGAGCGGAGCCCGTGCCAAGCCGTTCTGGGAAGTCTGCCCAAAACAAGGCAAGAGCAAAGCTGAGGAACCAAGCCTCAGGAAGTGGGGGCTGATTGGAACAAGGTGGATGGGAGACCCCAGCCTGCTGGCTGGGCGCGAGACAGAGCCCATCCCCAACAGTGCCAGGCCCTCCAGATCTGGGCAGAAAGGGGCCAGGGCTGCCCGGTGCAAGCTCGGAGCAGAGATGTCCCGTTGGCTACCACTGGAGGGGGGAGGGGAGGGTGGGGGCTGCGCCGGCCCGGCACTCAGTTTCTCCTTTTCTTCCTTTAAGCTTCATGCCTCATCCCAGAGATGTCACATCCCTCCCTTCTGCACGGAGGAGACTCAGAACAAGCCTGGTGTTGGCTTTTACCCTCTTCAAAGCCCCAGACAAGTGGCTTTAGGACCCTGTTGTGGGTGGGCGGGCAGTGGATGCAGGACTGTGCCCACAGATAGCAAATGCCAGCCTCCCCACTCCCGCCACCACCCATCACCGCACGGAGGGTGCCTGCTGCCACCCAGGATAAGAGCTTCTCCCACACACCGGCTTTCACACCATCCAAGCCGCCCACTGAGCCGCTAGAGGCTGGAGCCTGCCAGAGGATCTCCAGCCACCTGGTTGCACCCCGAGCTGGCGGCGCCCTGTGTCTGGTCCCCGTACTCCCGTCTAGCTATTCGTGCCACCCACCACCTCCCATCCCCTTCCTCATCTTGAAACGTCCTCCCTGGGTACTGTAATTCTGACAGCGTCTCTGACCACCAGGCAAGTTGTTCAACCTCCCCGAGACTCAGTTTTCTCATCTATAGGATGGAGCAGTGGCACCCACCTGTGATATTCGAGAGACTGTAAATTATTATTTTTTAATATGTATTTACTTATTTGGCTGTGTCGGGTCTTAGTTGCAGCACGCGGGATCTTCGCTGAGGCATGTGGGATCCTTCGTTGTGGCGCGTGGGCTTCTCTCTAGTGGTGGTGCGCAGGCTCTAGAGTCCGTGGACTTAGTTGCCCCGTGGCATGCGGGAGCTTAGTTCCCTGAACAGGGATCAAACCTGTGTCCCCTGCATTGGAAGGCGGATTCTTGACCACTTGACCACCAGGGAAGTCCCGAGAGACTGTAAATTAGATAACGTACCTAACACGCCTCGCCCAGTTCCAGTTTCTTCCTTTTGGGGAGTGGGACCCTCACCTGGGAAGGGCCAGGGAGGTTCCAGGAGACCCCTCAGAGGGCCGCCTCCCCTGCCCCTGACACAGGACATACAGCAGGGAACTGTGTCCTTGTCATCATGACCTATCTTTCGTCCTGAGTGACTGATACCCAGGATTGTCCACAGTTTCAAAGCAAGACCAGGGAAAGGAGACCTCAATCCCCCGGACCTGGACCCAGAGAGCTCACCTTCCCCAACCACCATCTCCGCCCTCCAGGTACCCCTCTCACAGCTCACAGCCTGTGAGCTCCCAGGAACCTGCAACACCAGGTCTTTTATGAGATGTGGCAGCTCCAGTTCCCTGCAGCCTGACTGCCAGGAGGTAGCCCCTTCAAAATGTCCCATGAGTAGCTCTGAGACATCCTGAAAGACCCCTCAGCGTGCCCTCTGCTGGCTGGCCAGCTACGGCACTGCACAGGGCATCCTTCCCCTCTCCTGCTTGTGCAGGGCTGTGGCAGGCTAGACACTTGAAGCAGCTGTGCGCTGCCCTGTGCACCACGAGAACACCAGGGTCCCTCACTGCCTGGGGCTCTGCCAGGTGCCAAAGCCTGTCTCCCAGCCTGCGAGATTCTGCTCCTCCAAAGTCCAGGCTTCAGTCTCCATCTCTCTCTCGTTCTTCCCAGAAGCTAAGCCAAGCCCACGGGTCCTGGGAGAGAAAGAAGCAATGTCAACATCTACCCCAGCCGCCTGCCCTTCCAGGCTCCCCCCCCTCTCCTGGTCACACAACAAAACCTGCCGTGCTCATCAATGGATGGGACCTTTGCAGGAGCCCAGCTCCACTCCCCCACGACCAATTGCCCAGGGCACCTGGATTTCAGCCCCAGCCCGAAAAGTGTGTGTAACTGAAGCAAGTGCTACCCCTCCCCACTGGTCAGTCCCGAGAGCACACCTACCACGTGGCTTGTAGGGCTGTGGCCACTGCCTCACCTCCGTTCGCTTGTGCTGAGCGACTCTGTGATTGTCTTTTTATTTTTCATACATCAGTACTATTATGGTTAATTGAGCATCAAAGATGTTTCCAAGATGTAGTTTTTGTACAGAGGCTTCCAGATGTATATAGACCAGAAAAGCTTTTGTGCAATTAAAAAAAAAAAAATCAGACACTTTTAGACAAGGTGGATTTTTTAAAAATTGAAGTATAGTTGATTTACAATACTGTGTTAATTTCAGGTGTACAGCATAGTGATTCAGTGTTTTTGCAAATTTTATGCCATTATAGGGTATAATTCTCTGTGCTATATAGTAAGTATATCCTTGTTGCTTATCTTTTTTTTTTTTTTGCGGTACACGGGCCTCTCACTGCTGTGGCCTCCCCCTTTGCGGAGCACAGGCTCCGGATGCGCAGGCTCAGCGGCCATGGCTCATGGGCCCAGCCACTCCGTGGCATGTGGGATCTTCCCGGACCGGGGCACGAACCCGTGTCCCCTGCATCAGCAGGCGGACTCTCAACCACTGCGCCACCAGGGAAGCCCCACTTATCTATTTTATAAACAGTAGTTCATATCCCACACCCATACCCCTAATCTGTCCCTCTCCTCTTCCCTCTCCAATTTAGCAACAAGTATGTTTTCTATATCTGTGAGTCTTTTCTGTTTTGTATAAACATTCATTTGTATTATTTTTTAGATTCCACATATAAGTGATAGCATATAGTATTTGTCTTTCTCTGTCTGACTTATTTCACTAAGCATAATATTCTCTAGGTCTAACCACATTGCTGCGAATGGCATTATTTCATTCCTTTTTATGGCTGATATTCCATTATATATGTATACTACGTCTTACTAATCCAATCGTCTGTTGATGGGCACTTAGGTTGCTTTCACATCTTGGCTATTATAAATAGTGCTGCTCTGAACATTGGGGTGCATGTATCTTTTTGAATTAGTATTTTCATTTTTTTCAGATATATACCCAGGAGTGGAATTGCTGGATGATATTGTAGTTCTATTTTTAGTTTTTTAAGGAACCTCCATACTGTTTTCCATTGTGGCTACACCAATTTACATTTCCACCAACAGTGTATAGGAATTCCTTTTTCTTCACATCCTCACCAACATTTGTTATTTGTAGAGTTTTTGAGGATAGCCACTCTGAGAGGTGTAAGGTGATACTTCATTGTGATTTTGATTTACATTTCTCTAATAATTAGCAATGTTGAGCATCTTTTCATGTGTCTGTTAGCCATCTGTGTGTCTTCTTTGGAAAAATGTCTTTCGCAATCTGCCCTTTTTTTATTGGATTTTACTTTTATTGAGTTGTATGTCCTATTTGTACATCGAATATTAACCCCTTGTTGGTCACATCATTTGCAAATATTTTCTCCCCTTCTGTAGGTTGTCTTTTCGTTTTGTTGATGGATTCCTTTGTTGTTCAAAAGCTTTTAAGTTTAATTAGGTCCCATTTGTTTATCTTTGCTTGTATTTCCTTTTCCTTAGGAGACTGATCCAAGAAAATATTGCTACAATTTATGTCAAAGAGTGTTCCACCTATGTTCTCTTCTAGGAGTTTTATGGTTTCATGTCTTACATTAGGGTCTTTAAACCATTTTGAGTTTATTTTTGTATATGGTATGAGGGATTGTTCTAATCTCATTATTTTATGTGTGTCTGTCCAGTTTTCCCAACACTATTTGTTGAAAGAGACTGTCTTTTCTCCATTGTGTATTCCTGCCTCTTTTGTCATAGATTAATTGATCGTAGGTACGTGGGCTTATTTCTGGGTTCTCTATTCTGTTCCATTGATCTGTGTTTCTGTTTTTGTGCCAATACCACACTGTTTTGATCACTGGAGTTTTGTAGTATAGTCTGAAATCGGGGAGGGTTATACCTCCAGCTTTGTTCTTTTTCCTCAGGACAGCTTTGGCAATTTGTGCTCTTTTGCAGTTCCATATAAATTTTAAGATTATTTGTTCTAGTTCTCTGAAAAATCTCCTGGATATTTTGATAGGGATTGGACAAGATGACTTTTAAACTCCTTCCTCTTTGGCTGTGTGTGTGGTTTTTGGTTTTTTTTATTTTATTTTTTATACAGCAGGTTCTTATTAGTTATCTATTTCATACATATTAGTGTATATATGTCAATCCCAATCTCCCAATTCATCACACCACCACCCCTGCCCACCGCTTTCCCCCATTGCTGTCCATACATTTTTTCTCTACATCTGTGTCTCTGTTTCTGCCCTGAAAACCAGTTCATCATGACCATTTTTCTAGATTCCACATATATGCGTTAATATAAAATATTTGTTTTTCTCTTTCTGACTTACTTCACTCTGTATGACAGTCTCTAGGTCCATCCACATCTCTACAAATGACCCAATTTCTTTCCTTTTTATGGCTGAGTAATATTCCATTGTATATATGTACCACATCTTCTTTATCCATTCGTTTGTTTGTGGACATTTAGGTTCCTTCCATGACCTGGCTATTGTAAATTGTGCTGTAATGTATATTGGGTTGCATGTGTCTTTTTGAATTATGGTTTCTCTGGGTATATGCCCAGTAGTGGGATTGCTGGGTCATATGGTAATTCTATTTTTAGTTTTTTAAGGAACTTCCATACTGTTCTCCATAGTGGCTGTATCAATTTACATTCCCACCAACAGTGCAAGAGGGTTCCCTTTTCTCCACACCCTCTCCAGCATTTGTTGTTTGTAGATTTTCTGATGATGCCCATTCTAAGCAGTGTGAGGTGATACTTCATTGTAGTTTTGGTTTGCAAAACCAAATTAGTGATGTTGAGCAGCTTTTCATGTGCCTCTTGGCCATCTGTATGTCTTCTTTGGAAAAATGTCTATTTAGGTCTTCTGCCCATTTTGTGATTGGATTGTTTATTTTTTTTAATATTGAGCTGCATGAGCTGTTTATATATTTTGGAGATTAATCCTTTGTCCATTGATTTGGAGATTAATCCTTTGTCCATTGATTCATTTGCAAATATTTTCTCCCATTCTGAGGGTTGTCTTTTCTTCTCGTTTATGGTTTTCCTTGCTGTGCAAAAGGTTTGAAGTTTCATTAGGTCCCATTTGTTTATTTTTGTTTTTATTTCCATTACTCTAGGAGGTGGATCAAAAAAGATCTTGCTGTGATTTATGTCAAAGAGTGTTCTTCCTATGTTTTCCTCTAAGAGTTGTATAGTGTCCGGTCTTACATTTAGGTCTCGAATCCATTTTGAGTTTAGTTTTCTATATGGTGATAAGGGACTGTTCTAATTTCATTCTTTTACATGTAGCTGTCCAGTTTTCCCAGCACCACTTATTGAAGAGGCTGTCTTTTCTCCATTGTATATCCATGTCTCCTTTGTCATAGATTAGTTGACCATAGGTTCACGGGTTGATCTGTGGGCTTTCTGTCCTGTTCCATTGATCTATATTTCTGTTTTTGTGCCAGTACCATATTGTCTTGATTACTGTAGCTTTGTAGTGTAGTCTGAAGTCAGGAAGTCTGATTCCTCCAGCTCCATTTTTTTCCCTCAAGACTGCTTTGGATCTTCGGGGTCTTTTGTGTCTCCTTACAAATTTTAAGGTTTTTTTTTTCTAGTTCTGTAAAATTGCCATTGGTAATTTGATAGGGATTGCATTGAATCTGTAGGTTGCTTTGGGTAGTTAGTCATTTTCACAATATTGATTATTCCAATCCAAAAATATGGTATATCTCTCCACCTGTTTGTGTCATCTCTGATTTCTTTCATCAGTGTCTTATAGTTTTCTGAGTACAGGTCTTTTACCTCCCTAGGTAGGTTTATTCCTAGGTATTTTATTCTTTTTGTTGCAATGGTAAATGGGAGTGTTTCCTTAATTTCTCTTTCTGATCTTTCATTGTTAGCGTATAGGAATGCAAGATATTTCTGTGTGTTAATTTTGTATCCTGCAACTTTACCAGATTCATTGATTAGCTCTAGTAGCTTTTTGGTGGCATCTTTAGGATTCTCTATGTACAGTATCATGTCATCTGCAAACAGTGACAGTTTTACTTCTTTTCCGATTTGTATTCCTCTTATTTCTTTTTCTTCTCTGATTGCCGTGCGTGGCTATGACTTCCAAAACTATGGTGAATAATTGTGGTGAGAGTGGACATCCTTGTCTTATTCCTGATCTTAAAGGAAATGCTTTCAGTTTTTCACCATTGAGAATGATGTTTGCTGTGGGTTTGCTCTATATGGCTTTTATTACATTGAGGCAGTTTCCCTCTATACCCACTTTCTGGAGAGTTCTTATCGTAAATGGGTGTTGAAGTTTGTCAAAAGCTTTTTCTGCATCTATTGAGATGATCATATGGTTTTTACCCTTCAATTTGTTAATATGGTGTATCACATTGATTGGTTTGCCTATATTGAAGAATACTTGCAACCCTGGGATAAATCCCACTTGATCATGGTGTATAACCCTTTTAATGTGTTCTTGGATTCTGTCTGCTAGTATTTTGTTGAGGACTTTTGCATCTATATTCATCAGTGATATTGGTCTGTAATTTTCTTTTTTTGTAATATCTTTTCCAGGTGGAATGATGGCCTCGTAGAATGAGTTTGGGAGTATTCCTTCCTCTGCAATTTTTTGGAAGAGTTTGAGAAGGATGTGTGTTAGCTCTTCTCTAAATGTTTGATAAAATTCACCTGTGAAGCCATCCGGTCCTTTTCTTTGTTGGAAGAATTTAAATCACCGTTTCAATTTTATTACTTGTGATTGCTCTGTTCATATCTTCAATTTCGTCCTGGTTCAGTCTTGGAAGGTTATACCTTTCTAAGGATTTGTCCATTTCTTCCATGTTTTCCATTTTATTGGCATAGAGTTGCTTGTAGTAGTCTCTTATGATGCTTTGTATTTCTGCAGTGTACATTGTAACTTCTCCTTTTTCATTTCTAATTCTGTTGATTTGAGTCTTCTCCTTTTTTTTTTTTCTTGATGAGTCTGACTAAAGGTTTATCAATTTCTTTTATCTTCTCAAAGAACCAGCTTCTAGTTTTATTGATCTTTGCTATTGTTTTCTTTGTTTCTATTTCATTTATTTCTGCTCTGATCTTTATGATTTCTTTCCTTCTCCTAATTTTGGATTTTGTTTGTTCTTCTTTCTCTAGTTCCTTTAGGTGAAGGTTAGATTGTTTATTTGAGATTTTTCTTGTTTCTTGAGGCAGGCTTGTATTGCCATAAACTTCCCTCTTAGAACTGCTTTTTCTGCATCCCATAGGTTATGGACCATCGTGTTTTTGTTGTCATCTGTTTCTAGGCATTTTTTGATTTCCTCTTTGATTTCTTGCTTATGTAGTAACATATTGTTTAGCCTCTCTGTGTTTGTGTTTTTTACGTTTTTTTCCCTGTAATTGATTTCTAATCTCATAACGTTGTGGTCAGAAAAGATGCTTGATATGATTTCAATTTTCTTAAATTTACCGAGGCTTGATTTGTGACCCAAGATGTGATCTATCCTGGAGAATGTTCCGTGTGCACTTGAGAAGAAAGTGTAATCTGCTGTTTTGGGGTGGAATGTCCTATAAATATCAATCAAATCTATCTAGTCTATTGTATCATGTAAAGCTTGTGTTTTCTTGTTAATTTTCTGTCTGGATGATCAGTCCATTGGTGTAAGTGAGGTGTTAAATTCCCCCACTATTATTGTGTTACTGTCGATTTCCTCTTTTATAGCTGTTAGCATTTGCCTTATGTATATAAGGTGCTCCTATGTATGAGGTGCTCCTATGTTGGGTGCATATATATTTATAATATTTTTATATTATAAATTATATAAATTTATATAAATTATATATATATATTATATATATATTTGGAATATATATATATAATATATAAATTATATATTTATAATTCTTATATCTTCTTCTTGGATTGATCCCTTGACCATTATGTAGTATCCTTCCTTGTCTCTTATAACATTCTTTGTTTTAAAGTCTATTTTATTTGATATGAGTATTGCTACTCTAGCTTTCTTTTGATTTCTATTTGCATGGAAAATCTTTTTCCATCCCCTCACTTTCAGTCTGTATGTGTCCCTAGGTCTGAAGTGAGTCTCTTGTAGACAGCATATAGATGGATCTTGTTTTTGTATCCATTTAGCAAGCCTGTGTCTTTTGGTTGTAGCATTTACTCCATTCACATTTAAGGGAATTATTGATATGTCTGTTCCTATTACCATTTTCTTAACTGTTTTGGGTTTGTTTTTGTAGGTCCTTTTCTTCCCTTGTGTTTCCCACTTAGAGAAGTTCCTTTAGCATTTGTTGTAGAGCTGGTTTGGTGGTACTAAATTCTCTTAGCTTTTGCTTGTCTGTAAAGCTGTTGATTTCTCCATCGAATCTGAAAGAGATCCTTGCTGGGTAGAGTAATCTTGGTTGTAGTTTCTTCCCTTTCATCACTTTAAATATATCATGCCACTCCCTTTTGGCTTTTAGAGTTTCTGCGGAGAATTCAGCAGTTAACCTTATGGGAGTTCCCTTGTATGTTATTTGTCGTTTTTCCCTTGTTGCTCTTAATAATTTTTCTTTGTCTTTAATTTTTGTCAATTTGATTACTATGTGTCTCAATGTGTTTCTCCTTGGTTTTATCCTGCCTGGGACTCTCTGCGTTTCCTGGACTGTTTCCTTTCCCATGTTGGGGAAGTTTTCGACTATAATCTCTTCAAATATTTTCTCGGGTCCTTTCTCTCTCTCTTCCCCTTCTGGGACCCCTCTAATGCGAATGTTGGTATGCCTAATGTTGTCCCAGTGGTCTTTTAGACTGTCTTCATTTCTTTTCATTATTCTATTCTGCGCCAGTGAACAGAATTCTGTTCTTCCACCATTCTGTCTTCCAGGTCACTTATCCGTTCTTCTGCCTCAGTTATTCTGCTGTTGATTCCTTCTAGTGTATTTTTCATTTCAGTTGTTGTAGTGTTCATCTCTGCTTGTTTGTTCTTTAATTCTTCTAGGTCTTTGTTAAACATTTCTTGCATCTTCTCGATCTTTGCCTTCATTCTTTTTCCGAGGTCCTGGATCATCTTCACTATCATTATTCTGAATTTTTTTTCTGGAAGGTTGCCTATCTTCACTTCATTTAGCTGTTTTTCTGGGATTTTATCTTGTTCCTTCATCTGGTACATAGTCCTCTGCCTTTTCATCTTGTCTGTCTTTCTGTGAATGTGGTTTTTGTTCCACAGGCTGCAGGATTGTAGTTCTTCTTGCTTCTGCTGTCTGCCCTCTGGTGGATGAGGCTGTCTTAAGAGGCTTCTGCAAGCTCCCTGATGGGAGGAACTGGTTGTGGGTAGAGCTGGGTGTTGCTCTGGTGGGAAGAGCTCAGTAAAACGTTAATCCGCTTGTCTGCTGATGGGTGAGGCTGAGTTCCCTCCCTGTTGGTTGTTTGGCCTGAGGCGACCCAGCACTGGAACCTACAGGCTCTTTGGTGGGGCTAATGGCAGACTCCAGGAGGGCACATGCCAAGGAGTACTTCCCAGAACTTCTGCTGCCAATGTCCTTGTCCCCGCAGTGAACTGCAGCCGCCCCCTGCCTCTGCAGGAGGCCCTCCAGCACTAGCAGGTGGGTCTCCCCTGGGGTCACTGCTCCTTTCCCCTGGGTCCTGATGTGCACACTAGTTTGTGTGTGTCCTCCAAGAGTGGGGTCTTTGTTTTCCCCAGTGCTGTCAAAGTCCTGCAATCAAATCCTGCTAGCCTTCCAAGTCTGATTCTCTGGGAATTCCTCCTCCTGTTGCTGGACCCGCAGGTTGGGAAGCCTGACGTGGGGCTCAGAACCTTCACTCCAGCGGGTGGACTTCTGTGGTATAAGTGTTCTCCAGTTTGTGAGTCACCCACCCAGCAGTTATGGGATTTGATTTTACTGTGATTGCCCCCCTCCTGCCATCCCATTGTGGCTTCTCCTTTGTCTTTGGTTGTGGGGTATCTTTTTGGTGAGTTCCAGCGTCTTCCTGTCAGTGATCGTTCAGCAGTTAGTTGTGATTCCGGTGCTCTCGCAAGAAGGAGTGAGCGCACGTCCTTCTACTCCGCCATCTTGAACCCTGTTCCCGTGTGTGTGTTCTTGTGTGCATATTAATTTAATGAGCTAGGTTACACAAGCTAATTTTTTTAAAAAAACCTTTTTATTATAGTGTATAGCTCAAAAGAGTTATTGGATATAACCACTCTCGTGTTTAAGATATAGATCATTTCCACCCTGATTGTCTCCTTCACTTTTTATTTTGAAAATAACTTCAGACTTACAGAAATATTTCAAGAACAGTACAAGAAGTTCCTGTATTCCCTTCATTCACTTTCCCCAATCAACATTTTAGCATAATAAGTTTCTCATTCTCTTGGTCTCATATTATTATTATTATTTTTAATTATTGGAGCATAAGTTGCTGACAATGCCCCATTATTCCTAAATATTTCAATGTGTTTTTCCTAAATGATAATACTCTCTCTTACATAACCTCAGTTCAACCATCAAAATCAGGAAATTAACATAGATAAAATACTATTATCTAATCTTCAGACCCCATTCAAATTTCCCTAGTTGTCTTAATAATGCCCTTTATAGCAATATGTAGATATTATTTAAATATTTATATTAAAAATAAATATTTGTTTATATATGTTTTTCATATATTATACATATTTACAAGTATATAAGATATGTATATACTTATATATAATATATGTAAAACTCATATGTAAACAAATATTTATTTATACCGTCCCCTCTGGACCAAAGTTCAATCCAGGATCACATGTTGCATGTAATTATCACATCCATTTAGTGCCCATTAGAGGCACAGTTCCTTGTCTTTCATGACCTTGGCATTTTTGCAGAGAATAGGCTAGTAATGTTGCAGACTGTCCCTCAATGTGGGGTTTTTAGATGTTTCCATGCAACTGAGTCCAGGTGCTGCATTTTGGTGGGTGCATCACAGAAGCGCTGCTGTGTCCTCTGTGTACCCATCCCAGGAAGGCACCATGTCACTTTGTCCCATTACTGGTAAAGTTAACTTTGCCACTTGGTTAAGGTGGGGTCTGCCAGGTTTTCTCATTGTAAAGTTACTATTTTCCCCTTTAAAATGATTAACTCTTTTGTGGGAAGACACTTTGAGGCAATCGAGAGGGCCTGTTCCTCCTCAGATGCTCACCCACTAGTTTTAGCGTCTTCGGCATCTGTTGGTTCTTTCCTGAATCAACTATTTCTATGAAGGTTGCCAAACGGTGACTGTTTCCATCATTCCTGTGACAGTTACTAACTGGCATCTAGTGTGAGAAAGAGCTTTCCCTTCTCATTTATTTATATGGGTATAGACTCATGAATTCTTATTTTATTCAATGAATTATAATTATTTTTATTATTCATTTTGGTGCTCAAATTGTGCCAGATGGTCCTTTCAACTGTCCCTTCAGTTGTCTCCTGACTCCTGTACCCTTTTGACAAATCTTCATCATTTTGTGAACATTTCCTTACTTTCTGGGGCAACAGATGTTCCAGGCCCACATATACCTTTCCTGCCCCAGCCCTAGATTCAGCCCGGCCCTGTCTCCAAGGAGTCTGGTTCTTTTTGTTGGAGGGTGGTATTTAGGTGGGTTCATTGTCACTGGGATGTTGTTGCTTCTGGATCCTCTCAGAAGACAGGGCCGGGAAATGTGTGTGGACACACACACGCACTCACACCTGCATCAGTATTTACCTGTATATAGTAAAAAACCCTGAGTTCACAATGAAGCTTCCCCTTCCAGCTGAACACTACAGACAGAGTTCATTCTAACCTAACTCCCTTCTCTGGCAGTGAGAGATCCGCCCCCGTTTCTCCATATATTTCATTTGCTCGTTTCCTGCTCTGCTGCCCCTGGGCCTCCGGCCAGGCCGGCTTCTAAGGCTCCGATCACTTCCCTGCCCCAGCTACTTCCTCTGCCCCCTGACCACTTCCTTGGCCCCAGCCCCAAAGCCCCACTGGCTCTGGCCACTTCAAAGGAAGCGCAAGGAAAGAAAGAAAAATGATACGTTTCTTAAAGAAAAAAGGAGAAGGGAAGGGAAAAAGGAAGAGCTGATCGGATTTTAAGGAGACACATCCTGGGGTCCATTCCAGGTCAGATGGCTAAAGAGGGATTTCTGGATCTGAAGCTTTTCTCCAGGGCTCTTCCCCAACTTGCCTGCGCACCCCCCTTTCCCATCTCATCAAATGGCAGCGACATCAGCCACGTTGGAGTCTGTGATTCTTAGGAAGAGGTTTGGGGGAGAGGAGGTGCTTAAAGATTCAGACCAGGCTTGAGGGCAGAAGAAAGACCAAGGAAAGCATCTCAGGGGCTGGCAGAGGTGCGGGAGGGCAGAGGCAGGGTGGGAGGAGGTAGCTTCCAGACCGTGCGAGGTGGCCAGGCCTGGGCGGGGAGTCCTGCCCTTGCTGAGCTGATGTCTGAGTGGAGGAAATGCTGCTGGAGGCGGGGATTGGGCCTGGACAGCCAAGTTCCATATCCTCGCTCTGCTCCATCAGTGCAGCTGCCTCTGGACGTGTGGGAGCCCCACGGCTGGGGACTCCTGGGCTTCGGCTGAAGCCCGCCACTGCCTCTGAGGCCTCCGACACCCTTCCAGCCTCCACGGGCCCAGGGTCTCCCCACTGGGAAAACAGAAACAGTAATGACACCAGCGCCTCCCACCCCGCCATTCTCGTCACAGCAGACAAATGGTATTGTCTCCCTGCTTCAGATCTTTCTAGTGACTTTCCCACCGACTTGAAAGAAACGCTTTGCTATAGTTGGGATAATAAGCACACTGCCCCACCACCACTTCTGCACACTTTCCCATTATTTGTAAAATTTCCACAATGCTTGTATATACTTTTCATTTTAAAACGAAGCCTGGCAGAGCCTGAGGAGAAGGTGCCGGGCAGCAGCGTCTTCCTGGAGCCCCCTTGCTGGCTTCCTCCCAGGGGCCTCGCCTTCTTTCAGTTCCCCATTAAGTGACAGCAGACAGCACTGAAGTTAAAATTACCCTCTGGGAAAGTTTGGCCTGCGGGGTGCTCCACCTTCCCCTGGAGGGTGTCTGAAAGTCAGAGCCCGGGAACTAGTTCTGGAAACACCACATTTCTCAGAGACTGCAACCCTGAGCTTCCAACAGTCTGGACATCAGCTGTCCTTTGTTTTTTTGTTTGTTATTTTTTGCGGTACGCGGGCCTCTCACTGTTGTGGCCTCTCCCGTTGCGGAGCACAGGCTCCGGACACACAGGCTCAGCGGCCATGGCTCATGGGCCGCGGGATCCTCCTGGACTGGGGCACGAACCCGTGTCCCCTGCATCGGCAGGCGGACTCTCAACCACTGCGCCACCAGGGAAGCCCCTGTCCTTTGTTTTAAAGACCCTAGTGGTCTGGGGCCTTGGTGGGGCAGCCCTGTCCCCTTGGTCTGCACTTTCCCAGGAGTACTGTACCTGGACGAGCACAGGCGCCAAGCCGTAGAGTGAAGGGTTCTCTCCCTGCAGAGTCCAGTTCAGCAGCCCACATCGCAGTGTGGGAAGCTACAGCTTTTCAACTGTGAAGTCCCTTTTAGGCACTGCACACATGTCTCAAAACAGGGGTAAGGCCTGTCATTAGCTGCGCAAGGCACCTGGGGGACTATGTGAGGCTGAACCTAGCAGGGTCCCCTTCCTTCGAAAACTTATAAGCTTGTGGGGAGGCAGGCACGGCCGGGCTTGGCAAGGCGCTGTCTGCAGGGACTCCCTGAAATGATCTTGCTGGATATCACCTGGAAATTTCCATAGACCTGGCGAGAGGAGGCAAGGGAAGAGTTAGGTATCTTGTTTCACGATCTGAACTAACCACGTTTTTTTTCCTGCATCACTTTTGGTGATGAACATAAATTCATGTCCATTCAGTCGATCCCACAAACCATGAGGGACGTCTGCTCTTTGCCCCACACGTCGTAAGTTCAGAGCCGACTTAACGCAGGAATTGCTGCTCTGTGTTTTTCAGATCAAGCTTCTGCTCTGTGCGCTGGGGATCTGCCACAGAGAGAAGAAATTTGTTCCTGGTGGTGGGAGAGTTGCCGCAGAGCAGAAATCCCATCACTCCCCTAGGGACACCACCCTGGGGGGCATCTGTAACTGTGAGGGCCGCTGTCTGCAGCGAACGGCTAGCGTGGGGCTTCAGGGTTTCCTTCTCTGTTTCAGAATGACTTGGTGAATCTCTTCAGGAAGGCAGCGGCTGTGGAATGAGGAATTGAAATCTGGTGGCCGTTAAGGATCCAGGGCAGCCCCCTGCCCCAGAAGCATGGCCGGTCCCCCTCCTGGGGTGAGGGCTGCCCTTGCCTGCAGGACACGCAAGCCTTACTTTCCCACAGCTTCCCTGGGCGTCTTGTCACCGTGGGCTCCGTGGGCTGCTTCTGTGCTGTGTGTCTCACGTTCGAGCCCAGACCCCCTCCAAATCCCCTGGCTTCCGGTGGCGTTTGGAGGATGGAAGGCACATCTGCATGATGGGAGGGTGGGGGACCACCCCTGCTTCCTCCCTATGGGGCTGGCTTCGCGGAAGGCCTCAGCCCCGGCCTGGCAGCCGTCTCTGCGTCCTGCATCTGCCCCCCTTATGCTTGGATCAAGAGGGAAACTGCTCCCCCACTTCGCAGGTGTATTCCTACACCCTGTCCACTAAGTCCTTCTGAAATCCCCCAGGCGAATGTGGCTTCTGCTCCCTGCCTGGACCTGACTGATACACATGACAACCTTGTAGTCAGACATTTTACTTTTTTTTTTTTTGCCGTACGCGGGCCTCTCACTGTTGTGGCCTCTCCCGCTGTGGAGCGCAGGCTCCGGACACACAGGCTCAGCGGCCATGGCTCACGGGCCCAGCCGCTCCGCGGCATGTGGGGTCCTCCCCGACCAGGGCACGAACCCGTGTCCCCCACTTCGGCTGGCGGACTCTCAACCACTGCGCCACCAGGGAAGCCCAGACATTTTACATTTTAAAGTGTTGGAAAGGCATCACCTTTGGCAGATCAGATTGAGGATGAAGGAAGGGGGTGCTCCCCTGCTACCTACCCTGCCCCCAGCCATTGCTCTGTGTCCCCAGTCCCAGGACCACATAGGGTCCTCTCTGACCATCTCTCCCCCTGACTCATCCTGACCCTAATCCTGCAAGTCCATGCAAGCACTAATTGCCAAGCATCCCACGACGGCCAGGCCCTTTGGCACCATCTGGGGACACGACAGTAAGCAGATCTGGCCCCTGACTATAGGCTGCATGGGCAGGCGGAATCACACTTGACCAGGCCCCCATCCCCACGGGGCCCCAGTCCTCCTGCTGGCCCACGGTCAAGGCACTGTCCACTTGGAAACCCTGACTCCCACTCCTGGCTTTGACTTGGCCATCCTGCCTGACAGAGGGCCTTTCTCGGCCCAGCTCAGGAGTGAGAAGGCCGTGCCGGGGCTGCTCCTTCCTAGGCATACGGAGCCTCCGACCCACCTGTCCAGACTGCACTCCTCACCCCCATGAGTGGGGCTGGGATTGGACTCAACCCTCATTCTCTACCTTCCTGGGAACCTGGGCCACCTGGGCAGCCAGCAGCAGTGGTTCACCAGGCCCCGGCTCCCTGGCCTCTGTGACCAGTCCAAGCACACGCAGTGTCCCAGCAGCTCTGTCTCCGCGCTCAGCACCCGCCCACCTCCTCCCTCACTGGATCCATAGTGTTCAGATGAATTTTAGAGTGTTCTGTTCTTCTGCACGCTTAGTACCCCAGCGTATTTCATCAATTCTAAGGTGTTTATTTTGTCATATTAACATCTCCGAAATCGGTTGTACCCGCAGCTTGATGGTGTATCTTGGTTTATGCTTTAGCTTTTAGCAGTACATAAAGTAATAGTGTCTCAGCATTGGTGCATCTAAATTGCCATAGCTCATGTGCTCTCTCAAACGCACATTCCCCAGACATCTTCCAGCTGAGAAGCCTTTTCCAGACTCACACATGAGTCGTTTGACTTTGACTTTCTTTGATACTTTCACATCCTTTATCCATACGCCTAATGGCTTGTCATCCATTAGCTGTAAATTCTTTTGACAGAATGACACTTGTCACGACTGCTTTAACTGAATCAAGTTCATCGACCTTGTGTCGTGTCAAATTATTTTTGTTATTCCGCTCACTTTGGGTTTTCAACCTATTTAAGTTACTTTTTAGAAGGCCCGGCCTTTTGTTAAACTCTACTAATTTACTGAATAGCTTAAGCCACACGCTGAAACAGAGACGTGCCCTCACGTACAGATTTATACGTGCGTGCATTGCATCCCCCACACAAATACATGTGGAGAGAGAGACGAGGGGAGACAGAGAGGCAAGTGTGGAGCCTGAGTGAAGGTGAGTGACGGAGAGACAGAGTCTCTGAAGGCAAACGCATCCTCACCGCTACTTGGGGTTACCACCAGGAACTGGGCTCAGGGACAGGTCTGAGTCCTGGTCCATTCCCAGATGTCTGCATCTGTCCCGGTCTGGGTCGTCCTGCCTTGTCTGCTCTCCCAGCCCCACTTACCTGTGGCCCTGATGACCTCCCACGTCAGTGCCAACTGTGCCGGAACAATAGGCACCTGACTTGAAGGTGGGCGAGTCAAGACGATCCAGCCTCGCTCAGCCCAGACCCCACCGACCTGGGTGGGCTTTCCAACGTGCACCCTATTTCCCTATTCTCCTTTCCCATGGGCGATGGGTCCCAGCAGCAGGCAGCCCCCGGAGGAGCAGTTGGGCCCCTGACCTCCAACTCCAAAGATAGCGCCTCCTCATCTCATTTCTAAATCACATGAATGTCATTGACCTGTTAGCTACTATGATAATGGGGGTGACTCATAGGCACTTAGTGATAGGACGTGGGGGGCGCTCTGCTCCTTCAAGGCCTGGGGAGCCCCACCCAGAAGGGGAGCCTCTTTGGGGCTCATCCCTATACCCACCAGCAGCCTGATCTCTTGCTTCTGTCCAGCTGACCCCGGCTCACTGCTCTTCCCTAAAGCCCAGCTACATCATTCTCCTCCACCTGGGGCTGCAACCTCACGCAGCATCTTCTTGGCTCGATGAGGAACACCCGGCCTTACACTGTCCCGTTTTGCCATCTGTGCCAGGGGAGGGAGAAGTCCTCTGGGCTTCTGACTGGGCCAGTGGGGAGACAATGGTGCCGTACCTTGAGATGGAACACCAAGGAGGCGCGGGGCAGGGGACTGGACAGGGAGGATGGACAGGATGTTGGGACATGTTGGGTTAGGAGCAGTAGGGTACAGCACTGATGAGACCCTAAGCCTTCTGCTTGCAGTTCTCCCATCCTACCCTGCTGCCAGATAGCCCACCACGGGGAATCACAGAGGTGGGGCCTTCATGTGGGCAGGGCTTCAGCAGGGGCAGGGCCTCAGTGGGTGGGGCTGGCTGCCGAGGGGCGAACTTGAGTTTCCTGCTAGAGCCACCAGGTGATAAGAAGGAGACCTGGCCCCAGGGCATTTGAACAGCCCAGTAGAATTACCCTCCTGCTCTTCTGTCATCAACAACAGAGATACAAATCAGGGAAGATTTTTGTGCTGCCTCAACCATTTTCTGAGTTTTGACAAAACAGAATTATATCAAATGAAAAATATAAAAATAAAAGCAAAACAATTGCTATAATAGATTTTTCCCCGAGTTTAAAAATAAATGATCTTGGGGGTGGGGTAATAACTCCCCCCACCAAACACACACAAACATACACACAAGAGGTCTAGAAAAAATATTCTAAACTATTAAAAATAGGTCTCTTGGGGTTGTGGGAATACAGGTGATTTCTTTCTTTTTTTTTTTAATTCTGTATTTAAATTGTTTTCCATAATGAAAATGCATGACTTGGTAACATAATACTTTTAAAAATAAAAGTTTTTTTTAAACTGAAAGAAAAAAGTCTTTAAAACTGTCCTATCTGTGCCTTTTGCAGAGTGGCTCTTAGGGGCTGTGAGGGTGTGGGCGTCGCAGGCAGGCCCTGCGTAGGAGCCCAGAGCTTCTTCTGGATTGTGGTCACTCTAGGCCTCGCTGGTCCCTGCTGCAGGTGGCCTTTGTGGTTGGGTGATGTTCCAACCAGTTCAATGTGCTTCTGCTTGGGATTTGTCCTCAGGCATCCGAAGGCGTCCCCATGAGGTTCTTCACCAAGCTGGACCAGCTTATCGAGTTTTACAAGAAGGAAAACATGGGCCTGGTAACCCACCTGCAGTACCCTGTGCCACTGGAGGAGGAGGACGCCGGCGATGAGCCAGAGGAGGAGACAGGTAGGAAGGGACGGACGGGAAGGTGCCTCCGGGACCCTGCCTGCCATCTGAGTCCCATAGTGAAGTTCTGGGGTGTTTCTCTCACTTCAAGTGCTTGTAGATTGGGTGGGTCCGGTTATCAGAGGGAGTGACATGGTGGTTAAAGACCAATTAGGAACACAGGCTCTGGGTTCAGACAGACCTGGGTCAAACTTCCTGCACCCCATATTCTCAGCTGTGTGACCGTAGGTGAATTACTTAACCTCTCTAAACCACAGACCTCTCTTAAAGAGACACTAAAAATAATATCTACCTCTCAGGGTGTCATCAGAGGAGTCAGTGTAGATCCCAGCGCCTAGTACATAGTAAGCACACAATAAATGCAGCTAAAATCATTGTCAAAATAATTAGCTGAATTTTGCTGTGAAGAGAATGAGGAAGGAGATTGTTGCACCAAGCTGGAAGGATGAGAAAGGATGTTTCTTTATATCATCATTAAAAGAAAATAAAGTACAGCCCCTAAAAGGTATGTGAGAGTCAGTCCTGCTGTTTAAACAGGGGAGGGACAGACTAATAGAGCGAGCGTCGGGCAGAGAGGCAGTGCAGCCAGGGAGCTCCCCTTCTCTTCCCCTCAAAAGTTCATGTCCTGAAAGAAAGCCCTGACATACATAACTGAACCTCTCAACTGGTCAGGGCTCCTCCTAAGTCCCAGGGCTTGGAACCGAGACCCCCGGCGTCTCCCCTGAAGGACAGATTAGACCAGAGGTGTGGGGTGCCCGGCCTGACTCTGCCCATCCCTGGCTGCTGCCCGCCACGTGCTGGGCGTCCTTGCAACCTCCTCCGTGGGCCACCCTTCCTCCCACCTGCCTGGAGACCCACCGTGAGCGATTGCACAGCTCATCGGCAGCCTCCTCTGAGGGTAAACTCTAAAGAGCCATCTCACCAGTTCCTGGAGGAGACGAGGGCCAGGCAGAGTGTTTCAAAAGGAGCGCAGGTCTGCAGAGGTGAAGGGGACGCAGGCAGCCGTGTCCCTCGTCGCCTCCCTGGCCCAGTAAGAGGCGCCCTCAGCTGTGAAACAGGCAGAGCCGACATGTCCACGTGTGAGTCCAGGGTCACTCGCCAGTGCTGTGCCTGGGCCGTGTGTCCCCCAGCTGCCCCCAGGAGCCCAGGCTCGGCCTCGACACCGAGAAGCCATCATGCAGAAATGCCCTCTGCACTTCCCTCTCATCCCCCACGCCAGCTTTTCTGTCCCTCCGGGCACAGCCATCTAAAGAAAGACCCCAACACTAGAAAAAGACCCCCCAAAAGATCCGGAAAGAGAAGCACAATCTCAGGACGGCTGGCTTCCCTTCCCAAAACAAGACCCATTGTCTGCTTGAACCCAAGCGTCTTCCACCCCAGTCCAAGGGGTCGGATTTGGCTCAGGTCTTCTCAAGGCGTTGCCAGTCCCCATGGGGCTCAAAACGGGATCATAACCCTTGAAAGAACCCCAAGCCAGGTGAGGAAGTGAAGGAACGGCTCATCCTTTAAAGAGAACGTCCCCGGGCAGCTCTGTGTCCAGAGCCGTGGGGCAGCCACCCCGTGTGAAAAGACGCTCGGACAGGAGGTTGCGGACCCCAGGGGCTCAGGACCCTCACCCATTTGTGGTACGTGCAGGATGGAAGCTTTCAAGGTGAACGGGCGGGAGTCCCATCTCCCAGGCCAAGTCCAAGTCATTTGTTTCATATCTCAGTTCCCTGGGTGGAGGGAGCCCCTCACTTCCTTTCATTGTCTCTGGGGGTCTGGAGGGAGAGAGAAAGAAGGACAGAGGCTGGAGAGAAAGGGCAAAGAAAAGGGGGCCAGGGTGGGAGAGAGAGGGGCAGTGTGGCCGGACCTGCCTGCTCCCCGGCCCAGCTCCTCCCATGACGGGAGCCCAACCTCTGCTGGTCCAGGGCCCCTGCTCTGCCCCGAAGACGGCCGTCCTGCTGAGCTCCTGGGGCTGCTGTCTCCAGCCGTCCGCGGCCAGCAGCCCTGCCCGGCGTGGCCATCGGACCCCAGCAGGCGTTTGCAGAGCTCCTCAAGGGGACAAACTCTGCGTTGGGCCCCGGGGCAGAGACCACCAAGACCAGGTCCCTGCCCTTGGCAGGCTCCCTGTCTAGCCCAGGAGTCAGCTGGCAAGGGAGCGGGGCCGGGAAGGGACAGTGCGGGCACAGACGGGTCTGTAGCTGGGCGCAGTGGCCTGGACCCCACGTGGCGGGTGGACAGGATCACCGCACAGAGGGCGGAGAGGGTGGGTCACGTGCCCCTCTCCGCAGGCGGTGATCCTGAGGGAGGGAGCGGTCAGCCCAGACGGCACTCCTGCTCTTGTCTTGGGTAGAAGGCGTCCTGTCTCCCCCCGAGCTGCCACCCAGAAACATCCATTTATCTGCCGGGCCATGTGAGGCCAAGGAGGTCCCTGTTTCCAACGATAATCCTCGAGCCACGGAGGTCAGCCGGCCAAGCCTCTCAGAGACGTTGTTCCAGCGCCTGCAGACCATGGACACCAGTGGGTGAGTCCCCACCTGGCAGGCCCCATGACACCCAAGTAGCTCACCCTGTGCTGTCTCCTGGAGATGCCGCTTCCACACTAGGACAGGTTGCTCTGGAGCCTGCCAGCCTCCCGACGGTGGGTCTGAGGGAGCCCAGCTCGCGGGGCAGCTCTGGCTGCATGGGCACTGGATGGCCCTGCTCAGGTGCTCCATGTCTACCAGGCCCTGCGGCATGGCAGGAGCTGTTTCTGGAATGATGGATGGTTCTCTGCTGCAGATGGCATGGCCCTGCTCCAGACTTCAGGGGCCTATGCTGTGATTCCCTTGCTGGGGCTTGCTGCGAACTCACATGGCATCTTTTCCCGTCCCAAAGACTCCTCCCACCATGCGGTCCACTGACTCAGATGTCCCCAGTGGAGGAGCTGCCTGCACTGCAGCCTGGACCTGCTCTGGGCCCCATGCAGAGGAGGCCAACTTCCTTGTCACCGGGAAATGGGTCAGAGCAACTGTTCCATGTGTGGTGTAGACTGTGAGGTCTACACCGCATGCCACTCCTTTCTTTGTGGTGGAAGGAGTGAGGTGCAATCCTTTTAACACTTTGTTTCACCTGCCCTGATCCAGGGCTCTCAGAATCTGGCCCCGTATGTGGTACCAGACTAGTCCATGTTGATGAGGTCCTGCAGCCCCTTCGCCTCCCTCAGCAGGCCCAGGCTGGATGATGGGAGGTGGAGGTATGGCTGGGAGGGGCGTTGGTTATTTTGCAAATCAGAGGCCCTGACTTTAACACAGGCCAGGGGATGGCTTCCACAGGGAGGACGCTCCGTGAGGGGAACTGTGTCCCCAGCACCCAGCATGTCACCTGGCACGGAGTTGGCACTCCCTAGATCTGTGTTGAATGAATTAATTAGTACACAGCCATCTCCATGTGTTAAAAATTGAAAAACATTTTTTTTGTTTCTTCATGAGGAAAAGACCCTCCAAAGAATATCCTATTGGCAGGGCTAATGCAACATCTCCAGCTTGAAAGATTAATTTGAGACAGCCAGGGCTGCTCACCTACCATCTGATTTAGCCAAATACAAAGCAAAGGCCTGAAGATGCACACAGCCACCAGTTGCTAAGATACCTGGTGTTTCTATACTTCCACCTTGACGTTTCCTCTAATTCTTCCCCGGGCCGGCCGGGTTACATTCTCTGCACGCTCCTGGAATTCCTTGTGCTCTCCAGGCCCGCCGGGTTATATTCTCTGCACACTCCTGGAATTCCTTGTGCTATTTCTCAAGAAGCTAAATATCCAGTGCTTTGGATATGTTGAGCCATTACCATGATTATCCTGATGTATGTATCCATATAACAAATGCTTATTAAAATAGTTCAGGCAGAGCCTGTTGTTTACTTTCCTTGAGATTCTATTTCTCTCCAGGTTTAGGTGTTAAATGCAGGGCAGCCCTTGAGGAAATAGGCAAGGATGTACAATGGTGCCACTGCTGCCCATCACCTCCTGACTCTCCCACGCGGTCTATTGGCTACATCTCCTTGTCAGTCCCTCCTCTCTAGGGACAGGTCTTCTCTAGGGACTCAGGGCCCAGTGGGGCAGGACAAGGTGTTCAGCCAAGCCTCCACGCAGCCTCCTGAGAGGGGGCGGGGGCAGCTGAGGGGAAGCTGGTGTGGCTTCTCAGCTAACAAATGGCAATGGAACTTGCCTAAAACTTCTGCTTGGAGATGGAGGTGTGTGGGTGGAGCACATTGGAGGGACCATGGTGCCTGCCCTCAGTTCTCTTCTGGGTCATGCAAAACTAAGCTTCTGCCTTGTGTTTGCAAGTTAATCTGTGTTGCTTGTAAAATAGCTTTGTACACAGAGGACTGCCTTTAGATTATTCTTAATTATAAGACAACCTGCACAGTCTTTTGTGCAAGTTAATTAGATCTAATCAGTTAGGTCATAGTTAAGAAAAGACTACTGAGTAAAATCAACCTTCTCTGATAAACAGAGTTTAACGTCTTTATGTCAACACTTTTCTACAACAAACATTTTAACAAATATCGCTTCCTAAAGCAAGTACTGATGGTCTCAAAGTTAAAGTCAACAGGCACGAGAACTGTTAAAGTACATATCTTAATGCTGTAGGAGAGATTTTTCCTTTTCAGCAAAACAGACTGAGGCAGAAACTGGATTTTTTTATGGTGTCAAGACTCAGAATAAGTACAGATTAAACTTAAATATTATGACAACTGGTACATAAATAGTTGCTGACTTCTCAGGCTAAATAAGTCAAAATGGCTAATCTATGTCTTTTCGGCCTTTCATTGAACAGCTGTTGCTGTTCAAGAGCAACAGCCTTTCATTCTTTCAAGGATCCTAGAGAAAAAACAACCCTGTGACCTCTAGCTTCAACTCGATTGCAAGGCTGGAGCAAAGCTATTTAAGGCTTGTATGAATTTTTTCACACACGTAAATCAACATCCTTGAGCCTCCGTTTCCTTGTTTGTAAAATAGGAATAATAGTAATATCTGGCTCATAACGTTGATTTGCGGATTAGAGGGAAAAAAGAGCATAAAGGGCTAAGCAGAGTGACTGGTATGTTATGCTCAGGACATACTTGCTGTAATTATAATGTTCATTATTATAGGAACAAAAGCTCAAAAGTTATCCAGGAAAAAATGCTGCTGGGTGATAGAATGTAGAGGTGCGATCAGACCTCAGGGGCAGCCCTGGCGCGATGCGGCCCGGGCTCTGCCTCTGCTGGGCCATCCTGTGAGAGGCGAGGGCAGGTCCTGCCTCGGGCCCATGTGCTTCATCCGTAGTTGAAAGGGACTGGACCAGACCAGGAGCAAGGGCTGGGGGTGCAAAGGCCCGGCACCTAGGCTGCCAATACCATACCCCCAGCCCCATCACTCAGCACAGAGACTTCCCCTCGGAGCCTCGGATGACTGGGAACCTCCCTGACACAGAGTTCCAGGTGGCCCTTGGCTGTGAACTTGGAGTTCGCCTGTGAGCTGTAGCCATTTGCCATCTCTGGACTAGAGCATCCCTCAGCGCTCAGATCCGATCTTTAGGAATTGATGAAGCAGGAAAACAAGTCCTCTGTACATTTTCAAAGCTGTTCTCTCTCCTTTTCAACGGATAAACATTTCCCATCCCCAGCCGGTATCACTTCCTTCCACCTATAATGTTCATTATTATATATTAATGTTCATTATTCCCAGCCTCCACTCCTAACACTTTCCTTCACTCTTTATGCTCCAGCCTCACAGAATTTTTGTTCCTCGAGGCTGGCCTCATTCCCACCTCAGGACCTTTGTACTTGACATCCCGCTGCCAAATAGCTGGATGGCTAGCTCCCTCTTGTCACTGAGGTCCCAGCTCTGCGACTGCCTCAGAAAGGTCTCCTTGACCCCCAAAGGACACTAGCACCCTCCCACCCAACGTCTCTCTAGCACTTTTCCCTATTTTATTTTGTCATGATGTTTACTAAAATTATCTTTTTATTTACAGACTTAATCTACCGCTATACTTCCTTACTAAGACATCAGCTCCAACAAGGTCTAAAGAGCAGGGACTTTGTGCATTGTGTTTATTGCTGCATCCCAGCTCCCAGAATAGAGCTCAGGGCAGGCTCTCCATACATATTTGTTAAGTGAGTGAATGAATGAATGAATGGATTGAAGAACTGTTCCAATCAAAGCAGTGGGTGGGTTTAGAGGCAGCCTCCCTTGGGCCCCTTTACTCTTGTCTGACCTGATCTCCACCCCTTCAGTAAGACCCAGGGAGCCTGTCCAGGTGTGCGAATGTTCTCCTGGGGCCGGTGTCTCAGCTGGAGACGCTGAGAATTCAGATTTCTTCTTCTGCCTGTTACTGCTGGTGTCTGTCGTTTAGGAACCGAAGAAGCATGTTGTTATCTCTCCTTTTTTTTTTTTTCAGGCTTCCAGAAGAGCATCTGAAAGCTATCCAAGATTATTTAAGCACTCAGCTCACCCTGGACTCTGATTTTGTGAAGTCGGGCTCCTGCAGTCTGCCTCATCTCAAGAAACTGACGGCGCTCCTCTGCAAGGAGCTCTATGGGTAATGGCTGCTGTGAGGATAGGAGAAGGGGGACCGTGGGTGAGAGAACTAGCTCATTAGGGTGACCCCTGCACTTAGCCCCGGTGTCCAGCTCCGGGTAATTGGGCTGTGGGTGGGGCTTAGAAATCTGGTTGTTGGAGGTTTTGTTTTCATGGCATTTGAACTTGGTGGTTGTTGGCTTTTTTTTTTTTAACGAAAGTTAATTCGAGGCCAGTTGCTATGGGAAGGGGTGGGCGGGAGTACACCGCCAGCCCTTCCACACTTGCTAAGGATCCAGAGGCTACAGCTTTTGCTGCCATTCGTCTTTCTTGCTGCAGCCGGCACATCTGATAAGCACGTAAGGGCACCAAGAGGAGATAAATTAAAATCAGCCTATTTTCTACGTGGGTGGTGATGGCTCAAGATTGCCAGTGACGGCAGGTTTTTAAAGTGAGCCGATTCACCAAAACTTGAGTGTTCTGCTGTTGAATTCACTGAAGGACCAATTGGTAAAAATTCCAGTTTCTTTCAGTGTTTTAATTTCATGATGTGCTTTAATTTCATTACCATTAAAATTAAGTTTAATTACATTTTAATTGTTAAAAGTGCAAACTTAAAGCTGATACACTCTCTGAAGAATTGACAAAAGAATTTTTTAAATGCTTGAAAAAATAGAAAATCACATTTAAAAGCATCTGAAAGAAATCACAGGGACCCAAAACAATCCCATGGCAAATGAAAGGTCAACATGTTGGTTGGAAAAATAGCATTTCATGTGGGTGAGGTTTTATCAGTCTATACTGTTTTGTGTTTTATTACATATACAGCAGTTTCAGAATTCTTTTGTCAGTTTCTCTGGCGCCATATCTATCTTAGCTTAGTTTCTATGCAAACAAGAATCTTTCATCAGCAGCAATCAATTTGAACTTTCCTTCTAAAGGCTCTTAAAAAGCACAGTCAGTACATTTGGTAAATTTAACGAATAATTTCTTTGACAAATCGAGCCCTCATCAAATTGGCCAGTCAGGTTTACTTTCAAGGAATTGGCTTTCAACTAACGCAGTTTCAGCCAATTGGACCCAGAGCCATCATTTTTGTAGATTTCCACAGAGTTATTTCTCCATGTGATGCTGTTGTTATAAATCATTTATCACTAGGAAAAACACACACACACGGCACTTTCTTTTCCAGAAACACAATTTCATCATGACTGGTAGCGAGCTTTTATTTCTGCTCCAGTGGAAATCCTGTTCTTTGCTGCTTCCTTGTCCAGAGGAGCTATAGCTTTAAGTCTCTCCACAAGTTTCACCCAGTACACTCAGAACATTTCCCCAACACTGCTTTGCTACCTGGACTTTCCTAGAATCTGGGTCACCGCATCCTTATGGTGACAGCAGCTTCCTCAACATAGCTAGTTCTCTAGTTTCCCACAGGCCTTTATTTACTGAACAGTTAACTTCGAGTTAGAAGTAGAGAGACCGCGTGATGTTCTAAATTCCCCCCAACATTTGTTTGTCTTCACTTCATAGGCAAAGTGATAGTCAGGCTTGAAGACGCGGTTAGTTATGGACTTTTAGAAAATCTTAGGAAGAAATTATGTTTCCCATCCCCCTGCAAACCCTGCAGATGTTGTTCCATGAAACTAACTATAAACTAGTAGATTTCAAACTGCTTTGATTGGAACAGCTCTTCATTCATTCATTCATTCACTCACTTAACAAATATGTATGGAGAGCCTGCCCTGAGCTCTATTCTGGGAGCTGGGATGCAGCAATAAACACAGTGCACAAAGTCCCTGCTCTTTAGACCTTGTTGGAGCTGATGTCTTAGTAAGGAAGTATAGCGGTAGATTAAGTCTGTAAATAAACAAGATAATTTTAGTAAACATCATGACAAAATAAAATAGGGAAAAGTGCTAGAGAGACGTTGGGTGGGAGGGTGCTAGTGTCCTTTGGGGGTCAAGGAGACCTCTCTGAGGCAGTCGCACAGCTGGGACCTCAGTGACAAGAGGGAGCTAGCCATCCAGCTGTTTGGCAGCGGGATGTCAAGTACAAAGGTCCTGAGGTGGGAATGAGGCCAGCCTCGAGGAACAAAAAGTCTGTGAGGCTGGAGCATAAAGAGTGAAGGAAAATGTTAGGAGTGGAGGTTGGGAAGAGTCAGGTGTAGGGTGGTCATATTTAGCAAATAAAAACACAGGATGGCCAGTTAAGTCTGAACTTTAGATGAACAGCAAATACTTTTTTAGCATAAGTATATACCATGCAATATTGGGATATACTTGCACTAGTAGATTATCCATTGTTTATCTGAAACTCTAATTTAACTGGGTGTCCTGTGTTCTATCTGGCAACGCTAGCAGGAGCC
The DNA here is from genome assembly GCF_059928025.1 of Delphinapterus leucas. Classification (NCBI taxonomy): domain Eukaryota; kingdom Metazoa; phylum Chordata; class Mammalia; order Artiodactyla; family Monodontidae; genus Delphinapterus; species Delphinapterus leucas. The sequence goes on along the minus strand of NC_143136.1, from coordinate 7,257,425 downwards.
ACATCACACAGACTCCCAAGGCCTGGTAGAGATTTTCAGGATTGTGCCATAATCTGAGTGGAGACTGGGTCTTAGGAGGCAGACCCAAAGCAGCAGGCAGTTGGGAGCTACTATATTTGTGACCTGATGGTGGCCCACGAGAAGGGAAGCAAGAGGAGGCAGGGATTTGTGTCTGCTTTGCATCCTGCTGAGTCCTGGGTTTCGACAGTGCCTGGCACACAGGAAGAGCTGATAGATATTAGCTAGATGACCCAAGGCTTGGGAGCATGTGGGTGCTGAGAGCTGGTGTGACCCGGGGCGTGTGTGGATGGTGGAGCTGGCAGATGGATGTAGGGTGGGGGGAAGACGAATCGAGGTGACCCTTGGGTTTTTGGTGCGAGCAGCTGAGTGGTGGATGATGCCAGTTACTTAGATGGGGAAAGTCAAAGAGGAGGGGGTGGAGGAGAGGCATCTTTCTCTTAGCTACCATTGGCTTGAGGCGGTATTAGACATCCTGTGAGTTGAGCCACCAACCAAGGATTTAGTTCTCGAAGTTAGAGCCCAGGAAACGTCAGGGGTAAGGGTATATGTCTGGGAGTCATCAGCATGCGTTGGCACTTGAAGCTGGGAGATGAGTGGGGTAAGGTCACCACAGGGGGGAGTGCAGATGGAGGGGAAAGGGGGCCCAGGGTAGACGTTGAGAGGTGGGGTGGAGGAGAAGGAACTGGAACAGGGTGCTGAGGATGGTGCCAATGGTGGCCAGTTTTGTCCACTCAGACCACTTGGCCCAACACAAACGCCAGGGTGAGGATGGGAAAGTCACAGAGAACTGAGTGAGAAACAGTGCAAGAGCCTCCTCCGCAAAAATGTCATTACAGTGTCAGTACCTGTGTCTGAAAGAAGGAACTTCCGCAGCACAAAGGCTCGAGGAAGATTTGTAACCCTAAGTTAGATTATCTAGAACCAGACAGAAACTTTTCCAGAGAAAGAGAATAAAGAATTAAGTCTCCAGAGTCTGGAAATACTTGATACCCCATGAAGTGGAGAAATGAGGAGGATTGTAAGTAGAAATTTAAAATAAAATGTCTAAATGTCGGAGAGGTTATTGTATCAATTAACTGAGAGCAGGGTAAGGATTTTGATAAAGAAACCAACCAACCAAAACAAAAATACCATCATTATAACTGCTTCATTGGAGGCCATAAAATGAACCCATAGTTTTCAAATCAAACTTGAAAATCAAATCACAAAACAGAGCAGAGTGTCAGGGAAGTATATATAAAAAACATGAGAGGGCTTCCCTGGTGGCACAGTGGTTGAGAGTCCACCTGCCGATGCAGGGGACATGGGTTCGTGCCCCGGTCCGGGAGGATCTCACATGCCACGGAGCGGCTGGGCCCGTGAGCCATGGCCGCTGAGCCGGCGCGTCCGGAGCCTGTGCTCCGCAACGGGAGAGGCCACAACAGTGAGAGGCCCGCGTACCGCAAAAAAGCATATGCCAAGAATGTGTGATTAAAAATCGATAGTCTTTGGAAAGAGGGCATAGAGATTCAACTTATAGCTGGTAGGGTGGGCTCTCCAAGAAGCAGGGAAAAAATGATGTGTAATTGATGACTAAATATATAAAAGAAAAAAATGTTTCCAGGTTTATAAAGGAGCTAAATCCAGCTATTGAGAAGCCTCATAAAGATCCAATGACAGAACTACCAAATAACAGCACCAGAACCTCTTCTTATAATCTTCTAAACCACACGGGAAGATGAGCTCGGAAAGTAAATAGTTAGGAACAGCACCATTAGTTTTACAAATTACAATACTTAATATTATTCATACTCCTTGATGATATAATAAAAATTCTGAAGCAATATCTCCAAGGAGAAGACTACTGACTTCTCCTTGGGATTAACTCAACCTAGATATCATTCAAGAGCCAAAGGAGTCTTTGCAGATTTAAAAAATTGGTGAAAATGTACTAATCACAAGGCTTCACTTCAAAAAGTTTCCAAGAATTTTTTTCCAGTAATTTTAGAGTGCTGGTAATCCTAAAAATAAGAACCCAGCAGCCTACTGAGCAGCCGGATATGAATACACCCAAAGCAAAAGTGTTCATTCTGTGTTCCCAGAACACAGTATGATGAAAATAGAAATAAATAACAAACTAGCCACAACTACCCAACCATCTGGCCTTTCTTGATCATCTCCAATCACAGCTGAATTAAAGAAGACACTTGACACAATGATAGCCTACGTGGGGTAGGTTTGGAAACCCGGGGTAATCAAGCCTCTGTATATCAGAACTCTAGATGATGCAGCCAAAGCACTACTTGGAGGAAAAGCCATAGCTTTAAATGCTCTGTTATGGAAAGGGAGGCATAGAACAATAAGTCAAGCATACAGACTTAATCCAGGCTCTCAGTCTCCTGAAGGCATCATGGGTCATACCCTGATTGCCTTGATATTTCCACGGTCACGCAGAGTACTGGAAACAGTAATGTATTCAATATTCGTGAACAAAGATTGCATGTGTGCCTACTACGAGCCTCACACTGTTCCAGGGGCTAGAGATACAGCAGTGAACAAAACAGAGTCTTTAAGAAATCTCTGTTAAGCGAATGAACAATAACAACAACTGGAAAGAAAAAGAGCAGGGGGAAAATAGTTAAAAACAGAAATAAATTAAGAAAAAGTCAATTAAGGAAATTTTAAAAATTAGAAATGTAGTAGATTTAATAATTTGCATTAAAGATTTCCAAATCAATAAAGAGTACAGTGTGCAATTACGTGGCTACAAATCTTCAACTTATAATTAAATGAAACAAATATTTTATGTGAAATATGAAATGTAAAAATTACCATGTATACCCTCTTTGAACTTTCAAGGAATAATAACCATGATTTATAAATTATTCGGGAATGACAAAAATCACCTAATTCAATATTCAAGAAAAGTACAATTCAAATCTGAAAACCTAATCAAGATAATAGCCTGAAATAAACTATATCCAGTTTCATTTATTAATATAAATGTATAATATTTCAGTAATATTCTAGCAAATATAATTTAAGTGATATGAAAAATGTAGGTTTTATCTAAGAAATCACTGTAAGTGTGAGTCAATATAAAGAAAACACTAATTTAGCAGGAGATTAGAGATAAGGGAATCCTTTGCATAGATGTACTAATAGACCTGATAAAAGTCATTTCTAATTTTTAAAAATCATTTTTTAAAAAAGACTAGAAGTATCCCTCCTTAATAATGCAATATGTGTCAATGTAAAACCAATTACACTTAACAGGGAAACATTAAAATCATCCCATTAAACATTTTAATAAAAGAAAAAGAGATGCCCATCATCACCTGATTATTTAATACTGTATGAGAAATTTTTGCTAAAGCAAAAAGAAAAAGAAGCAAAAAATCAGAGAAGAAAAATTTAAGAAAACAACAAAGTATCAGAATGTTGCTTCTGAGTCTGGAGTTCCCCGTTAGGAGATACTGGATGTGCTAGCTGGAAACTGAATGGGAATCTTGGGGAAATTAACCATCTCTCTGAGACCAAGGTGGGAGGAGCCTCTCCTTCTGGGAGGGCTCCCTCAGGGGGCCTAGGCCCCTTCTGGGCTGTGTCTGGGCTCTGACCTGCCTGAGGACTGCAGCCCTCCCTGTCTTTGCTCCCCATCTTCCCTTGAGGTGGTGACCTGAAGCTGAGACAAGCTTCCCAGGGACCCTGCTGATGGTAACTTCCCTGGACAAATCCTTTCTGTATGATAAGACCAGTTCTTAAGTCTTCCAACTCAAGTCCCTATGTGTCTTTGGTCATTCTGACCCTAACCAACACCTCCAGACACGTCTGAGAGCCAGATTTCTCAAAATTTTACCAAGGTTAGAAATACAGAGATAACAGCATTATTCTTAGAAAATCCTAAAGATTCAGTTTGTGTATATGTACTTGTGTTTTTAAAATAATAGTTTTAAAGAGGAGAACAATGAGGGAGATCTATTTGATGGTAAAGCATGTCCTGAATTAGTGCTTTAGAATTTCTTTTTTTTTTTTTTTGGCCTAGAATTCTTTTATGAAATGACAGTTTAAACAGAATACCACTATGTTAAGAGAGTAGCTCTGTTGGAAGTGGGAAAGAAACTGAGAACCCTGTCTGCCTGGCGCTTCCTTCCCCCTCCCCAGGCCAGTTACCTCCCCCCACCCCATCCTTGGCCCCCAGAGGCGTCCCAAGGATGGCCAATCAAAGCCAGTAGGCTACAACACCATCCTTGCAATGGTGAGATGTGTCAATCTATGAACATGACATTGCCTAGTACATATGAGGCACTCCAGAGTTTTCATTGAATGAATGATATGAATTCTGAAAGTAAATCCTATCATATTTAAGATGAGCTTGTGCAATGATCTAGCCCAAAAGAACTGTGGAAAAAAGAGTAAGTGCAGTTGAGTGAAAATGAATAGCAACATGGAAAAAGGTGAACTTATTTCCACCACATATTTTTTTTTAAATTCCAGATGAAGCAAGGAACTAAAAAGATATAACAACAACCCCCCAAAACCCTGTTTATAACATAACTTTTAAAAGAGTGGGAAACCAATTTAAAGTGAGCTACTAATTGCTCACGAGTAAATGCTGATAAATTTTTAACTAAGGTAAGCAAAAAAATTTCCAAGGAAAAGGTGAAAAATAGAGCAATAAAAAACTATAAAGCACTTTATAATGAAATCCAGCCTACCTAGGGTGAAAACAACAGAATGGGGGGAAAAAAAAACTTACAACACCCAGATTAAATAAAAAGCAAAGCAATAAGTAAGAGTTTATACCAATGTATAAAAATACCAGCAAATTCCCAACAGAAGACCAACAATGGACATGAACAGTTTATAGGAAGAGAAATACAATAGAAACCAACCAGATAGAAAAATACTTAGACATTGGAAATTAAAGATATGCCAATCAATTCATCAGTATTAAAATGCACTGTTATGCCCACTAAAAGAGAGAGAGAAGAGAATAACAGAATTCAGATAGCACAAAGGATGAGCAGGCTGGAACAGTGCCCAAGGCCACTGTCACTCAAAGGCTTAATGATATTGATCAAGAGCCATAATCTCTGGTTATCTTAAAACTGTAATTGAAAATAAATAAAGAAGAGCTATATGAACAAAGCTGTTCACAGCAGCCTTTATTTATAATCAGCAAGATCTCAAAATAACCCAAATATCTAGCAACTGATTTTGGTACATTTAATTGATAGAATATTTTGAGACCACTAGGAATGTTGAATGTGTAAAAACGTGAAGTTTTTGATGAAATAATAGATGAAAATTAGAACTCAAAATTGTCTGCCCACCCTGCCTAAAACAATGGGAAAATAGAAAAAGATGAGAAGGGAACAAAGGATCAATAAAGCCCTGGTATTGGAATTGTCAGCGTCCTAGACAATGACAGATCTCTCTGGGCATCCACCTTAGCTGCTCGGAGGAGATGTGAACCAGAAAGCACAGACTGCTGGCACGCGAAGCCCCTGGGGCACCGAATTAAAATGCAGATTCCAGACCAAATCAGGTTGGGGCCCAGACATTTGCGTTTTTAACACTCGGTGAGGGTGTGATTCTTACAAACACTAAAGTTTGGGAACCATGGACGACTAAATTATTTCTAAGTCGTTTTGTGATTCTAGATTCAAATTTTCTACAGGCTTTGTAGTTGAGTGTGGCTAAACAAAGGTGAATCAGGTTTACGCATCACGGCTCCAGTTTGGTCCTGGTCAGGACGGAAGGGGTGGGGGGTTCTCAGGAGATGGACCAGTACCGGCAGGCCTGGATCTTTGCCCAGGCTTGTCCTTCTGGGGAGGATCCCTGCCTTTGCCAGAGTGGGTGTGACCACGCCGCCTCTCCAGCTGGAGCCTGTGTGCGTGATGCCTCACTGGGTCCTCACTAATCCTTGACCTTCACCCTGTCCCCTGCCCCCAGCGAAGTCACCCGGACCCTCCCTACCCTGGAATCTCTGCAGAGACTGTTTGACCAGCAGCTCTCCCCCAGCCTGCGTCCACGGCCTCAGGTAAAGACTTTGGGATTGGACAGATGAGATTGATAAAACCGGTGGGGCAGGGGTGGGGGGTCGGATGGGGCATGGGGAGAAGAGGTAACCAATGTCCCGAGGGCTCAGAGGGAAGCACCGCCTTTGTTGGACCCCCAGAGTATAAGGGGGCCGGGGAGCCTCAGCACCCTGACCCCCAGTAAGGTTTATCCCCCTGCCCCCGCTGGATTTTGATTTGAGGAATAAAGATTTCAAATTATGCAACAGCCAGCAAAACTCCTTATTAGTGCTGAATAAGGAGGCAAGGCAGGACCTTCTCCCACCATTTCTCATCAGAAGCTGAAAAAAACATGAGGTGCCTCAATGCTTGATCCCACCTCATGCCCCAGGAAGAGCAGGTGAAGGCAGGCCCCCGCCAGACACACACACACGCACGCGCACACATGCACACGTACACACACGCACATGCACACACATATGCGTGCTCACAGCCTGGCAGGGGGCCAAGGCCAAGTTGCCTGTGTCACAGAAGGTGTCCTCGGCAAAGCTAAAAACAAGCACAGATAGGACTTCCAGAGAAAGTACTTGCAAGGGACAAGGGTTTAAAAATGTTTAAAAAGCAAACCCTTCCAAGCACGATTAAGTAAAAGCAACCAAATTTTTTAAGTGGGAAGAGGATTTTAAAAGCCTGTTTTACTGAAGAGGGACTGGGAATAGCTGGGATACCCTGGGAAAGATGTTAGTTAACACCTCGTTAGTAACTGGAAAATGACCTGCAAAGCAGGGAGACCTCTTCTTGCCTCTCAGACAGGAAAATTTGATTGGTGAAGCCAGGACTTGGCTCTAACATGAGGGTCAGGGACTCACAGCTGAGAGTGGAAATGGCTTTCCTGAAATGCACTTTAGCCGTCTGCATGAAAATGTTTAATGCCCGGAGTCCTTCAAGTAAGCCATTCCACCTGCAGGCAGCTGCCTTAGGGTCTACATGTTTGCATGGAGATGTTGACAGAAATGTTTATCACAGCTTTGTCTCTAAAACAGAAACGCTGGAAACACAAACAGAGAGAGAAAGGGTTAAAGTATGATGCAGAATTCTGTTCTAAGGTGGATGCACTGACTCCAAGGCATACTGTTGGGTGAAAAAAGCAAACGGTAGAACAATATATAAACTAGGATGTAAGTCTACACGTGGAAATCGTACCAGAAGTGTTTATACCCAAAGGGCTACTCTGTTCACGAGGAGGGGATGGAATTGGGCCAGAGGGGCGTGGGTCAGGGGAGACTTCAGGTTTGCCCAAATGGTTTTTTGGAGTTTTTTTTCTTTTACTGAGAAAATTTGTGTTCTATTTGTACAACTTAAAATTCATCAGGATAAAAAAAAAAAACAACGACGTAATTTTGCTCTCCTTGAAGTGAATGGTGGGTTAATTTCCGGGAAAGTAAAAGCAAATCTAGACAAAACAGTGACCCTACCAGACACTAAAATTTAAATCGTTTGAATACAAGACCACACACCGAAATCTTTGAAGTAGGATTGGAAGAGGGAGAAGCTTCCAGAGAGAAAAGCTGGTAACAGCCACGCCCCAGCATGATTCCCTGCGTGCAGAGGCCAAAGTGTTTGCATTCGGTGGCAGGACAGAGTAGTGACGGGATGGGAGGTGGCATCAGGATTTAGAGAAAGGGTTCTGGCTGCCACCCTCCTGTCTGAGACCCTGACTTGTCAAGAAAAGCAGACAATGTCTTGATGCCTCCAGAAATTCACAAATGGAAGAGGGAGTTCCGAGGCTGCCTGAGGTAGAGGAAAGAACACTGGCCTCTGGATCAAAAACATGCAAGTTCAATATCTGACTCACCTCCTTCCCGCCTGCCCCGTCCTTAGTTGCCTTATCTGAGAAATGGGCATTGTCATATCTGCCACTGCAGGGGTATATGAGGGAGTAAGTGAAATTGCTTGCGTGAGACATCTGGCCATGGTAGCCTCTTACCAGCACTAGGCCCTTTCCATTAGGTAGGCAAGATAAGATGGGGACCCCTGCGCGACATTTACTTGAGAACGGCTGGGAGGTGCAAAATGCAACATTATCAAAATGACTGCTGGTCCGAAGTTTGGGGAGAGCCCTGGGTCTGCCCTATGTAAGAACAGAGAGTCGTTAACCTTGGAGCCCACATCCTCCGAAGTTCAACTGAAAAGCTAAGTGCAGTAACCAGGTCAGCTTCTACAAACCCACAGGTGGCCCTCAGACCAATTCGCCCACATTGAGGCTGAGTTGTGAATTTTGCCCTCAACCTCAACGCTAGTGACACCTGGGGCCGGATCATCTTTTGCTGCGTGGGACTGTTCTGTGCATTGTGCGACGTTAACACATCCTGGCCTCTACCCACCAGATGCCATTAGAACCCCCCAACTTTCACAACCCAAAATGTTCCAGACGTTGTCAAATGACCCCAGAGGGCCAAATCTGTACCAGCTGAGACCCACTGGGCGAGATCTACATTCAAATCTCAGGTCAGTACCAGCTTTGTGACCTTGAACAAGTGACTCACCACTCTGACTCAGTTTCCCCATCTGCAAACCAAGGACTAGAAGAGTCAATACATCTTAAACACGCTGGGCATAGCATACGAACCCATCACATGGTCATATGTATTCTGCCTAACGAGGCAGTAGAGGCTAAGCTCCAGCGTTCTTCTAATACCTTTTGTTCCAAGAACTAACTCCCACTTGGTTGGTAGCTTCATTTATACTTTGTACGTCTTTACCAAACCTGCCCCAAAAGACATAGATTCGAAGAGAGAGTGGAGAAGACACCATCCTACCACCAGGTGATGGGCCGGGTAGTAAGCAGGCGATCTCCAGTGTCTGAAGGAGGATGAGGGGGTTTGAATCTGCCATCTTTTCAACTCCTTATGAGAAAAACACCCCTAAAACAAGGGATCCTGTAGTCTCCCGCCTGCTGTCCTGCTCCATTCTTACCTGCATCTCAGCTCCACTCTTTTGAGCCCTCCTGCTGACCAATAATAACTGAAGACTGATTGAGAGCTTTGTCGAGGAGCAAGGGCCAAACCAAAAAGAATTAGAGAAAGTTGTGACAAAGAGTAACTGGCACGATGATGGCGGTGATGGCTGTGCTGGAGGTGGCCGTAGCGGCAGTACTGCTGATGGTCAGAAGTGACGGTGGTTGGTGACGGCAGAAGGAGAGAGCTAAAGCGGCTGCTGGGAAACTGAGGTCAAAAGCCTCTGTAGGGACGTCCCTGGGGGTCCAGTGGGTAAGACTCCACGCTCCCAATGCAGGGGGCCTGAGTTCCATCCCTGGTCAGGGAACTAGACGCCACGTGCCGCAACTAAGAGTGTGCAGGCGGCAACGAAGATCCTGCGTGGGGCAACTAAGACCCCGGTGCAGCCAAAATAAATAAATAAAAATAAATCTTTAAATAATAATAATACTTATTTAAAAAAAAAAAAAAAAAGCCTGTGTAACCTGGCTGACTTATTCAGGAAGGGGTGGGGTAAAGGGACATCTCCTTGTCGGTGACAACCCTCATTCCACTCTGCTTGGTGTTCAAGATTGTCAAGTCTGGTGTTCTTGTCCTAGTGGAGGGCGGGGATGGTGCCCTTTTAACTCTACATCTCCAGCACCTCGGGAACGTGTCTGGCACAGAATAGGTGCTTTGTAAGTATTTGTTCTGTGAATAAATGCTTGAGACCGTGGACTTGGTGCCAAGCAGACATGGTTTCCTGGCCTGCTGTGCCGTTACTAGCTGTGTGACTTCTGACAGGTAACTTCAGCTCTCTGGGCCTCAGGCATGCATTGAACAACTTTACCGAGCATCTTCACTGGCCAAGCACCAATGTCACAGCACCGGACACATTTCTCACGGTCCCAATTCTCACAGTGTTTACATTCTAGCAGGGGAGATACACAAAGAGCAAATAAACAATCGTGGTGATTGGTATGAAACAAAGCAGGGTGATCTAGTAGAGATGATTTTAGCTCGTGTGGTCAGGGAAGACCTCTCTGTGGCTCTGAGACCTGAATGACAAGGAAGTGGCCTTCTCAGGTGACATCCATGTTTCTAGGGATTCCTCAGAAAGTGTAGCTCAAGGCCAGGGGCAGATCAGAAGTGAGGATGAGCGTGGCTGGGGCTGAGGGGTGGATCATACAGAGTCTTTAAGAGTTTGGATCATTTCCTCTCAGTGGTGGGAAGCAGCTGGACCAGGGGGTTTTGAGCAGGGGACGGCCATGTTTCGGAAGTGGAGCCAGGAGCACCGATGCAGTACATGCAGGAGGGTGGAAAGGTTATAATCGAGGACAGGCCTCAGTTTTGTTTAAGCAACTGAGAAGCACCAGGGAAGAAGCAGATTTAGAGGGAAGAAGAAAGGAAGATGCATTTTTTGGTCATCATAATTTTGAGACGGTTGTACATATCCCTGATTTCCTTGTCTTCAAAGGGGGACAATAATCGTACTTGTGGGGTTGTTAGGGAGATGAACCAAGATGAAGCATGGAAAGCGCACAGCCTGACGCCTCTCAGCGGCTGGCATTCAGCATCCCGTCCTTATTTGCTCTCATGTACCAGGTGCCTGGTGAGGCCAATCCGATCAACATGGTGGCCAAGCTCAGCCAACTGACAAGTCTCCTGTCTTCTATTGAAGATAAGGTATGTGGGGGACCCTGCAGCTTCCCTGGACTTCTCTATGGCCCCCTCTTCGCTTGGAGAATGCCCAGGTACCCCTGTGACTCTGTCCCAACCTGTACTGCCTTCCCTTCACCTCCCAGCCTGAAGGACCCCGTGCGTTTCTGCCCACAGGTCAAGGCCTTGCTGCATGAGGGTCCCGAGTCTTCCCACTGGCGTTCCCTCATCCCACCAGTCACCTTTGAGGTAAGTGGCTGTGGATTTGTGCTTCACAGGAGGGGGCTGGGGGCGGTTCTGGTCCCTGGGGAAGGGGGGCTTTTGATGGACCCCCAGTCCTTCCTCAGGAGGGAGCCCAACGGCTGGGCTGAGATTGACGGTCAGCGGAACCAGCTCCCTGGGAAGATGGTTAAACCTTAGAATGGGTGCCCAGATGAACCTGTGGAGCCTTCGCCATGGGGAGGCTCCCAAGGAAGGAGCTTCTCATTGGCCCAAGATGCCAAAACTTCTTCCTTCTCCAAATGGGGGCAGTGAGTGTCATCAAACAGAGGGCCTCCCCGAACTGGCTGGAAAATAGTGCCTCAAGGAGGGATTAGGGGGAAAAAAAGGGATTCCTGTGACTTCCCCGAAAGTGACTGAGTTAGAATCTCCAGGCCCAGAAATTTGTTTTTCTTTTCGTTTTTTTTTTTTTTTTTTTTTATTGCTCAAAGGGGTATCTCTATTTGAGGAAATCAGCGTGTGACACTTTGAGAGATGAAATGTTACAGCTTGTACACCAAAATCAAAAAATGAAATGGTTACCAAGGTAATGTAGGTCAGGGGATCAAAGGTGAAGGGTCACACATTATTAAAAAGAAATCCAGAAGGACGGCTGCATCATGATCTCTCATTAGTGTTCCAACGGTGCCTCTCTGGGTAAACTTGAACATTTCAGCAGACATTCAAGCACCTTTTTCGGTAAAAAGATTTTTACATGACTGTTGCTATTCCCGTGATCACCTTCTATAGGTGGCACGGTGCTGAGAACACAGTAGGCGCGAGTTCCGCAGAATACACTTTGGGAACCGCCCTTCCGGCTTGTTTTCGGCAGCCATTTCCCCTCCGCGTGCCCATCCTCCTCCGCGCGACCGGGGCCCCGAGCGCGCTGTTTTCTTCTTTTGTTTTTGCGCAGCACTGGTTCCACATTCAGAAACAGGACAGGATGCCCACCCCCAAATCCTTCCTAGCCCCGATGACAATTTGGTATGAAGATGTATTTCCATCTTCTGAACATGCCTAGGCAGTTGTCTTTTTCCTAATTATTATCAGTGAATGTTCACTTATTGGTTGTAACAAGGCCCAGGAGCATAAATCTGTTACTAAAATCCTTTGTGGAAGTAGATGACACATCAGATTAATGAGTGTTGCCACATTCAGCTGTGAATAAACCATCTTCCAGTCGTTCATCCGTTCACTTCACCAGACCTGGCAGAATAGCTGATGTGCGCACGGTGGGCAAGCTGGGCTCCTCCCGCGTTTCAGCGACTCTCACGAGCTGCCCATGGAAACTCCCTCTGCGGCAGGGAGGCTCAGAAACAGAAGCCCAGTGGTCCCGTGCGGGAGGGACACCAGGGCTGGACACATGGCCAAGGGCTGCCCAGTCGTATCGACAAGGGATCACGGACTGGCGCTGTGAAAGCACAGAGGAGGGATAACCAAAATCTCCTCTGCCCCTCCCCTCCTTCCCCACCCACCTCCTTTTCACAGGTGAAGTCAGAATCTCTGGGGATTCCTCAGAAACTGCAGCTCAAAGTTGATGTTGAATCTGGGAAACTGATAATTAAGAAGTCCAAGGATGGTTCTGAGGACAAGTTCTACAGCCACAAGAAAAGTAAGGCCCCCTCATGTCTGTAAAGTTCTCATTCTGCTAGTGCCCTTACTGTGGCCCTCAGCAGCAGGCTGCTGGAAAAGTAAGTCCTGCCAGGCACCTTCCACCCTCTGCTGGGGTACCCACCAACCCTCAGCCTGCCTGTGGGAACCCCCAGTCATAAGGCTCCCCTCTCGTGCCCCCTCTACCTTGAGGCCTGCCCTGTACGCTCCACCTGCTTCCTCCCACCCTGGGGAAATGAGCTTATACTTGGCCCAGGGTGGCGGTTCCACGTGTGTTCATGCTCTTCCCTGCTAGGAGCCACACTGACGCGTGTGGTCATCATTATGCCTGGTTCAGGCCCTGCTGACCAAATCAGGCTGCATCTCTAGGGTAGCACAGACAGAGAAACAGTTTAGCATGGCATTAAAGTCATGAACTCTGTCTGAATTCACATCCCAGCTCAGCCACTTAGCACCAGTGTGACCTTGCATGTGACACTTAACCTTCCTGGGCCTCAGTTTCCTCATCTGTAAAATGGGGATGATAAGACTCATGTGAATGGATCTACGTGTAAGGCTCCTTAGGAAAACCTAGCACATAGGAGCCAACTCTGGGCAACTGAGGCTTTGCATTTCAAACAAACTCATCAGTAAAATGGAAAATGTTCACACGCCAAAAACTTATAGAGAAGCTGCTGTGGGCCAGGCACTGGGGATCCAGGGCAAGCAGGATGGTTGAAGACTCTGTCCACGTGGAATTTACATTCCAATGCATTGAGTGGCCAATAAATATGTTAATACTATGATTTCAGCTATTACTGAGTGCTCCGAAGAAGGCCACAGGTTGGATGGACAATAACTGGGGAGGGGGCAGGGAGGCAGTTTTAGAGGCAGAGTCTAGAATTGGCAGCCTTGATAGTGAGAATGGCAAGTGACAGCCTGCAGTGTGGCCAAGGTCAGGGGAAGAGAAAGGCTACAGAGAGGCTCCCAGGGGAGGGACCTCTGGAGGACAGCAGGGCTTTGGGCAACAACCAAGCAGAATGGGGGAAAATGCTCAGATGTGCCCCTGGCATCACTGGCCTCGGAGGCTGGCCTGCCAGGGAGGGGGCAGCTCCAAGCCTCAGTTTCTCCATCTGTACAAGGTGGGGAGCTTATGTATCATAACATGATATTTTCTGAGCCACATTTCCTTACTTGATCTCATTTTATCCTCACGTGGCCGACAGATTCCCTGAGATACTTGGTAAGTGCTGTGGACTCTCCCTTCAAATTTCACACAGCAGTTTGTATTCAAACCCCTGAAGACAAAGCCCCTCTGGTCTGTAAACAGTATTTTTTATTCTGCAGGGGCTCAAAATTTGTTTAGTAGCATATAATTAGGGATACCAGATTAGCAAATAAAAATACAGGATGCCCAGTTAAACTTAAATTTCAGATAAACAATGAAAAGTTTTAGTATAAGTATGTCCCGTGCAATACTTGGAACATACTTATAGTGAAAAGGTATGCCTTTTTCTGTAAAGGAATCCCAGTCATCCTGTATTTTATCTGGCAGTTCCAGGCATGATCAGTATCTTTTGTTCTGAATAAAGTAGTATGAGAAGAGAAAGAACAGAGAAGGATAAACCAGAAAACATCAAAGTAGAGAATAAAGGTAAACATTCTTTCATGAAACTTGTGTTGTAGTTATACATACACATGCACACACACATAGAAATTGTATGCATGTGGTCACCATGTAAAATCTTTTTCCTGCTGTCTGGAAGCAGAGGACTCTCCTCTGGTTCTGTTAGAAGCCTGACTTGTGGGATGGAATGTTCTGGAGGCAGGTTCTGGTTGGAGACCATGACCGATGGCTGGTGTTGAAAAGTTGGGAAAATCCCGCTGCTCTAGCCTTGCCAAGCAGATGCCTGTAGGGAGCGTGGGCTGTGCTTCCATGCTGTCTTCCCACTGTCATTTAGCCCATGAGTTGGAGTGGCCTTCAGATATTGTCCTGGGTCACCACCACCCACTCTGAAGCTCTCGCCAGCAGAGATGGCAAATGGGAGCAGGTCACAGCACACCCCACAGGGGACTCTAGGGTACATGACACGAGCCACAGCCTCGCGCCATCAAGAACACTGGCCTGAGCTGTCTATTCAGATGGTGGATACTTGGCCTGACAGCCAAGCCCTGCAGATACCACTCGTCACCCCTAGAACCTCCTAGGGCTGGACATCCAGGCGGGACGGGAAGGGGATTGTGTGTTCAGCACCAACTCGATGTCAGACACTATGCTGGGAACAGCAGGACAGAGGATAAGAGCACACATGGGCTCCGGTGCTAGACTTCCCATGTTCAAATCTAGGCTCTGACACTTGCTGGCTGTATCATGTTGGCCTAGTTGCTTAACTGCTCTGTACCTCCATTTTCTCATCTGTGAAATGGGAATAATAGGCTTGTCATGAGTAGACGAGCTAATGCCTGTAAAAGTACATCCCATGAGCCCAGAGGCAGCACTGACCCCACGGCAAAGTGTCCAGGTAGAGGCCATGGGGGCTGCCCCACAGGGGCCTGCACTGTCCTGCAACCTCCTGCTCCTGAGTCCTACCTGGGCTGTGGCACGAAGGTCCAAGGGATACTCTCAGGGCAGCAGGGGGGATGGAATTCTTGGGACCAGCCCTGTGCAGGAGGTGGGGTGCAGAAAGGAGAAGAGTGGTGTTAGGAGCACAGGGAGGTGTTACAAGCCCAGCCTTGAGTCCCAGGTCAGCCACTTGTGACCTTGGTCTAGTGCCCTCTCTCTGTCCTCAGTGTATTATTCTGTCAAATAGGTATAGTAGCATCCTGTAGGGCTGCCGTGAGCCTTCAGTAAGTAAACATCAAAGTCCACAGTGTCTAGCGTCTAGTAGATGCTCAAAAAATTGGCTGCTACCACCATCATCATATAATTATCCCTCCAAGGCAGCTTTGAGGAAGGTAGAATCGAGCAGTGAGGAGGACGATGGATCAGGAAACGAAGTCCCTAGACACTGGAGTGTGACAAGCTGTCATATTCATGCAGAGTTGGGATCGCAGTGCCGGGGCAGGACCGCTCCGTCCACTGCCAACTTGGGCAGGAGAGCTGGGGACTTACTGAGGGTGTGAGCGGGGGAGGGCTGTTGAACGTGATGGGCTTAGAACCATACTTTCCTCTTAACGGCCACAGGGACTGACTTACAACTGAAAGGAATGGACCCAGCTTTGACAAAAGGAAACAGAAACCTACAGTGAGTAAGGAGATTGTCAGAGAGTGCCTGACTGCTCTAAAAACTTGAGGTTTCTGGACTGAAAGAAATGCTCCTCAGGATTCTGAGGAGCGCTGTGAATTCTTGTCAGTTAATTCAATGCACATTTTTCTTTTGAGCATCTTCCGTGGGCCAGCCCTGAGTTATATAGCCCTCCCTCAAAGAACCTGCAGTTCAGGAGGGAAAGCTGACGTGTGCACATGTATTAGAATGTGGGTCAGATGTGAGGTTAGCCCTGGAGGAGGACTGACGAGCTCTGTGTGGGGCTGTGCGGGGAAGCTTCACACCACAGAGGTGGCTCTGCCTGGGGCTTCGGAGGATGAAGAAATCACTGGGCCTTGGTGACCCGGGGTGTGTTCTAAGTGCAGTGAGCCACTGTTTGGAGGTTTCAGGCAGGGGAATGGTGT
The DNA here is from genome assembly GCF_059928025.1 of Delphinapterus leucas. Taxonomy (NCBI): domain Eukaryota; kingdom Metazoa; phylum Chordata; class Mammalia; order Artiodactyla; family Monodontidae; genus Delphinapterus; species Delphinapterus leucas. The sequence goes on along the minus strand of NC_143136.1, from coordinate 7,241,253 downwards.
GATCCCCTCTAAAATGAACTCTGGCTGCTGTGCTGAGAATAAACGGTGGCAGGGGCAGGCAGAGACAGGGAGACCAATTAAAGGGCTGTGACAGTGGCCGGCAAGAGGTGGTGGTGGCTTGAGATGGGGAAAGATAGGCAGATTGGGAACGTTGTGGAGGTAGAACTGCTCAGACCGGCTGATGGAGGAGATGGAGAGGGGCGAGGGAAGAGGAACCGAAATGATTCTATGTAACTAAGTATGGGAACAAGTGGGCCACTTACTGACCCTGCTACTAACACTAATATTAGTATTAATAACACTAATTCTGAGCAAGCAAGATGTCACGTCCCAGGGGCAGCCACACAGTCCTACAAATAGAAGGAAAACCAGAGATTCAGAGGGAGGGAGACATAGCCTAATAGCAGCAGATTTGGAGAAGTTGGGCATTCCAGTTGGCAGCAGTAGGAGTCTGTGACTGCCTCTGACAAGGCTGAGGGGACTTCTGAGAGCAGGGGCCCCCCACGATTTCCCTAGAGTGAGGCTTCAGCTCAAGATGGTGGCTGAACACACACACGATTGTCAGCTCCCTTCCTAAAGGCAAAACTGACAGGGACAAAGAAAACAGGAGGGAAAGTAATGGCAACACAATTCTGAATGCTGAAAAACAGATGGATAATGATAACCAATTTATAGGAACCAAAAAAGCTAAATTTTAAGTATGGCATAGGGAAAGTTGAGACGCCTGACATACCACAGAACCACAAAGGGCATAGGAGCCAATAGCAACTGGGGTCCCTGGAGTGAGGGTGAAGCTGGGGTTATAGACAGCAGGATTGGATGAAAATCTTTTTAAAAGAGTTACACCCACCAGATCTCTGTCCATGCCACACAGCTGGTGGCTACCCCTCACACATTAGGCCGAAGACCTGAGGCTCATTCTCTGGAGGAGGTAAAGAAGTGGGAGACACCAGGGTTAACTTCTGAACGCTGCAACGCCAGCCTTCACCCCTGCCCAGCTCGGGATGCTGCCAGCCAGGCCCACACCCTGCAGGCAGGCAGTTGGAAGATTCTTCCTGGACCACATGACCAGCCCAGGAACAAAAATCTAAAGACACTGCCATGAAGAGGTTCCCCACAAGTCAACCCATGAGACCACCCAGTGGAGAAACCTTGCTGGACAATCCCCCAGTGGCACTGTTGGGATCCACAGCTAAGGACCACCAGACATTGGAGAGAAGCCTGGAATAGGAAACAATGAGACTCAAGGCAGAAGTAAGGAAAAAAGACAAAAAACTTGCAGGAAACAAATTATGACAGTTAAAAGAAATTGGACCAGGAAACAAGAACAGAATGCTATTAAAGGAACACTCCGAGAACAAAATAAAAATGAAAAAGGAGAAGGAAGGGAACAGGAGATTAGTAAGGAAAAATAAAAACGTTATAGCAGAATCTTTTTTCAGAAATTTTAAAAATAAAAACTCAAAGGAAGGGTGGAAAGATAAAGTCGAGGAAAGCTCCCAGAAGGTAGAACAAAAGGACAAAGTGAGGAGACATAGGAGAGAAGGGATTTTTGAAAATTAGAAGACCAGTCCAGGACGTCCAATACCAATATAATGAGAGTCAGTAAGAGAAGACCGGGAAACAGTGAGAAAAAACATTGAAGAAACAATTCAAGAGAAGTTCTCAGGACTGAACAGTTTCCAGACTGAAAATGGCCCACCGAGTGTCCAGCACACTCTGAGACACATGCAACCTTGGAAAGTCTCATAACACTGGATTCTAAGCAAAGATCCTAAAATCTTCAAAGCAAAAGATAGATTATAGCCTGGGTCAGGGGTCCCCAAGACCATGTCCAGGTACAGTGAGCGATTCTCCAGGAAGACTCCCAGGACTCAGTGTAGAGTCATATAGCTGTGGTTTATTACAGTGAAAGGACGTAGCACAGTCAGCAAAGGGAAAATGTGCCTGGGGTGAAGTCTAGGAGAGACCAGGCACAAGCTTCCAGAAGTCCTTCCCTGTGGGGGTCGCGCAGGACGTGCTTAATTCCTCCCTTGATGAGTTGTGACAACACATGTGAGACGTCATCCGCCAGGGATGCTTGTTAGAGACGCAGAATCCCGGCATTTTACTGGAGGCTGGTCATGTAGGCACCTTCTGCCTGGTACACACCCAGACTCCCAGAAGGAAAACAGATATTCGGTGGAAACCACACTGTTGGTACAAACATCACAGGCACAGTGAGTTGCTCTTAGTTCTGGGGATGCTGGGAACCCTCCGCAAATCCAAGGTCCTAGATGCCAACCAAGGGCCACCTTCAAGCCGACTTTCCAAGGATAGCGGTCAGGCTTGCCATGTGAACTCTTCTGCCTACAGATGGATCAGAATGATGTTTTTTTTCTCAGCAGCAATGCTGCAAACTAGAAAGGATGGAGCAAGGTCTCCAGAGTCCTGAGGAGAATTATTCCTAACTTAGGGTTGTGTCAGTGAAGTGTGAGGGTAGAGTTTTCAGACATGCAAAGCTTCCAAAAATGTATCACCCCATCCCTTCTTTCTTGGAAAGCTACTAGAGATGTTGCTCTACCAAAATGAAGGCATAAACTGAGGAAGAGGACAACGTGGGATCCAATACAAGAGAGACAGAGGTGAATGGATTTCCCAGATGATGGAGAAGGAAGGCCCTAAAGTAACGGCTCTGCATCAGGCCTAGAGGTCACCAGTCTGGAGAAGAGAAGGCCCAGCGGCTCTGGGAGAGGCTCCCTCAGGATGATGAAACTGGTGAAAGTGATTGACCAGACGGAAAAGAGAGTTACAAACCGAGAGAGTTAGGACCACTGGAAAAAATATGGCAATTATTAACTCCAGGAAAAACAGAAAGTTGTGTAGGAAAAAGAAAGCAGTCAGGGCTTGTCTGTCAAGAGCATTCCCATAATAACAAACACTGAATGCTTATCTGGCCAAAATGATGATATAATTATTAGAAGGATGATGGAGGGACTGAAATTATACATTGGCAGGGGGAGGGGAATGGTGAGGTGGGGGAACAGGTTGTAAATGTGAAAGAGAGCTAAACCTTCGTCTTCTGTAGTGGGAAGTCAATATGTAATAGGAAGTACCTAAGACTGAAACACCAGGAAGTAGCAATATAAGCATCGTATTTAGAGTCATGAAGTAAAACTCCAAAAGAATCCACTAAAAGAATTGATAGTGGTTGCCTCTAGGGAGCTGGACATTGGAGGGAGGTGGGGTTGGGGAGTGCAATTGTTCGTAAAAATCTTGTAGAACAATTTGAGTCTTTTAGTCGTTGATAGAAGTAAAAATATTTAATTTTTCATTTAGATATAAATTCAAAAGCACAAGAGGGAAGGGAGGAAGAGAAAGGAAGGAAAAGAGATAGGGAGGAGGAGAGAGAGAGAAGGAAGGGAGAGAGGGAGGGAGCTGAAAAGATGGACAGTCACACTGTCTCTGCTCCAGCCAGGCCACCCTTCCTGTTCCAGGCACCACCCTTCCCAGCCATGAGCTCCTCCCTGTAAGAGGAGCAAGGATCTGGGAGACCAGACACAGATCTGGGGCTCAGCCTGGACACGGAAAAGTCAGGATTGTTGATGGTCAGGTGCCAGAGTGTAGTGGAGGCTCTACATATTGGGTGATGATGAGAAAGATGAACTTTCTTCCCTCTTCAGTCCTGCAGCTCATCAAATCTCAGAAGTTTCTGAACAAGTTGGTGATTTTGGTGGAAACAGAAAAGGAGAAGACCCTGCGGAAGGAGTATGTTTTTGCTGACTCCAAAGTAAGTGACGACAAACCACTAAGATGGGCCAAGAGGGGAGTGAGGGACGCACAATTTCTGAGGCTTTGCTGTGTGCCTGGAAGTCGGTACCATGGGCTCACTCAGCTCTCACAACCCATTTCCCACCTGGGAAAGCCAAGCGCAGGAAGCTGAGGGGGTGCGTTCCAGGCCAGCTGGGATTCAAGCATCACAGCTCCATCCTCTCCCTTTGCTACCACGCCTGCCCCTGAGAGAGTGCGTCCTTTATCATCCACGTCTTACTAGCCCTGAGCCCCACTGGGGGGCTTTGAACTTCCCCGGGATGCACCCAGAGTCCCTCAGGGGCACCCCAGATTTAAATCTGAGTCTCAACCAGCGCTCCCTCCATTTCTACACTTTGCCCCACTCTGCAGAAGTGAGAGTCCCTGCCAGGCCTGGCTGCTGGAATAAGAGGTGTGTGGGCAGATGGAGAAACTTGGGAGCTGGGCGTTGTGGTGGGCCTCTGTACAGACGGTGTCTCTGTGACCTTATCCCTCACTTCAGACATGCCAACAAGGGGCTGAAACCCACCCTTGCGGCCCTGCTGTTTATCCTGCAGTGTACGGCTCGGATGAGGCAGGGCACAGAGAGCTCCCAGCACGTGAGGTGTTGGCTGACTGTGTTGGCACCATGGCAGAGGGACAGAGTTTCTATCATAGGCTCACAGGGACAGCCCGCTGCATCGAGTGCCGGGACCCAGCTCTTTCTACCTGTGTGGCAGGGGTGGGCTGCTGGGAGGCCAATGGGGGGTCCAGGGGTGCCCAGAACTGGCTGAGAGGGTGAAAAGGACTGGGAGGAATGATAGAGAAGGAACTGGGAAAAACAAGGAAGTGGGGGCCAGACAGGTGGGGAGAGGCAGAAACCTGGCTGGGCATCGTGCTGGGCACGTGGGCAGAGGTCCAAAACCCAGTTCTGCTCATTGCCGCAAGCTCAGAAGGATGAGGCGCTGAATATTGAGCCATTTGTAACTAAAAGCAGGTTTCCATAAAGACAGCCATCACAGTTCTTCGTGAGCTGCTTTCTTCGAGGGAACTTGGATTTGCCATTAGATTGAATCATGTGACATTGCCATCTACGTAGGTCTGAGACAGTCAAACGTTGGTAATTTCCTATGGTGCAGCCTAAAACTTGGGGGCATGCTTGTTTGGTCACCCTGCCCTATTGAACTGTAAGCTGCGAGAGGGCCACGTCTACTTTGTGCCCTACTGTGTACCCAGGACAACTAAATGAAGACTGTTAAGAAGGCTACGGCAGCCTTTGTGTGTTCTTTCCTTTTTAATTAGATTCTTTGATTTAAATTTTCTTTCATTACATAAGTAATCTAATTCTCATTAGTGAAAAAGTATACAGATAAACAAAAAGTTTAAAATAGAAACAGCCCTATACCACTAGTAATCCTTGGACTCTATCTTTCAGGATGGTTTTTGTTTGTGTTTTTTTAATACAAATGCAGTGGTGCTGTTCATAGTGTTTTGTCAACTGGTTTCTCATACTAAACAAGGTATCTTGACCGTCTACCCTTGTTGATGAAGTACTTCTGTCCCCCAATTTTTAAAACCTGTGGTCTTCTAGCATATGGATGACCCATAATACAGTTAGTAATTCATCTCCTAAGACTGGACACGAAGGTTTCTAATATTTTCTGCTACAGTCCCTACGATGTAGTCGGGTCTTCGAACAGTCCCTGATTTAGTCAGGTCCTTGCAGTGGAAGGGCTGGGTCTGAGAGAAGCCGCTCTCTTAAGACCTCGGACACGTATTTCCAGATGGCTCTCCTGGAAGTCCACACTGACCTGCGCTCCCCTCAGTTTTCTCAAAGCTGACCAGTCCTTTGAAAGTATCATGTGCAGGGAGGCAGAGGCCTGTCTGAGTCTGTCTGCCCTTCAATCCCTAGAAGAGAGAAGGCTTCTGCCAGCTCCTCCAGCAGATGAAGAACAAGCACTCAGAGCAGCCGGAGCCCGACATGATCACCATCTTCATCGGCACCTGGAACATGGGTGGGTCCACATGCCACCCCGCCTCCAGGCACCTCCCCTGGGGTTCTGCTTTGCTGCCTCAAGCATCCTTGCCTGTCTCCCCCCCACCCCCAGTCCCGAGACCTGGGTACCCATCCTGAGACAAGGGGTGAGAGAAACAAGCCCTGGGATTCTCATACCTCAAGTGCGGCTGAAATGGGTTACGTTGCTTGTCGAAACTGGAAAGTCTGAATATATGGGTGAAGAGGCTCTTGGGCACCTGCCAGCCTGGGGCAGCTTGCCAAGGGGCTTCAGTCCTGGAAGGAAGAACTCCCTTTTTGATTTGGGCTGCCAGGTTTATTGAGCAAGAAAGAGAAAGAGAGATGATGCCTAGTTGAATTTGAATTTCCTATAAACAACAAATTATTTTTTAGTATAGGTGTTTAGCTAGAAATAAATACATACATACTAAATATATATACTATATATATTTACATACTAATATATACTAAGTATATATCATATACTAAATATATAAATATATTATACTGAATATAAATTATACTAGATAATTATTTAGTATAACTCTTTGGCTAGAGGTAAGTGCAAATATGCACGAAATATGCATTGTACTAAATATACACAGCATATACTTAGATGCTAATACAAATTTTTATGCTAATATGAATGACACTAAATAATTAGTGTAAATATTCAGCGAGAAATTTTAAAAAATTAAGTAGATACAGAATGTCTAGTTAATTTAAATTTTAGACAAACAGTTATTGCATGGGACATACTTATTCTAAAAATTATCCATTGTTTATCTGAAATTTGAATTTGACTGGGCCTCTGTCTCGCCTACTTTTGTCTGGAGCAGAGTCAGGACCACCTCCCAGTGCAGCACAGTGTCACCCAGCAGCCCCCCGGGAGGAAGAGGCTGAGCAGAAGCCCTTCGTGGAGGGGGAGGGGGACAGTCCGAAATAGAAACGCAACATGGGACTCCTGGCCTGTCGCTTGGTGGAGGATGGGCTGGCGTTCCAGGAGGGAAGTCAGGAGAGCTGCCCACCCCGATTCCACCAGACCCAGCCTCCCCAGACCTTCACGCCCAGAGATTCCAGGGGCCACGGCAGCGCTGAAGTAGAACCCTTGCCCAGTTCCTGTATCCTTCTCTCCCCACCAGTGTTTCTTACTGGCCGCCTCATTTCCTCAGCTCTCACGCTTGGGGGTTAATGCACGTGGACACCGGCCCCTTCCCGTTTTTCCCTCTGCGAGCCCAGAAGTCTTAGATTTGGCTGGGCACGGTTCAGGCCGTGCAGGTGCACAACTGCAGGGGGCGCCCTTCACACGACATGGAAGGAGCTGGCCAGGGCCCTGCCTCACCAGGGCAGAGTGCGAGGGTCTCCCCGAGCAGAGACCACCAGGCCCCAGGCTTTGTGCTCCCGTCCTGAGCCACAGTGGGAGCAGAGCTCGGCAGCAGTCAGGTCGCTCCAGCTCTTGGCTTCTTGGCACTTGCGAACCAAGAAAGTTATCTCTTTGAGAAAAAAGTTTACTCAACCTCCAAGGGCATTTTGAGGGAAATAAATCTTTATCATCATTTCTTTATTGAGCTGTTTCAGCTCAGCTTTTGAAATGGCACTAGGTGGGCCTCCATGCTCTTCCATTTCTCTGGCTAACTCCCACACATCTCTTGGTTTTCGGCTGAGATCTCTCTTGTGCAATGAAGGCACTGTTGTCTCCTAACCATGGGTTAGAAGCCTCCATGCTAAACTTGTCAGCCTACAGCGTTCTCTCACCACCAATGGAATGTAAACTCGAGGCCCGTGTCTCAGTTATCACTAAAGCTCCAGAGACTAGGACAGTGTCTGACATCTTGTGCTACTAGTTCAAGTTACGGAATCTTCAGGTGTTTCTAGTTTTGAAACTTAACTTTATTTTTACAAAGAAATGTAACTGAGGGAATTACCTGGCAGTCTAGTGGTTAGGACCCCACACCTTCACTGCTGAGGGCCTGGGTTCAATCCCTGGTCAGGGAACTAAGATCCCGCAAGCTGTGCAGAGCAACCAAAAAAAAAAAAAGGCGTTGCTTTAAAACATCAGTATTAAAAAAAAAAAAACTAAAAAAGAAAGAAAAAGAAAAGTAACTGAGTTCTCACCCTCCCTTACATCCTGGGGGATGATAGTACCTAGTTCTTTAAGGTATATTTCGTTGGGGGAACTGAATGGTTTCCAGTGACTATGTGAACCTCTCCCACCCCCCACGTCTGTTTTGAATTCTCCCGATGTACCTCTGACTCACTTGGTGTTGGGTTTTGCTGTTGAAGGTAACGCCCCCCCTCCCAAGAAGATCACGTCCTGGTTTCTCTCCAAGGGGCAGGGAAAGACGCGGGATGACTCTGCTGACTACATCCCCCATGACATTTACGTGATCGGCACCCAGGAGGACCCCCTGGGAGAGAAGGAGTGGCTGGAGATACTCAAACATTCCCTGCAAGAAATCACCAGCATGACTTTTAAAACAGTGAGCAGTGGCCACAGTCCTGGGTGGGACTCCGGGGCAGTGGGCTGGGCAAATCCAGGAGCATCTCAGAAGTAAGAATGTGCTCAGTGGTCCCCCCCGCCCACTTCCAGGGCCAGAGAGGGGCACCTGTATCCAGAAACTAATGGGGTCCGTGAGCATTGCTCATCACTGGGGTCCTCCCTCTTCCCTGCCTGAGCTTGTAGGTCATCTTCATCGAAATCTCATCAGTGCCAGCTCTCATCTTCAAGACACTTTGTCTCATCTGTGAGGCATCCTTAGGAGTCCCCCAAAGTGTAGGGACTGCAGACAGGGCGCCGCACACCTGGGGCGAGGGATGGGTGTGAATCTCTTGCTCTGCGGTCAAGCACTGTGTCCTGGCCCAGGGTCACAGCCTTGTCCTCCCCGCCAGGTCGCCATCCACACCCTCTGGAACATCCGCATAGCGGTGCTGGCCAAGCCAGAGCACGAGAACAGGATCAGCCACGTCTGCACCAACAACGTGAAGACGGGCATCGCCAACACGCTGGGTGAGCGGGGGGGTGGGTGAGCAGGGGGCCGCATTCCACGTAAGCTCGCGCCTGCCGACGCTCGCGTGTCCGTCCCACCTGGGGTGGGCGGTCGTCCCGGCCTAAACGTGCTCGGGGTCTACACCAGTGCCTCTGGGGGTCTGGCAGAACGTGGGTTCTGACTCAGTACATCTCAGGAGGAGCCCGACATTCTGTCTTTCCAACGAGCTCCCAGGTGATGTCAGCACTGCTAGTGCACGGACCCTACCTTGAGTGTCACGGACCGAGGACAGGGGTTGACAGACATGCTGTGAAGGGCCAGGTAGTAAGTATTTGAGGCTTTTCAGTCCACGTGCAACTCCTCAGCCCTGCTGCTGACACACGAGAGTAGCCGCGAACAGCAGGAACATGAATGAGTGCAGCCGTGTTCTAGAAAACTGTATTTACGAACAAGTCATGGGTTCAGTTTGGCCACAGACTGTAGGTTATGATCCCTGGTCTAGATCTAGACAGACTCAGGTTGGAGGTGGAAACGTTGGTATCAGCTGAGCCTGTGGGGACCAGTCACGGTGCTTCAGAGAACTGAAAACAGCAGAGGGCTGCACGCCTGTGAATGTGAGTGTGTGTGTGTGTGTGAGAGAGAGTATGTGAGTCTGTGTGTGTGTGAGTCTGTCAGTGTGTGTGTGTGTCAGTCTGTGTGTGAATCTGTCAGTCTGTGTGTGTGTGTGTGTGAGTCTGTCAGTCTGTGTGAGTCTGTCAGTGTGTGCGTGTGTGAGTCTGTCGGTCTGTGTGTGTCAGTCTGTCAGTCTGTGTGTGACGGTGAGTGCGTGAGGGCAGGTGCACCCACCCGGGGGCTGGGTGGAGCTGAGGGCGAGGCCAGCGGTTTCTGGTGGCTGGTGTCAAGGACAGGACCGAGCCCCAGAGGTAAAGAGGAAATAGAATAATTGCTGCAGTTGAACGTGAAAAGCCCTGTCAGCCTTTCTGCTGACAGACCGCAAGCTGCCCGCATCCACGCCCACCCGCCCCCTTCCTTCCCGTGGCAGCGGCCCTGCTCTGGAGCCCACACCTTCTGCTGCCCAGGAACCTCCTCTAGTCCTCGATCCCCCGCTGCCTGGGCGGCCCGCCCCCTCCCACCAGCCCTTCCCCAGCCTGCAACGCGCCCCGACAGCCGGACACAAGGCCGGCCTCCCGCCGGCCGCCGCCCCAGCCCTGGTTCCCGGGACGGAGCCGAGTGTGCCCCCAGCCCCCCGGCACGGCGCTGGGCCTGGGCTCCTGACCACCGCACGCGGCGGCCTGCTCCCACGGACAGACGGGCGGCGGGACGCTTGCGGGAGTGAGTGGCGGCAAAGCGTGTGTGGCGGGGACTAGAGCAGATCCAAGTACTACCTGAGACGGCGTCCAGGGGCCTCTGACAGCGGGGCATTGGGACCCAAGTCCGAGGGCAGAGGAAGGGTCCTCGTGGGAGGGGTGTTCCACGCAGGGGGAACAGCGAAGCCAAGGCCCCGTGGTCCCTGGGCTCAGCTCTAGTGGGTGATGGGACAAGGCCAGAGAGGGAGGCAGGAGTCCTGGGCAGTCGGAGGGCAGCTTATGGGTGGAGGAGTTCCCCTGTACCAGTACCCCCCCTGCCTCCCCTCCCCTGTCTCCTGGGGCTGGTCTCTCCCCTTACCTCCCCCAGAATGGCTCCCAGCCATGGTCAGCACAGGGCAGGAGCTCAGTGAAGGCTGGCTGACCGGCGGAAGATCTAAGACCTCTTGGAGAGCTAAGACCTTGTACCCTGTGCAAGGCCGTGTGCTAAATGCTTTCCGGCTATTACTTAATACAGGCGCCCTGTGTGGGCAGGGACTGTCATTAGCCCCATTCGCAGACAGGGCTCTCTGGAGGCTACAGTGATGTTCCCTAACCTGTCCGAGGTCCTGTGACAAGGAAGTGGTGGGCAGGGATTTAAACCCAGGCCGCACCGCAGGGTGGGGAGAAAGCTGAGAGGAGGGGCCTCCTGGGGGCGAGGGGAGCAGGGCGGGGTGGGGGTCGGCGGAGTGCGGGGTGGGCAGGAGGCCCGGCCTGGCTCGGCTACTGGCTGGGCTGTGGCTCCCCTGAGTCCCAAGGGGCAGAGCCGGGTGATCTCCAGGGCCCTTTTGCTATCCAGCCCAAGACAGAATGTCAGCCACCTGGGTGGTTTTAAATTTTGAGTACCAAATTCAAAAAAGGAAAAGGAAACAAGGGAAGTCGATTTTAATAATATATCTTATCAAACCTCATACGTTCAAAATATTACCATTTCAATAGGTATTCAATATAAAAATTTATGAGATATTTTACAGTCTGTCTTCCTTACCGAGGCTTACAATTCCGATGTGTCTTTTACACTTTTACATCTCATTCTGGACCTGTACATCTCAGGTGCTCAGTACGTACCACTCACAGATGCCGTGATGGGCGGAGCAGGTTCCCAGACTTCGGCATGTGTCAGAACCACCTAGAGCAGGGTTGGCAGACTTTTCCTCCAATAGGCCAGAAAGTAAATATTTCAAGCTTTGCAGGTCATGCAGTCTGTGTCATAATTACTGGACTCTATCTAGGGGCATAACTGTGTTCCAATAAGATGTTATTTATAGACTCTAAAATTTGAATTTCATACAATTTTAATGTGTCACAAAATATTCTTCTTTTGATTTTTTCCCCAACTGTTTAAAAACATAAAAACCATTCTCAGCTGGTGGTGGGTCAGTGTCTGCCTAACCCCTGTCCTAGAGAGGACTTGCTAGACATGGATTACTGGCTCCCACTTGTGAAGCTCTGATTCAGCGGGTCCAGGGCGGGGCCTGAGACGTGTGCTCCCAGCAAGTTCCCAGGTGGTGCTGATGCGTTCTGGGGAACATACTCTGAGGACCACTGGTCTCAGTGTGGGTTTTGGTCTCTCCAGGAAGCTGGAGTTAGCTGGTCACCACCCGCTGCCCCCCAGCCCTGGTCTCCTCCTTCTGAATCTCCTTCTCAAGCTTTCTGGTTCCTTTTAATGGTCCTGCTTGGGCATGTGGAGAAACTAACACCCCACCCCCACACACACTTAGAGGGAGATGCCAGGATGAGTTAACACCAGTAGCCTCCTCCCTCAGCCCTGCCGAGAACCCCAAGGTTGCTGGCCGCTCATCCCATTTTCCTGTTGTCCTGGAGGAATCTCGCCCCCCAGTCCCTACCACCTGTCCCATCTCCCGCCCCAGATGAAGCTGTTCTGCTCTCTTCCTTGGCCTCCACTTTCCCGCAGCGGCTCTCTCCCTCCTGACGAATGACGTTGCTTCACCTTGATTTCCCCCCACTTGGCAGCTTTCCCTGTTTGATGCTCTGACTTCTCCCTCCCCCTCCCTTTAGGGAACAAGGGAGCCGTGGGGGTATCTTTCATGTTCAATGGAACCTCCTTGGGGTTTGTCAACAGCCACCTGACTTCAGGAAGCGAAAAGAAACTCAGGTAATGGAGCTCATCCCCCAGGAGCAGGGATTGGGGTTATTTGCCCAGACAGACCTCAAACCCTAAACACCATAAGGACGGCTCAGCCCTCGGCTGGGACCCTGTCCGGTCGGCCTCTAAGGGCTTTTCCCGTGTTCTCATCAAAGGCAAGTACAGTGACATCCACGTGTGGCTGAATCTTGCCTAAAGGACGGAACAGACATTTCCTCGTGTCACTAACCCAGCAGACACCTAAACACCACTCCATTTCTCAAGGGAAAACCTCATCTGGGGCGCCCTTACAGATGGGCATTTTGCCTGTTGGTGGCCCAGCCGTGCAGACGGCCATCTAGAAGACTGATGATTCCGAGTCCCTGCGGAGCGGATGCTCCCGGGGCCCCGCCCTGCGTTCCCAGTTCAGCCCAGGGGCTGCATAAGCGTGGTTTGCTGCCACAGGGCTGGAGATTTCAGTCTCACTCCCCGACATGTCCCCTCTGACTTCCTGGCACGGGCAGTAGGGAACCAATGCCCCTGTGCTAAGCTGGCTGCTTTTTTGTTTAATTAGGCGAAACCAAAACTATATGAACATTCTCCGGTTTCTGGCTCTGGGAGACAAGAAGCTGAGCTCCTTTAACGTCACTCACCGCTTCACCCACCTCTTCTGGCTCGGGGATCTCAACTACCGCGTGGAGCTGCCCACCTGGGTGAGGGGCCGTCCTCCTGGGGCTGGGGATGCGCAGGACAGGGGCTCCTTGCATTAGCTCAGGGCAGAGGGTCAGGGAGACACACGACCGAGCTGGGCCAAGGCAGCGACTCCTCCGGGACTCGACACTGGTCCCATTACGGAGCCGCTGCCTTTCTTTACCGCTGGCCTCTACTCACGCCTACTTGCCACATAACTGCCCTGGCCACCCCATCTCACCACCTGTCTGCCGCTCTGGTCCTCTAGCTAACCAGCAGTGGCCCCTCGACTTGCCAGTCCCAGGTCCCCAGTAAAGGCTGAAGTCTGCAGAAACCAGCTCCATTTTCTCCCCAGGTCACGGGTCACCGGGCAGCCTGAGGAAGGCATTCCTGAAGTTGGATGCCCATCCAATGAGCAGCAGTCAGCGGGGCCACGTGGCACAGATGGCCTTGCTCACTCAGGGAGGGCAAAAGATTCCCTGCGAAGGGAGTGGGCAGGCATGGCCCCTGGACACACCTGGAGTGAGACTCGGTTGCTCCTGAAAGATGGGGCAGAGGCCAGGCATGGGAGGAGAACCGTCTGCCCTTGTGTACCAGGAATACTTTGGCACTGCTGTCTGTGAGGGGAGAGGGGACGGCAGAAATGGACCTGATTTTACAGGGGAGAGAGGCTCCTGGAGCACAGGCGGCCTGAGAAAATGGCCTTGGGTCGGTTACAGGCCTCTGACAGTTGGGATTGAACTCGGGCCTTCGGACTCCCCTCCCAGATGTTTTCCCAGCCCTCCCACATCCCTCGGCCTCCTCGGCCTGTCGCTGCCACAGCGGCTTTTAGGGCCCGTCTGTGCCCCCCCTCCCCCTCCCCGGCCACTCCCTCCCTCACAGGGTGCTCCTCGGGAACTTTCCTTCTCTCCCTCCTGACTGAGCAGGCAGAGGGGAGAGGGGTGGACAGAGGCCCCACAGATCCTGACCCTTCACAGTTTAAGGGACCGTCCGCCCATTCACTCCCCAGGAGGTCAGCCAGGTGCATTCGCCAAAGCGTAGGCAACGTAAGTCTCAGGAGAGAGGACAGCTGGGTTCCAAGGACGGCACACCCCACCGATATCACACCGACTCTCGGAGTCCGAGCCCGGATCACGGAGGCCCAGTGCCCATAGCTTCGGGGGCTGGGGTTTCAGATCCTTTCATGGCTTTACAACAGGCTGTCTCACAGAGAGAACAGACAGCCAGGGAGACCTACCTACCCATCTAGGGAAGCCTTATAAAAATGATGCTAGAAGTCGGTACACAAAAATAGTATCCCTCTGTAAAGTTAGAATAGCCAGGAGCTTATGTTACTGAGTTGATATTTCACTACGATTGCAGGGTTGTCCGTATAAAACGGTGGAGTGTAAATAAGCACCAGCCCAACGTCCCTGGGACCAGGGCCTAGTGCAGCTTCGGGGACTCGGGTCCTGGCGCGCCAGGCAGGAAGGTGGCGATGTGCCTCTTACCACGTTGGTGAAAGTGTTGTCTCACCAGTGGCTTGGCCGTGTCTTTGCTCCAGGAGGCAGAAACCATCATCCAGAAGATCAAGCAGCAGCAGTACGCAGACCTCCTGGCCCATGACCAGCTGCTCATGGAGAGAAAGGAGCAGAAGGTTTTCTTGCACTTCGGTGAGAACCGCCATCCTTCTCTCGCGGGCCCTCTCCCTCTAGCATTCTGTCTCCCCTTTTCCCAAGTATCCTCACAGGGGGAAGGATTATGCCTGGAAAAGAGGGAAACTTGGCCAGACGTGAAACATGGGAAATCAAAACTGAAACCGTGGTTTTGTTTGGTTGCAGAGGAGGAAGAAATCACATTCGCTCCCACTTACCGTTTTGAAAGACTGACTCGGGACAAGTACGCCTACACTAAGCAGAAAGCCACAGGGGTGAGTCCTCTTCCCTGCCCTCCGCCTCCACCCCCTTGCACACCTCACCCCTCTTTTGTCCATTCCCATAAAGGTGAATGGGAAGTGAAGAGCACCCTTATCCACTAGGTAACAAAAAAAGAAAGAAAACCAGAAACCATATGTTGATCGTGTCGCAGAGCAAAACCCTCCCCTAAGGAGAGGCTGGGCAACCAGACATGCACACTGCAAGCAGTTGCCTCATGACGCTTCTGTCCACGTGTGTACGTGTGTGCGCGCGTGTGTGTGTTTGTGTGTGTGTGCCACATCTTTTTAATCCATTCATCTGCTGATGGACGTTTGCGTTGCTTCCATGTCTTGGCTATTGTAAATAGTGCTGCTAGGAACATTGGGATGCGTGTATCTTTTCGAATTAGAGTTTTCTCCGGATATCTGCCCAGGAGTGGGATTGCGTGATGATATGGCAGCTCTCCTTTTAGTTCTTTAAGGAGCCTCCATTACTGTTCTCCATAGTGGCTGTATCAGTTTACATTCCCAGCAACAGTGTAGGAGGGTTCCTTTTTCTCCACACCCTCTCCAGCATTTATTTGTAGACTTCTTGATGATGGCCATTCTGACCAGTGTGAGGAGATACCTCATTGCAGTTTTGATTTGCATTTCTCTAGTAATTAGTGATATTGAGCATCTTTTCATGTACCTGTTGGCCATCTGTATGTCTTCTTTGGAGAGATGCCTGTTCAGGTCTTCTGCTCATTTTTTGATTTGGTTGTTTGCTTTTTTGATATTAGGCTGTATGAGCTGTTTGTATATTTTGTCTCTTTTTTAAGTCCTGTACTCAAATATATTTGCTAATCTGCCAAGTCAATCATCATTACACAAGCTTCTCTGCTGCAGGATGTATCAGAGCCTTTACAGGTTTATGAGCATGTGGTTCTCTATGGGAAAATTCGTGTGCCAAACTCAATTGGTCATGAAATATCAATTAATATCTTATGAGCCCACTTGTGTTCCACTAAACAGTGTTTGTGGAAACTGTAATAAAGCATCCCTTCATTCTTGTTCAACAGATGTTTACCGATGACTTTTGATGGGCTGGGCGCTGTCCTAGGTCGTGGGAGATCAAAGATGAGTCAGATGTCTGCCCTCAGAGAGTTTGTAGTAGGAAAGACAAGACAAGATAAATACGCAACTAACTAACCAGAGATAGAATATAATGCGGTGCCCAATGCTGTGAGGAGAGGTCACAGAGGGAAATGACCATCAGGGCAGGGAAGGATTGGGGAGGCTTCCTGAAGAGGGGCCACTTGTGGTGGCTGAAGGGTGCTTGGATTTCGACAAGACAAGGGCTGAGGGGGCCTGATCCACTTCAGGTAGAAAGAATTGCCGGAGCAGATGCCAAGGCAGGAAATCCTGGCATCCATCCCCTTCTGGGGCCCAACCCAGGGGAGCCAGCCCCATGCCGGGTCCTGGGGGTTAGAGGTGCTGCAGTGATGAGCTTCCCTGGGGCCACTAGAGACCTGGGGAAATAGAGGGCATTCTGGGCATGATCTGGACTCAGGGGCACATGGGAGACTGGATGGAAGTGGGAGAGAAAGGCCAAGAGTTGGGGAGATGCCAGAAGAAAGCAGGAGTTAGAGGAAAATAAAAAAAACAGACTGAGAGGAGGAGAGCAGACTCAGCACTGCTGCCGTGACAAGGCTGAGACCCGGGGCAGGACACCTTGTGAGGTGCCCACTGGCTGCTGTGTGCCTGGGCTCGTCTGGTTTAAAGGCACCCTCAGGGCAAGTCCCTGGGGGTACATTTGGAGGCAGTGAAGGGATGGTCTGGTTGGATTTGAATATGAGGAGAAAGAAACTGGGGCCTGAGGTGGCAGAGAGGGGGATCCTTGATGCCAGGCAAAGCATCTTCACCTGTTTGATGGGCACCTGTTTCAGGAAGCCACTGCAAGTTCTGCTGAGGGGCTAGCACTGTCACAGTGATACACAGAGAAGACTGGTCTGCGTCAGTGTAAAGAATGAGGATGATGCAGGGGACCAATGAGGAGGCCAGTGTGGAGGCTCCAGCTGAGAAATAACTGGGCCCGAAGAGGGGGGGGAGCCCGTGAAAATGAAAGAAAAGGAGGAAAGCAGGATATGTTGATAGATCTAATTGACGTTGATAGAAACCGTGAAATCAGAAGGCAGGGCTGGCTCGGAGGGGAAAAATAGAGCTTGTTTTCAGATTTACTGTATAACACGACTGGAAAATCCCAGCGAAAACATCCAAAAGGCAGCTGAAAACACCAGACTGATGCCAGGGCTGAGTTGTAGATTTGGGAGTTGTCTGCACAGAGAAGATGGTCAGATCATGGGAGTAGGTGAGGTCGCCAAGGAGTACACAGACGATGAAAATAGAAGAGCTGTGGACAGATTTGGGGGTCGTCTCCGTTGAGAGAGGAGAGGAAGAAGCAGAGACAACAAAGGAGACAGAAGAACCACGTGTGTAGGTGGTGGGAGGACCCAGCAGGCAGCTCGCAGCATCACAGAAGCTGGGGCTGAGAGACTTGCCAGGATCAGTGGTCACCAGCATGGAATGTGAGTCAAAGAGAACGTGTGTGGTCACTGGAACCTTGCACAAGCAGCTGGACTTGGGTTCAGGGGTTGGGTGGACACTGAAAGAACAGTTGACATCGAGTCTTGGAGGTGAAATCCAGACCGCAGGAGGGTAAGGGTGGCTCTTTACCAGGAGTGTGCAGGTGAATCACTGGTGAAGCTTTTCGGAAATACAGATGCCTGGACCCCCTCCCCAGAGGTTCTGATGCAGCAGATCCAGGGGTGGGGCCCTGCTTTCTGGGTCCTTGTAAAGCTCCACCAGTAATTCGCCGGAGCAGCCAATGCTGAGAACTGCAGTGTTAAGAAGTAACAGTTTGGCAGCATCTATGAAATCTAAACATGCACCTACCCTGTTCAGCAATTCTACTGTGTTGTATACCTGAGGGAAAGTAGTGCATTTGTTCACCCAACGACAGATACAAGAGTGTTTATAGCAGCTTTGTTTATAACGTCCAAAAACCGGGAACACCCCTATTTCCGTCAACATTAGAATAGATCCGTGTGGTGTATACATACAATGGAATACAACTACTCAATAAAATGAAAGAACTTATACAAGCAGCAGGGTGAAGAAGGTTGAAAGAAGCCAAGTGCAAAAGAATATATACCGACTAAGTCCATTTATAAGTTCAAGAGTTGTGGCAAAATTAATCAATGGAGACATTGGCCCCAGTAGTGTTTACCTCTCAGAGGCAGTGTTGACAAGGAAGGGGCCTGAGGGAACCCTTTGGGATGATGGACATTTTCTATATCTTGATCTGGGTAGTGGTGAAGTGGGCGTATACAAATGTAAAAGATCCTCAAGCCATACAGTATAGATCACTACACTTTACTATATGTAGGTTGTACCTCAAGTTAAAAAAGAGTAAATGGGCAGTCCAGAAGTAGAGGCAGTGAAAACAGAACATTCTTGAAAGAAAATTGGCAAAAAGAAGAAAAGAGAAAAGTAACTGAAGGCTCTTTTAGGATGAGAACTTTTATGTTTGTAGGCAGAGGAGAAAGAGCTAGAACTTAAGTGGAAAATGATATTCCTTAAGGAGGGTTGCTATCATTGCCAGTTTGCCTTGTCTGTCACACCCAGTGGACACTTGCTCACAGTGTAGCTTGGAGAGGGCTCATCATAGTACATGTTGTTTGAAAGATTAGATGGGTATGTGGAGGGGTGGATGGGTATGTGGATGGGTAAGTGGATGGATGGATGGATGGATGGATGGATGGATGGATGGATGGATGGATGGGTGGGTGGATGGATAGGTAGATGAGGGATGGATGTGTGAGTTGACGGGTAGGTAAGTGGATGGATGGATGTGTGAATGAGTGTGTGGATGGATGGTAAGTATATAGGTGGATGAATGGGTGTGGGGGGTAGCTGGAGTGTGTTATTAAAGTGAGTGGCTGGGTTGAATGTACAGGTAGAGGGGTTCATCTGAGTCAGAAAAAAAAAAGTAAGAGAATGTAAAAATACAAGAGATTCTGAAATAGTGAGGAGGGTAAGGAAGCACAGCCAGGTGAATCGATCTCATTCTAAAACAGGAGTCCAGGGCTTCCCTGGTGGTGCAGTGGTTGAGAGTCCGCCTGCCGATGCAGGGCACACGGGTTCGTGCCCCGGTCCGGGAGGATCCCACATGCCGCGGAGCGGCTAGGCCAGTGAGCCATGGCCACTGAGCCTGCGCGTCCCGAGCCTGTGCTCCGCAACGGGAGAGGCCACAACAGTGAGCGGCCCGCGTACCGCAAAAAAAAAAAACAGGAGTCCAGGTGTCTGAAAGTGTGGGGCGTGGCCGTGGAGCCAGGACTTAAGGCAGGTGGAAAGGGTTTAAAGCCACCTCTGGGGAAATCCTATAAAAACCAGCAGCAGATGAATCCAGGATCACAGATGCAATGCCTCGATCTCTTCTTTTACGGTGTATCTTTTAAAGTAGCAGGCATTTTACAAAGCTTTGACTTTGACTTGCAGATGAAGTACAACTTGCCCTCCTGGTGTGACCGAGTCCTCTGGAAGTCTTACCCTCTGGTGCACGTGGTGTGTCAGTCCTACGGTGAGTAGCAAGTTGAGAGGTTTGACTGCCCTAAACTGAAGGACTCCAGTCTGTCCATCTGTAAAATGGGAGAACTCCCTGCATCCCCAGTCAGGTGACCTTAAAAAGGTGATGCACCCTGTCCCATCTTGGGCTGCAACAGAATAAATATCTTCTGGTTTGGGAAACATTTGAATTATGGAGCACTTTTTAAAATAAATCTATATTTATTTTTTTTGAAAAGAGCCTGTTAGGTTTGAACCATATAAAAGTGGTGTTTTCATAGATCAGAAATCGTTAACTATTGGAAGTTCATATGGTTCAACCGAATGCATATCATGAATACACACACATGTTTGGGGGAGATTTAAAGATAAACTGGGGTAAATTGATGACAAAGGCACAAGATGCAATATTAAAATAAATAAGTATGGAAAAGTTATCCAGCCCCGTTTCACCCCCGCAGAGTGGAGGTTTTGCTGCTGCCCAGTGGCCACCTTCCTGGCTCCCAGCCTCTGTGGGGACCCTCAAATCCCCACGTTCAATTCAGGTCCCATAAGGTTGAATTGGTTTCCATTCCTTTCTTTTGTGCATGCCTTCTGCTGCCCAGAAGGGACCACAGCAGCTACCCTGGGCTAGTTTAAGGCGTGCACCCTTCAGTCCCCTGGCCTCTGAGCCCTGTGCCCAGGAGGGACTCCACTCGCCTTCAGATGCGCGGAAAGGCAACCCACTCCCACAGCCAAGGAACTGTTCTGCTTCAAAACCTACAAAGGCCCACATCCCGCCCTCTGCACTCAGCCTCCTCACTTGTATGTCCCCTCCTCATACCCCATCCACACCCGCACTCTCCAGGCCTGTGACCCTTCCTGCCACCGGCCATCACCCCGGTCCTCTCTCAGCGCTGCCTCTGTCCCTCGTCCTGCAGCTCCACGAGTTCTGCCAATTCTGCTGTCGAGTCTGCCTTCCAGCCACCCTCTGCAGAAATTCAGGAGAAAGTGGTGGCCTGTGGCGTTACCGCTTTTTGAGCCTAAATCCGGTTTTCTAAAGGACCCTATCATGGAGGTTTTTAGAGAGAAGGAGGGAGACTTGTCTGCAAGTGGCATTGAGGAGCTAGGAGGACACAGCTGCTCCCTGTCTGGGCTGTGCATTAGCGAGGGGGAGGAAAGCCAGGCCTCGCCTGGGAGGCTTCAGTGACTTCCAGGAAGGGCCAGGTTTGAAACATGAAGGGAAAGTTTGAAGAGGTAAGGAATTTTGCTAACAGTATTTCATGGAATGCTGGAGGAGGGTCTAATAAGTTGTGAGTGGGCAGGAAATTGGGAAAGAAAAGGGGATGAATGTCCAGAGCTCAGGAAATGGGGGTAAACTTTGAGCTTGAGTCTCATGGTGGTGACATCAATAGCATGTATCAGTTATCTATTGCTGCGTAACAACTACCTTAATATTTGCTTATCATCCAGCAGGCTAGTTCAGGCTGCTGCTCCCTGGTCCTGGGATTCCCAGCTGACAGTCCCGGATGTGGAAGTACTTTTTAGGTCTCTGCTTGCCACACATTTACCAATGTCCTCTTGGTTAAAGGAAGTCACCTGGCCAAGCCCAGACTCACTGTGGGAGGGTGGACCCACAGGGCGTGGTTATAGGGAGGCCACCTAGGTAGGAGTCCACCTCCCAGGTTTCAGGCACAGTTACTGTAGTGCTAATGCTATCATGGTCAATACACATCTAAAGTATTTTTAAGAACATTTTTTAAAACTCTGCTTGTCCACCCTTTAACTTCTCCTCTTCTGTTGCCACCACAAACTTGTAGCCCCTCACTCGGCCTGACCCCTGCTCCTCCGTTTTCTCCCGCTTCACACAGCACCGGATCCTCACTGACTTCTTCCTGCCAATGGCCAAGCATGCTTTAGACTGCTGCCCCTCCTACACCTTGCCTCCTATCTCGGGGAAGGGATGCCCTCCTCCTTGCCTGGATAAGCTTTTCACCTGGGCCCTTTTCTCCATGCTCTCCTTCTAGCCCAGTCCCAGCACCTCCACTGTCCCCAGTCCCAGCACCTCCACTGTCCCCAGTCCCAGCATCCCCACTGTCCCCAGTCCAGCACCTCTACTGTCCCCAGTCCCAGCAACCCCACTGTCCCCAGTCCCAGCACCTCCACTGTCCCCAGTCCCAGCATCCCCACTGTCCCCAGTCCCAGCATCCCACGGTCTCCAGTCCCAGCACCTCCACTGTCCCCAGTCCCAGCGACCCCACTGTCCCCAGTCCCAGCACCTCCACTGTCCCCAGTCCCAGCACCTCCACTGTCCCCAGTCCCAGCACCTCCACTGTCCCAAGTCCCAGCGACCCCACTGTCCCCAGTCCCAGCACCTCCACTGTCCCCAGTCCCAGCAACCCTCCTGTCCCCAGTCCCAGCATCCCCACTGTCCCCAGTCCCAGCATCCCACTGTCTTTCTTCTTCTCATTCTCTTTCTCCATCCATCTCGCTGTTGTTTTAAGTTGTCTTTTTGACGGTTGTTTGCAAGCGAGCAATTCTTTTTTCCTGTTTATTGGCCATCTATATTTCTCTTGTGAATTTTCTGCCCATATCCTTTGGTTGGTAGAGGAGTGGTATGTTTATTTTTTCTTTGCCGATTTGTAAAAGCTTTATTGGGAAGGACTTATATATGTTTATTGCCTTCTCGGTCTCCTGTGCTGTGTCTCCTTTGCCCACTGATGCTGGGTGTGTCCTGGAGTTTCATCCTCATCTCTTGTCATCCTTCATGTCTTCCCAGTGGGGCCAAAACGTCCTCGAGGCCTCTGCTTCCACCTAACATCATGACTCCAAATCTGAAGATAGATCTCCAGCCCTGAGTACCCAGCCAGACATTTCCACATGACATATCAAAAGCACATGGGACTCAGGATTCCTAGACCTCTGCTCTTTCTCTTAACCCCTCCAAACATGCTCTGCTGCCTCCCCTTCTCATCTAAGCACCAAGCTCCTTAAAAACATCGTCTACACTCAGTGTCTGCACTTTATCACCTTCTACTCTCTCCTGAAATGGCACCTTCAGTGGAAGGTGCCATTTCTCACCGATGGGCTCAGTGACCCTAAATCCCCATCCCACTGTGGGCTGTGAGTGCTTCATCAATACAACAAAATGCTTAGACCAGAAAAAGCTCCACAGTTCATACACGCAATGATCTATATATTTAAAAACTCACAAGTCTTTAGGAAAAACTACTACAGCCACAATTAGCCATGGAGGAGACAGGGTCCCACTCTTTCACTACTTTCAAGCGTGGTTATGGAAGGTCAGTGGAGCAACAGGTACAAAACCATGACACTTCTGGAGGCTTCCATAAGTGCAAGTTGATTTCTGCCATGCGTTTGCCATCCTTGGCTTGACCAGAAGGGTTTCTCCTTCCCTGCTCAGAAATTCCTTCCCTCCCCTGCAGGCAGCACCAGTGACATCATGACAAGTGACCACAGCCCTGTTTTTGCCACATTTGAGGCAGGAGTCACCTCCCAGTTTGTCTCCAAGAACGGTAAGCGGTGGGTGGTGTCCATCCCTCTGTTCTCCATGCGGACAGAAGGCCTGGGTGCTCATCTTCTGGTTGCAGTAATAGTCGTCTGTGTTAGATAAAGGCTTATCCTTCCAGGCAAGTCCACGGTCCATCCATCGGGTCGCTTCACGTCTAAACCACATCATGATTTCAGTCCAGAGCATGTTCTTGCTGTCTTTGGCAAATATGCCAGCTTTTTTTAAGCTTCAGTGTTAAGACAGTCTTTAAAATTGGGAAAATGAGTGTTTTCCAAGGTGTGGCACATGTGCCACCAAAGACAATTCCGGGTGGGACATGGATGAACATTTATTAGTAAGGCATTTATTTTAATATGTTTTAAATATGACTCTTCTGTGTAAGGCAAGAAACACTGGGTTTCCATTTAGTCTTATGATATACCTTTTTATTTAAATACGATTATTTAAGTTTTAAAAGTGAGTCTATTTAAAGAAAATGTTAAGTCAATCTTAGTGCATGTGCGTGGTAGGCAGTAAAAATTGTGAAGATAGGATGTGGGTGACTGAGTTTGGGGAAACATCAGAGTTAATAATACTCTGTAGATTTGCAGGTGATTTTTCAAGCAATCCAGCTCGGCCCTGGTAGCCAGGCCAGCCTTGTCCCAGCAGGGGTCTGGGTGTTGTCTGTGGCATGTCCATCCCTGGGTCTGGGTGACCGGGGAGCCATGTTGTCACCTCCTCTGCCCACCCCCCATTTCCGTGGTCAGCAGACATCATTTAAGAGGGCTGAGTGCAGGGCCCAATACAGGTTGGAAAAGCCTGTATTTCTCTGTGTCCTTGGTGCCCTGAGGGGTGTAGGTGAGGCTGGAACCCTGTCTTCTGGGACACTCTTGCCCATAGGCTGTTGGGTCTAACATCCATGGCCCCAGCAGTGTGACCTCCACTCTCCACACAAGCCTTTACCCACCATCCTGCCTCTTTCCTAGCTCTGGTCACTGTGCCTTTCCAGAACCTTCCACCTCTTCTCCAGTCCCCACCCATCTCTCCTGTCTCTGAGTTCCTACAGCGTTGGTGGGGCAGCCTATGCATCACACCCTTGATGAGGACCCTCATCACATCCCCAGGGTCAGCCTTGCCCTCCCTCCGCTGGGACTCGGCACACAGCAGGTGCTCACAAACACCGATTACCGGGATTGAGCGTTGGTTGAACGTCTACCCAAGCAGAGCCTGGCCTTGGTGCTGGGGAGTTAAAAAAAGAAAGGAAGGCTAAGTGAAATAAGCCAGACAGAAAAACAAGTACAAGATACATATATAGTATCACTTATACGTGGAATCTTTTTTAAAAAAAAAAAAAAAAAGCCAGCTCATTCAGAGAGTACAATGATGGTTGCCAGGAGCTGGTGGGGTTTGCGGGGAGGAGATGTAAGTCAAAGGGTACACATTTCCAGTTATAAGATGAGTAATTTCCAGGGATCTAAAATTCAGCTTGGTGTGACCATAGGTAATGATACAGCATTGTACACTTAAAATCTGCTGAGAAGATCCTAAGCATTCTTACCACGCAGTTAATCATGTGAGGTGATGGATGTGTTAGTTATCTTGATCTTGATAATCATTTCGGGGTGTATATGTATATCAAGTCATCACGTTGTACACTTTAAGTATACACAATTATATTTGTCAGTTTGTCTTCAATAAAGGGAAGAAGAAAAAGAAAGGAAAGCAGGCAGGATGGGAGGGATAGAGGAAGGGAATGTGTGTCCCTGCTCTCTGGTGGCTCAGAATTTATATGGAGGGACAGAACACTGTTCAAAGCCAGCCTAAGGACACTTGCAAAAGCATCATCTAAATGAAGAGCATACCTGCAAGTTACCTGGGTACAGGTAAACAGAAGGAGCTCAGAGTAAGCAGCAGGGGTAACTTTGCCCGAGGAAGGGGGACAGGCATCCCTCACTACGTGAACTTAGAAATGAGACAGATTATATGGAAACATACGTATATGTATAACTGATTCACTTTGTTATAAAGCAGAAACTAACACACCATTGTAAAGCAATTATACTCCAATAAAGATGTAAAAAAATAAATAAAAAATAAAAATGGGCAAAAAAAAAGAAATGAGACAGATTTGGGTGTCAGGCGCCTGAGCCATTCAGTACACAAGCTCTCTTTGCAAGAAAGGGTGCTGCCCAAGGCCACACAGCTTTAGTGGCAAAGCTGAGCGTAGAACTCTTCCCGCTCTGCTTTGCACCAGCTTTGATTCGTCAGAGAGGCTGTTACCATCATCGGGGATGCTTGGTGTGGGTGGTGGGATTTCAGGAGAAACCTCTCCTTCCACTT
The DNA here is from genome assembly GCF_059928025.1 of Delphinapterus leucas. NCBI lineage: Eukaryota > Metazoa > Chordata > Mammalia > Artiodactyla > Monodontidae > Delphinapterus > Delphinapterus leucas. The sequence continues at coordinate 7,216,036 of NC_143136.1, read as the reverse complement.
AGACCCTCAACTTCCCTGGACCCTAGGAAGGAGCTCGGTGTCCGGGGGCTGGTTTGAAACACTCCATCTCCAGACACGTTGTGGAACCGAATCTCTGTTCTCACCTGTTCCAGGCCCCGGGACTGTCGACAGCCAAGGGCAGATTGAGTTTCTCAGGTGCTACGCCACACTGAAGACCAAATCCCAGACCAAATTCTACCTGGAGTTCCACTCGAGCTGCTTGGAGAGTACGTGCTTGCTGAACTGCCTCTTAGGGGGACAGGCACGGCTCTTCCACAAAAGCCTTGTCATTGATGGTGCTTTTCTCCGCTCTCTGGGAAAGACTACGGATCAGCCTCAAAGGGGGGGCGGTCACAGAGTGGGGCTGCAGGTGGACGGTACAAGGAGACACCCAGTTACTACAGGGGCCCCCAGTATCCCGCGATACTGCTGCTCCAGCCCCAGGAACGGGTCAGTCACTGGTGCACAGACCCCTCGGCCCCTTGTAGACAGCTGGGCAGCTGGACCCTCTCCTTGCCCCTCCGGGCAGAGTTTAGCCCACTCGAGGGTCCTCCAAGCCGGGGCTCCAACTCAACCAGAGGGTCTTGCGCAAAGGTCCAGAGCTTGTGGAAGCCAGCGCTGGGGCCAGAGCGGCTGCTGGTAATCGCTTGTTCTTGCCCGGGGTCCTCTGCTCTTTGCTACGTCACAGGCATCCTTCTCAGGTGGTCTGAGCATCCAAAAGCAAACTAGAGATGGACGGCCGCCCAACGGCCAGCAGCAGTTCGCACAAACTGTTTAGGAAACACCCTTTCTAGGTGACGTTTCTAGGCATATTGTCTAAAGCTGTTCCACGGTGAGGGCATCTGTGTGGTTTCTAGCTCTCCTTGCTGAGATGGTCGGGGGTTGGGGGGCGGGGGGAGAGGCTGGCAAATCAACACCACAGAAGGAGGCATTTTGTGACGGGATGACAGATGCTTCCAGAAATTGGGAACAGGACCACCTGTGCCACCAGCTGCAGTGTTGCCCCGCCCTCTTTCCTCCTCAGACCCAGCCTGGGCTGGTGACAGATCCGCCTTCTCCAGGAAGTCTCCAGGTCCCAGTTCACCCAGCAAGGGCAGAGCACTTCCAAAAATGATGAGGATTTTTGTGCGGGTGTTTTTAATAAAATATCAAGGCATTTGCATACATTTCTATGGAAACAGCATATTAGGAAGCTTAAATTAGCATTTCAAAAGGCTGCTATCTTGAGTGGGAGAAACCATCATGTTTCCTAATCTCCTTGCCTGTGATGTGATGGTTTCTTTGTTGCCTGGTTTGTTGCAAAGTGGAGCCAAAAAGGAGGGGAATCTCTGAGTCTCCTAAAAATAATTAGACCCTGTTGGCAAATGACCATCCCGTGCACCAAAACAAAATCCCCAACAAGCCTGACTCCTAAACGGTGCTGTGGCTCCTACAGATACAAGAGGAAGGAGGGTATCTTCACTGGTCCTGGTGGGACAACCTAAGGAGTCTTCTCTGTCCGGTTCTTGTGCTGTTTTCTGAAAGCCAGCCTTCTTATCCTCGGACAGGTTTCGTCAAGAGTCAGGAAGGAGAAAATGAAGAAGGAAGTGAAGGGGAGTTGGTAGTGAAGTTTGGCGAGACCCTTCCGAAGGTAATTCAAGAACAGGGAGGATTTTGCGTTCGTCAGCCAGCGTTGCTGGCCAGTGGCGGAGCTCTGGCCAGGCCTGACCAGAGGGGGTGGGAATCCCACGGGCCAAATGCAGGAGGCGCTGCCTCTCTTTCAAGGCGGCGTATGACGCCCTTCCCAGCAGTGGTTAAACATGGGCCTGAGCCTAGTGGCCCCAATATTCCTAAATGAATTTCGATTCCCCTGATGGATTGTGGAAGGGATCTAGAGGGTGCCTCATCTGACCAGGTGACTTTACAGAGAAAGGACCGGAAGCAGATCCCAGAGAGGCTTGTTCATGGTCACGCGGCTGCAGTGATGTTCTGGAACTTTCTGAATGGAGATAGAGTCCATCCTGTCAGTCAGCATGCACCCAGAGGCCTGCATAAGGGGTGTCTTGGTATCTGTGGATGGAAAGGAAAGGGGCAGCCTGGGACCTTTTCATTAGGCCTTACTGTGTTGGGGTCTGCACGAGGAAGGCTTAAGGTGTGAGAAGGTCACAGGTTGTAGCCAGCATGTAGGAGTGAATCCAGGATGTGTGTCTGTCCCTCGCTGAGCCACCCTCCAACAACCCACAGGACAGTCCAGGCCCACGCGAGGGGCTCCGCTGCAGGTGGACACAGGCCTCCTCCTGCCCAGATGGAGGGCAGGCCCCATGGTGCCCCCTTCAATGCAGCTCCACCCTGGGAGGGGGCCGAGGAGAGGGCTGTACCCTGCTGGGGGGCAGGGAGTGGGGTGCGTTCAGACCTGGCTCCTGGTCCCACCAGAGTCTGTGTATCGGCCCGGCCCCATCCGCCTTGGACCTGGGGTGGGCAGAGGAAGGGTAGAGAGGCAGGGAGTGAGGCATGTTTGGAGTCAGGCCCTCTCCCCGGGGCCGGGTCGCAGTGTGACAGGGTTAAGCCTGCCTTGCTGTGCAGGGTGGACACATGGGTTCTTTCCTGCTCTCTAGGGGCAAGAAAATCAGGGATTCGAATTTGTTTAAAAAGAACGTCTACAGTCCTTTTTCCCATGCATTCCCCTCCTCTGGGCTGGCAACCCTCACCCACCTGTCCCCCACCTGTCCAAGCTAATCCTGTGTCCTTCTGTCTGCAGCTGAAGCCCATCATCTCTGACCCCGAGTACCTGTTGGACCAGCACATCCTGATAAGCATTAAGTCCTCTGACAGTGACGAATCCTACGGTAAGGGTTCCAGGACGGGGGCTGCAGGTGTCACACCTGCTGATCGAGGCCTCTGAGGTAAGGGAAGCAGTGGTATCTCCTTCACAAAAGCCCACCGGCTGCTCTGTTCCCCATCCCTGTGCTGCAGAGGGACAGACACTGGAAAGCTGTCCTTCCGGCCCCATCAGGCTGCTGGGACTGACAGCAAGCAGCCACAACACCTCCCCTCTATGGAGCCTTTCCTGGGTCAGATTCTGTGCTAGGTGTTTGCACGTATTACTTGATTTATCCTGACATGACCTTGTGAAGCAGTACTATTCTCTCAGTTAGTCGATAAGTAAACTGAGGCTCAGAAAGGTGCAGTGACTTGCCTAAGTCACACAGGTTGTAACCGGCTGAGCCCTAATTTGAACCCAGGTCTTCCCAGCATTGCTCAGTGCCCAGACCAGGCAGGCTTGAGAACGCCTGTGGCCCCAGTAACTGTCCTCCTAGAGAGACACCATCTTCTGTAAAATCTTCAGCCTGTCCATGGCTCCAGGTTTGCCCTTGCACTTGGTACATTCAGCGCAGCTAGAGCGTGGAGTGAGGGGACAGGTAGGCAGAGAGGTTCTGGAGCCAGATCCATACAAGCCAGGCTAGGGGTAGATATCGTATCCTGGGGACGGAAGGGAGCCACAGAAGAGTCAGGCCAGATGGTAACATGGTCAGCTTTGCATCTTAGGAATATGTGTTTGCAGTGATCAACACGAGAGATGAGGGAGCCAGGATGAAAGTAGCATTGGTTAAAAAAAAAAAAAAAATGGAGAGACAGGTTAAAATTGAGAGGTACTGAGAAGGGAAATTGTTTGACCACGGGAATCGGGGGAATAGGGTCGAGCATGGCTCTGAACCTGTGGTTTGAGTTGCTGGGGTTAATGTTTCCGTTTCCTGAACTGGACTGGCTGTGGTGAGTAGCAGGCAAAGGAGACTAAAACGGTTCAGCCAGAGAAGTGGGAGGAACGCCAAAGACTGGGGTCGGGGACGCCGTCAGAGCTGGTCAAGACGACGTGGTTGTGATAGCAAATGTGGCCGAGGGATCCAACCAAATAAAGACCAGTGGCCTGCAGACAGAGGGACTTGGGGACTTGTGGGCTTGGGAGAGCTGTGTGCACGGCGAGGGAGTGAGCGGGGGTGGGGAGGCCGAGGGCATGAGGGACCAGGATGTGCAGCTGGGTCCAGGGAGGGTGTTTGTTTTCAATGGAAGGAATTTGAGGGGGGTTAATGCTGATCAATGGAAGCCGGGAAGCAGAAAGAGGCTACAGACAGGAAGGGTGCCCAGGTGTGTCTGTCACCCATGGTGCAGGCTCTGGATGTAGGTTCCATCACCACCCTCATTGCAGAGGCGGGAAAATGAAGTGACTTGTCCAAGGTCACACAGCCACTGAGTGAGTTTGACAAGCTGCTGTGTGACCTTGGACTTGAACCCAGGCAGCCCAGCTCCAGAATCGTGCCCTCCACTCCCTCCCAGTGCAGCACTGGGAAGAGGGTCCCTGTGCCAGGGCAGGGGTGGGCAGAGCCCGAGGACTGTGATGGAGCAAAGAGAGAGGATCCACGTGGCTGCCAGGGTGTCGGGAGGTTTGCTGGCGGGAACACAGGTCTGACGGTTCCATTTTCTTTTCAAACACTGGAGTTCTCCTTGGTCTCCTCCTCTTGGTATTCATACTGACAAACAGCATATCATACTGACAACTAGGAAAATATCATCCAGCAGTCTCATTCCTTGCTACAGCAATCATTTTTATTTTGCTTTCAAACTCCCGTGTTCATCCATAGGCACACATAGATTTCTATGTGAGTAATTATCACAGAGACACCATTTATGTTCTGCTTTCCTCACCCGGTATTCGATGATACACATTTTCCATGATCCTCCGACCCAGCCTTCATGACGGTTGCTTTAATGGCGTCATAATATTCCACGGATTTACTATATCCTCGGTTTTTAAAGTACTCCTTACTACTGCTACTGAGGCTCTGCACATTATTTTCGTTGGTGTTATCAACAATGCTGAGATGGATCTCTTTGTGGACATTTTTATTTTTTATTGAGGTATAGTTGATTTACAACGAGTTAGTTTCTGATGTATAGCAAAGTGATTCCGTTTTATATGTGTGTGTATATATATATATATATATATATATTCTTTTTCATATTGTTTTCCATTATGGTTTATTATAGGATATTGAATATAGTTCCCTGTGCTATGCAGTAGGACCTTGCTGTTTATCCATTTTATATATAGTATCAATAGTTTACATCTGCTAATCCCAAACTCCTAATTTATCCCTCCCCCACCCGTCTTCCCCTTTGGTAAGCATAAGTTTGTTTCCTATGTGAGTCTATTGCTGTTTTGTAAATAAGTTCATTTGTATCATCGTTTAGATTCCACAGATAAGTTTCAAGTGATATCATATGATATTTGTCTCTGACTTCACTCAGTATGATAATCTCTAGGTCCATCCTTGTTGCTGCAAATGGCGTTATTTCTTTTTTATGGCTCAGTAGTATTCCATTGTGCATGTATACCACATCTTTATCCATTCGTCTGTCCACGGCCATCTAGGTTGCTTCCACGTCTTGGCTATTGTAAATAGTGCTGCTATGAACATTGCGGTGCATGTATCTTTTCGAATTAGCGTTTTCTCCAGATATATGCTCAGGAGTGGGATTGCTGGGTCACATGGCAACTCTTTTTAGTTTTTTTAAGGAACCTCCATACTGTTTTCCCTAGCGGCTGCACCAGTTTACATTCCCACCAACAGTGGAGGAGGGTTCTCTTTTCTTCGTTGTGGACACCCTTTATTTTCCTTTGGCTACATTTGTTATTCTTTTGCGTGGTCTCTTTAGGGCAAGTTCCCGTGTCTGCTGGCTAAAGGGTATACATATGTGTGCGGTTGTTGGTGCTCAGCACCCAGCTGATGGCTGTGAAGGCTCCGTCTTGCCTTGTGGACCTTGCCACATCCCAGTGTACAGGTTTCCCCAGATCCTTGCTGGCACTGGGTATCCTTTGCTTCTGCTTTTATTAATTTCATGTCTGTGAGAAAGTCTCTTACTGCTGCCTTAATTTGCATTTTTGATGGCTCAGCAGACTGAACTAGTTTCCATGTACTGAAATCAACCATCTACGCTTCTTTCTGTGGAAAATGTCTGTGGGGTTATCTGTCCATTTATCTGCTGGAGATTTCATTTTGAGGAGTTCAGATAAAATACCCTCTGTGTGAAGCTGGCTGCAACTAATGTTCCCACTCAGTCCTCTTTGCATTTTTGTTTTTTCTCTGTGCAGAAGTTTTAAACTTTTCTATCCTATCTGTCAGTGTTGTTTTGTCATTTCTCACACTGCTTCAAACCTTGGGAAGTTATTCCTTCCAGCCATCAGATTAGTATTTAATTCTGGTTTTCTGCCGGATTTTCTATGATTTACTTTATTTTATATCCACTAATCTGCGTGGAGTTCATTTTGCTGTAAGGTTTGAGATGTTTTCCCCAAATTGCTGAGGAGTTGTTCTGAAAGTTTTGTTTCATAATCCCTGCCTTGGCCATTGTCGCAAAGGATCATCTCTGGGCGGGAGAGCTAAATCTCCAGGCCAAATGCATGGTGTTTCTCCGGTGAAATGGCAGGGCTGGGTTGCGGGGGGCGGGGGCGGGTGTCTTGACATGACTACTGTCTCCCCACCTCCCCAGGCGAGGGCTGCATTGCTCTACGGTTAGAGGCCACGGAAACTCAGCTCCCCATCTACACGCCTCTCACCCACCACGGAGAGATGATGGGTCACTTCCGGGGGGAGATTAAGCTGCAGACCTCCCAAGGCAAGAAGAGGGAGAAGCTCTATGGTAAGTGGGCACGACCCCTCCCCTGCTCCCTCTTCAGTGCTGCTGGGTTGGGGACAGGAACGGAATAGTCTCTCTGCTGTGGCCTCAGACAGAAATGCAGCATCGGAGGGGATCTCAGAGGCAATCTGGCCCAACCCTTAGCAGGTTCGAGAATTTGCCTACAGAACCACAACACCTCACAGCCACAATCACCCTTGCCTGGCCCCAGTCTTTCTTCCTTTTCACACAGGCAAGAGGTCATTTTTTCCTTCTCCTCTTTGCTTTACTTCTTGCTCAAAAGCACTCAAATCACGATGCCTAAAATGCGTTGGGCTTTAATTTTCTACTTGATCTATGAAATGATCAACTTATAAACGTTGTCTCATTTATCTCTCACCATAGCTCTGAGAGCCAGGTGCTACCCTTGTTTGGTAGATCAGGAAACTGAGGCACAGAGAGGTTAAGTGACTGGCTGAAGGTCACACACCGAGTAAGTGGCTGGCCCAAGGGGAAAGTGCAGGTTCACTCACGCAAATTCGTAAGCGTGATGGGGTCCTGCCTCTCACACAAACAGTGAGACAGCAAGATGTGGGACGGTCTGACACCCCCTGCTCGTGGGAAGGCCCTGGGCCATCATGGGTGCTGCCTCCCTTGGATGGGGCTCCTCCTCTGCCCTCTGGGGGCTCCTTTCTCTAGCAGGATGTAGACCTGAGGGGGACTTGGCACCCCTGCAACCATAGCCAGAGTCAGATATGAAGACGGGGTCCCAGTTCCCCATTAAGCTCGTGAACAGGTTGGCTTTGGGCACCAAATGCTCTTGTGTTTCTTTTATTTAGATCTGCCAAGAAATATTTGTCTGTTTTATCCCTTGCTGACACCAACAAGTTGGAAATGTTGCATGAAATGACAACTCTGGGTCACACATGCCAACTCTCCTCCCTCTGGAGCCATGCAGGCATAACTAATCCATCACCGAACTCACACAAGGTCTCAGAACCTGCCCCCAGGCAGCCATTATTCACTTTCCAGCTTCCGCTTGCCAGGGGAAACCTCTCTGCCATCCTGGCCCAAACCCTGGGAGCTGGGCCCTTGCATGCTCTCACAGGCTCTTTCCTGGCCCTTTTCTTGCAGACTTTGTGAAGACAGAGCGGGATGAGTCCAGTGCACCCAAGTCCCTGAAGAGCCTCACCAGCCAGGACCCCATGAAGCAGTGGGAACCTGCCAACAGGTAGAGGGGGGAGGTGGGGGGGGGTGTTGCCAGGGCTTCACTGCAAGCTAGCGTGGCTTTGCAGACCCAGGACTGGGAGTGGGGAACTGGAGCAGAGAGAAAGCAAGGACCCAGAGGGAAAGAAAGCGCTGGCCACGAAAAGCCTGTCATGCTTCCAGCTCTGAGGCTTCTAACCACAAACCCCTGGTGTGACTGCAACAAGGCCAGGGAGGCTCTTCTGTGCTGCAGAGTTCGGTTCAGTTCAACAAACACTGGCTGAGCACTTCCAGGTGTCAGGTTCTAGAGAAACCAAGGCAAATTAGGTGGAGTCCCTGCCTTAGGAAGGTACATCCTACTAGGAAGATGCCCAGTCCAGGAGGCAGCAGCCCCAGAGATGGGCGCATGGAACAGCTGCAGTATTTCCTGAGGACCAGGGATATCAGCAGCCATGGCTCCAGGGCTAAAAGCCCCACCCTGTGACTAAGGCGGAAAAGCATTGCGGGGAAGTGCGTGCAGGCTGCTTTTGGCAGAGACTGAGCTGGGAAGAATCTGGACATCAAAGCCTGGATTACGAGGGGGACAGCAGTCCCCAAATAGCAGGGTCACCACAGCTCACTGATACGGTCTCGAGTTCAAGCCAGTGAGGTTTGTCATGGTGTCCACGCCAGTTTACCTGCCAAGGGGGCAAAGCTGTGCCAGGTAGCCGAGCGAAATCCCAAAAGCCACCGCCAAGCCCAGCTTATTCCTCTCCTCCTTTCAGCCCCCACTACCTGTCCCTCCAGCCCTCGCCTGCCCCAGCCCCCCACCCCATGCACAGCAACTCCCACCCCCCTCCAGCCTCTGACAGTAGCCCTAGGCGTGAAACTATCCCTTTCAATCTTTTTCGCCTACTACAATCCCCTCGATGAAAGCACTGCAGCTCTCAAATGTCTGTTTGACTCCAGAATCAGGATTAGTGTAGGTCAACAAAGTATCTTCCATTGGACCAGCATTAGAATTAACACTTACTTCTGAAGCAGGCTCGATGGATGGGAGTGGGATGTGCTCAGAAACAGGCTGGCTGAGCAGATGGGAGCTGGGGAACGTGTGTTACAACCTGGGGAGCTCCCAGATGGGAGCTGGGGAGCGTGTGTTACAACCTATGTATGCAGAACTCCACTTACTAGTTAGCTCTCCTGAGAGCGCCGTCTTACAAGGAAGGACGACACTCCTGTCACCAAGAGGCAGCACGGTGTGTGTCTCAGGGTCACCTCACCAGGTCTGGGCAGCCCCTCGACAGCTGTTAGCTGACTCTCCCACAGTCGAGGCTGCAGCCTTGACTTCTGTGACCTCCATGCTCATCTTTCCAAACACCCGCATGGCTGTCTCCATCCTGATGCCTCACAGACGTGCAAGCCGGCTGTCCCAGATGGAACTCTCCATTTACCACCAACACCCTACCACCACCGACAACCCCCATAGTCACTCAGCCCTGCCGTCCATGCCAGCCTCTCATTCCATTCTGCCCACTTGCTCACAGGCCTTCAGACTGTTGCTGGGACAGGTCAACCCCTCATACCGCAGGGCCTTTGCACTTACTGCTTCTTCCCTCCCTCCCTTCTCAGAGAGGCCCTCACGGGCCACCCTACGCCCAGGTGGTCCCAACCCTAGTCTATCTCTGCTCCTTTTGTTACTGTCAATCAGACTTGAGCAGTGTATAAATATCTCGTCTCTCAGGCACGGAGCTTGTTTTGTTTGTCTCCCCATCATACGTTGGTTCCACGAGAACAGAGACTGTGGCTATCTCATTTACAACCATATTTCCTCCTATTGTTCCTGGTGTTACCAGGCACTCAGTAACTATTTTGTTGTATGAATGAATGAACGAATGAATGAATGAATCCACCACCCCAGAAGTGAAGAAGTTGAGGAGAGCCTGAGCGGGCATCAGAGGACACTCTCCTCAGGGTGGTGCTGACCTGGAGGAGCCCTGAGGTGTGACTGTGTGTGTCTCCCCCGCAGGGTCCCTCCATGCGGTGGCTCCAGCATCACTGAAATCATCAACCCCAACTACATGGGCATGGGGGCCTTCGGGCACATGAAGCAGACCCCATCCCCCGATCAGCAGCCCACCGCCTGGAGCTACGACCAGCTGCTCAAGGACTCCTCCCTGGGGCCTGGAAGGGGGGAGAGCCCTCCGACACCACCCTCCCAACCGCCCGTATCACCCAAGAAGTTTTCATCATCGACAGCAACACGGGGCCCCTGCCTCAGAACGCAGGAGCCAAGGTGAGCATCGTCTTCACCAAGGCCTTTCCCTTCCCTAGGCTTTCACCACCAGGAAATCTGGCCCTAGAATAGAAGCTGCGTGAGAGCAGGGATGTGCGTCCACTTTGGTCACTGACTCATCCCCGGGGCCTAGAACACAGTAGGCTCTCGAGAAATGCTTGTAGAATCTCCGATTCTTAGCCTATTCGTGTAAACCTGAAAGGTTTTTTAAAAACAGGATTTAAAAAGTTTAAATATAGTGCCTGAGAAAAACACACTCCTGTAAAAACGACCTTCATTGAAAAATACGTTTCTGTAAGTAGTGAACCCTCGTCAACCTCCCACTCCCTGGAGGGCCCTGCAGAGCAGAGGTGGGAATTTCCGCGTAGGAATGAGTCCCTCCCCAGCTCCGAGTTCCCCTCTCTCTTCTTAACCACGAGGGTTCCTGTTCCCATGCACAACCCTCCTGTCTCTCCTGTTGAGGCCAATCTGAAAAAACAGCAGCTGGGACCAGGAATTCCGAAGGGGAGGAGAACAACCAGCCTGCAGAGGGAGGGGGTTTGGCCATGAAACTTCGGGAAAAACCCAGCGGTTAGAGAGAACTGACCTGCATCGAGAACTGGTCCAGGCATCACGTGCCTGGAGGCCCGGAGCCAGGGAGGAGCCTGCAGAGCCGCCGCCTTAACCAAGCAAACCCACGCATGCGCGCCTTGTGCAAGCAAACCCACGCATGCGCGCCTTGTGCAAGCAAACCCATGCATGCGCGCCTTGTGCAAGCAAACCCACACATGTGCACCTTGTGCAAACGCAGGATCGGGAGCCCCCCAAGTTTCTAGTAACCACACGGTGACGGAAATTCAAAGTGCAGACCTTAATTAACAGTGATTGAAGATGAACAAAATATCGTTCGCATTAGCTTCCTTTGGGGGCTGCCTGTACTGTTTATAATGACTTCAGGGCGCGGCTCTGGGCCTGTCTTCCCCTCTCTGAGGTCCTATGTTCCCCATGGCATTTTCCGTCGTGTGCTAAGAGCCAGGGAACGGCATGTTGTCAAGCACTGTTCCCCTCATCTCCCTCCACTTCCAACCCTCCCGCGCCTGGCCTGGCTGGAGTTTCTTCTGGATTGAAGGGCCATTTACAATTCTTTCTTAAGCTTTTTCTCTTAAAAAAAAAAAAAAAAAAAAACACTGGACAGACAAATGGAAGAAGGAAGGGACGGAGGGAAGGAGGAGGCAGGGACAGGACAGGGCCTGCCCCCGAGCTCAGCCTTGTCTATCTCTGTACCTCCAGTTTTCACAATTTGTTGATAATATTGTGGACCCTGGTCTTTCCGTAAGAAACCTGGGGGAAGGAGAAGGAGCCTCAGTTTCCTCTCCTGGAAAAATGAGGACAAAAGCCACGTATGGCGGGTCCTGTGGCACCTCTTTGGCAAAGGTCACCTCTTTGGCGACCCCAGGAAACAGAGCTGTAAACAACTACAAAGAACAAGGGGACCGTTTAAGTGAAATGTTTTAAGTTCCCAAAGTAAATGTCTCTTTGTACCCTCATAACTGGAACAGAGCATATAGCTTGGAACAAGGTGGAGAGCTGTTCTCTCCGGTTTCACAGGTGACAGCTTCAGAATGGGGACGTCTGTGTAGGCAAGGGGCCCAGGCTGGGCTCTAAGCTCACTTCTCAGCAAGGAGACGATTAGAGGCAAGAAGCTGGCAGCTCCTATGCCTGCCTGCCACCCTCTTTGCTGCCCTTGACCCCCCCCCACTGGGCCTGAGAAAAGGCTGTGGAAGAGGGGGTATCACCAGTCCTCCTATCACTGCCCCATAAAAAAGTAAGGGGCCAGCTGTCCCAGTTTGCCCAAGACTGTCTCCTTTTTTGCGCTAAGAATCCCTCATCCCAGGAAACCCCTGAATTCTGGGAAAACTGGGACGACTGGTCACCCTGGACCGAAGTCATATGGTTAGAAAGAGGGCTCTTCTCAGACCCTGCTCGGCACTTCACTCCTTTAGAGAACAGCCGACTCCAGAATCTGAGGAGTGAAATCATTGTGGCACAGGAATCAACCCTGTGCCCTGGGGATGGGTTCACTCACTCCACAGCCATGGCTGCTAGGGGAGCTGGTTTCTTTTCACCTTTGGTCAGGGAGATAAGACTTTCAAAAGTGGTCTTCCCCAGTCTCCCCGCCCCCGCCAAGCCTTCCCCTCTCTGACAGTGACAGAAGCCCCCTCCTCAAGGGAAGACTTGCCCCATCTCCTGCTCTTTTCCCAGGGCAGCGAGCTTTGCAGTCACCAAAATGCTTGCACCCGGGGTCCTCTTCCTGGCCCTGTCCCTAATTCTCTGAGGCGAGACCTCTCCTGTCTCCTCACTGAGCGTGGGCTTCAGGTGGCAGGCCACGCATTTTTCTTTTCTCCTTGCCTCTTCATCAGAAACTTCCGGTCAGTGCCATTTTCATCCTCCTGCCCCTTCCTCCCTGTGCTAACTCGCTAACTCATAGCAAAGGTCTTTGAGGATCCAGAGGGGGTGCAGAGGCTGGCCCAAGGGGGAGGGGCAGACTTCCAAAGTCTTTGTTCAAGGCCCCAACATTTCTGGTTATATAACTGCTTCCAGGTCTTTCCAAAGAGTAATGAGCAAAAGAGCAAGTCTACATGTCCCTGAGGCTAGCCTCCCCGATACCCCACATCATCTTGTCTCATTGGCACCTGTGCAAGGATGACATCTTGCCTCTGTCCCCTGCCCACGCTCACTCCCCAAAGAGTCCATTAGCCGTGGCTGTTTGGCAACTTTTGAGCAGTGTTTCAGCACACGCTCCATCAGTACGAGGCGTCACGGCCTGAACAGTTCAGTGCGTTTTCCAAGGGACCCACATTTTCTTCTCAAGAGCTTCCTTATTTTGCAGAAAGCAGAACCCAGAACACTCCCCCTGGGAAATTATGCTGTTGGCCAGAAAGTAAAATGTGTTCCCATTCCTGGTTCTCATAATTCGCTCAGCAGGAAATCACCTCCAGCAAGAGCAGTAATAAGTCAGGAAACAGACAAACAAAGGAAGCTCTCACCTACTTTGGGGACAGCATGGAGCTCCTTCTCTCTCCATAAGTCAGGCATATTTTCTTGCTACTGGCTTGTTTCCTGATGCATATCTCCAGGTTGCTTCTGATTTTCAACATAAATGCTGTCCGTTTTCTCCTTCTCCCTCTGAGTGAGGACACGAAAGAAACCACACTCACCAGGCGCTCTCCGGGGAGAGGACTTTACGCAGAGGAAAGAATACTGTGTTAATAGGGAATGTCGGTCCCCTGAGCACAGATTTCGTCTGGTTCACAGCCGCCTCCTGCACCTGAGGCAGCATCGCACACTTGGGGGGCTCCAACACGGCTGTTAAATGGAGCTCCTTGACCTGGGACCCTCGATAAGCACAAGGCTTCTGTTCCCCTGAGGGTCAGAGGAGAATTTGCTGAAGACATAGAGGAGAGGCTGCGGGATTCTTGGGGGAAGCCAGGAAGGGAGGTCTGTTAGCAGCAGGGATGGGGGCACTGGCTGTGGAGGGCAGGCTGCTCCGATGAGGATGAAGCAGGTGGTTTTGGATTGGGGTGCCATGTAAGCCCCCCTCATCCCTTCAGTGAAGTCCCCCTTGCTCACCGATGCTCTTGTGTGCACAGTTTCTATGGTGGAAAATGTCCAAGGCAGGAGGTGAGGTTACCTATGAGATCATCAACATAGGAGTAACAGTTCATTCTCCTGCCTTTTAAAAAAAAGTTTTCTTTTTCATCACAGTGGAACTCACATAACATAAAATTAAGCATAGCATGTTTCAAGCGAGCGGCTCGGTGGCGCTGAGTACACCCACAATGTGTGCCGCCACCACGGCCATCTAGCTTCTTTATCACCCCCAAAGAGCCCCCGATGCATTAAGCGGTCATTCCCCACGTGTGTTTCTTCCCTGCGCATCCTCTTTCCCACGCTCCAGGCCCGGCGATGTGGGGAAGAGCGCGGGGGAACCTTTGCCTCCGGAGGACCCGCAGCTGACCAAGCCTGAGATGTTTGAGAACCCGCTGTACGGGTCTGTGAGTGCTTTCCCTAAGCCGGCTCCCAGGAAGGAGCAGGAATCCCCCAAGATGCTGAGGAAGGAGCCCCCGCCCTGCCCGGACCCGGGAATCTTGTCGCCCAGCATCCTGCTCTCCAAAGCCCAGGAGGCCGAGGGCAGCAAGGGGATGGGCAAGCCTGCACCTGCGCCCACGCCCTTCCTCAGCCCTACGCCCCGGCTCCGCTCCTTCACCTGCTCGTCCTCCACCGCCGAGGGCCGCCCACCGGGTGGGGACAAAGGAAGCCCAGGGAAGTCCAAGGCCCCCGCCGGCTCGCAGGTCCCGGTGCCGGCCAAGAGGCCCATCAAGCCTTCCAGGTCAGAACTCAGCCAGCAGACCCCGGCGCAGCGGCCACCCCTCCCGGTCAAGAGCCCGGCCGTCCTGCACCTGCAGCACTCCAGAGGCCGTGACTACCGTGACAACGCCGAGCTCCCCCATCTCTCCAAGCACCGGCCCGAGGATGCGCCACCCGGCCGGGCTGCCATGCAGGTGCGCTCGGGGCGGAGCGGGTGCGCAGGCGCGGGCGTGTGATACGGGTGCACGTGGGTGTGCAAGCACTTGAGTGATAACCACCACCGTGGCCAGGAGTGCGCCCAGGTGCACACGCACGGGTAGTGCATGCGTGTGCACGTGTGTGATACAATGACCCGGGCCAGGAGTGGGTTCCGAGAAACGGTGTTCTGGGAGCTGAGAATGAGAAAGGAGGTAGAGACAGAATTTGAACGCAGCCTATCCCCAAAGTCCCTGCTACTACACTGAAAGGGTTAAAGGAGGGCCTGGGGGTAAACTCTGAGTCCTGTAGGTCAGGCCCATAGGAATAAGGCTTCATAGATACAAGAGCCCAGATCATTTTTATTACGTTATCGTCATTAGTATTAGTACTTAAAAATCTTCCAGTATTTTAGGGACTTCAGACTCAATGTCCCCTTCCTTCCTATAGAATAAGATTTCTTTATGAGCAAAACTAATAGTGGTTAAGAACAGATTCCGGAGCCACACTGTCTTGGGTTTGAATCCCAGCTGTCCCACTTTCTGGCTCTGTGCCTCAGTTTACTCATCTGTACAAAAGGGGGCAATCAGTGGAACCTGCCTCACAGGTTTATAGGGAGGATTAAATTTTATTATATATCATTACTATATGTTACAACTTATATGTAAAAGGTATGTATCATCCATTGCATATTGTTTCATATGTATTATATATTACTCCGTATGCATATAATATATATGCACGTATATTAGAATGCGTGTAAGTACTTAGAACAGCGTGCTGGCCCCCTTCAGCACTAGGTTAGCACTAAGCCTGCTCTAGCCCGGGGCATGCAAGGTCATGGGGACCTTTAGTTAAATCTGGCCTGGCGAGAATGCAGAGCTGACAGTCTTCTGTTTTTGTCCCACAGTGAAGCCCCTGGTGAGCTGCCAGCGAGATGGGAGCCCAAAGGAGCAGCACGAAGCTGCTGGGACCCTCTCCCAGGACCCCTGTTCGCTCCTCCTACCCAGCTTCCTACGCAGGGCTTCGTCTTTTTCAGGAGAGGGTCTAGCTTCTGTGTGGTCAGCAAGGTGCACTGGCTCTGAAACTTGACACCCAGCCCTGAAGTTGGAAGGAAAAACCCACCTGATGGGCACCAAACAACCCGCACACCTGGGCCCCCAGCTTGATCTTGGTACTTGGGACCCAAGAGCCTTGTTCCGGCTGCCATTTTGAAGAAAGGAACTAAAGCGCTGATTTGTGGGTAGGGATATAAATAATAATAATAATAATATTAATAATAATAATGGCTACATGTAGGGAGCACTCAGCACCTGCCAGGTACTGTGCTAAGTGCTTTATGAACATTATGAGTTGAGTCTTTAGCCAACTAAAACCACATTCCCAGACCCCTCGGTTCAAAACAGTATGTCCTGAGTGGTTTGGACAAAGCATTAAAAATTAAGGCTAGTGCCCTCCTGTTGTGAGACAGCACTTGGCCTTTAGGGAGCTCTGAGGAATGAGTGGTTAATTTAGGGTACAGTGAACCTGGCCTTGTATAGCTTCAGTGATGCAAACTGCTTTAGCTAAAGCTGCCGGGGTCCGGCAGAGCCGGCCTGGAGAACAGGGATCCCTGGGTCATCCTAGTTCTTTAGCTGGAAGAAGGAAGAATGTCAGCTCCTACTCTCCGGTGAAGAGATGTGGCTTCAGCCTGGACTGGCGATGTCCAGGCTCGTGCCAGGCCCCCCATGCCCTCCTGCAGGTGGGCAGGCACCGCCAGGTCATGGAATGAGCCACACCCCGAGCCTTATCTCATCGTGCTAATAGAAGAGTCTACGCTCGTTAGTTGCTGCAGAAAGCCAGCTTTCCTACCTGGCTGCCGGCGAGGGCGGGCCTCTTGGTTCCCGGCTCTCAAAGCAGTGCAGCCTTTTCTTTCCGAACTCTGTGGCTTCTGGCCCTGCTTCCTTGGTTACTAGGAGAATGGATTGGTGATGCTTGTTCTTGTGTTGCTTTTTGACATCATGAAATTAATGTAGGAAAGCAAATCCAGAAGTGCGTGTGAGTTCAGGAGGATGGTGCGCGCCCCACATCCCCACGTGCGTCAGTCTGCGTGACCAATAAATTGTACCTTTCTCACCTCCCACCCGCGTGGTATTTTTTCCTGACATTCGGCCACAGACGTGCTTCTAGGCTGTTAGGGCTGCAGAGCGGCAGCCCAGGGAGGGGAGGATATCGAGGTTCACGGTAGAGATGGGCCAGCATTGTCCTGACCAGAGGGGACGCGGTAGAAAGAGTTTGAAGTTGGGCGTGGACCAGGACCAGTGGGAGACATCACACATCTCCGTGGGACTCCAGGCGCACCCTGCAGCCACCAGACTTCCACCAGCATTGTCCCATTGCCACCACCGCCTGCTGTCCTGCAGCCACAAGTTCCTCCTGGCTTTTATAAGTGTTCATTGCTGAGCTCCAGAGACAGTAAGCACATGTAAACAATCGCCAGGTTGTGGGCCTCCAGACCCCCACGTTCAGGGGCAGCTTGCACTGCTTATGGGTTAGGGGGCAGCACCCAGCCCAGAGGGCCAGTGTGGGTGCTGCCTAGCCCTGCTTCCAGGCTGCCTTGGTCTGGGCTGCTGTCCCCACCACCTCAGGCTACTCGGCCTCTGCTCCTGTTCACAGATACCAGGCCTGGACTCCAGGCAGAGCCTGAGACAGTGGTGTTCTTGGCAGCCACGGAGCAAACCATTCACTGCCCTTCAATGATAGCACGTGGAGGCCGGCAGGGGCGGGGCTGAAATCCCAGCACAACCGAGGCTCGTCATCCACTCAGGTGCGATACCCTCACCCCGAAGGCTCACTTCCTGGTCCCTACATGGAACTTGACCCGAGTCCCCAGGCACCCACCTTCTGACCCCATAGGCCAAGGGCCAAGGTGGAGGGGCAGCTGGAGATACCCAGATATCCTTTAGGCCAGCCCTTCCTACACCCGCCACCCCACAGCTGAGGACCGGGCCACTGATGGCCATGGCACGTGGGGAATCCACCACTGCCAGGGGGTGCTGGCGTGCTATGAGGGGCCTGCAACTCCCACCCCTACCTGGAATGGACACCCAGGCCCTTCTCACCATTTCTGAGGGGTCCCAGGAGAAGCGAGTCCAGGAGCAGCACTGCTCTGAGTTCCGGCGCCCTGAGCAGGTACAGCGCTCCCCTCGCCTCTCCCCCAGGCTCCAACGCCGGCTGTGTCAGCACCAAGCAGGCTTGGACTGTAATGGGATGGACAACGGGGCCCACTGTGGTGCCTGGAACTGGACACTGGAAATCGTGAAATTTAAGACGTTTTCATCCTTGTCCTTTCAGCTGCTCAGCCCTGCACCCACCCTTCGAGGTCCCTGACCACGTTTCTCCCTGGGCTCTGGTCCACCACCATCTCTTGGGGCCAGATTTTTCCGCCATGTCTGCTTTGCTCCCAATCCTGGGCCTGCCAAACACCCAATTCCCCTTCCAACAGCAGGATGAGAGGGGAACCCAGAGATCCCCGCCTCTTTGTCATCTAAGTAATTTACCTCTATTTTGTTTCTGCCTTTCTTCACCAAGCTCCTTAACCAAGCAGTTGAATTAATAAGATTTCCTCACAAAAGTGTCCCCTAACCCCGACAGTGAATTCCGTGTTCCCTGAGGTTACAGAAGCTGCTGGAATCACTTTTTCTTTAAGAACCAAATTTTTCCTTCTTTGCATGACATGAAAGCTGGTTGAAAACAGCAGATTTTTTGGCAACAGAAAGGCGTTGTTGTCCTGATGGCCTTTCCCTAATAGCAGCCCGCATTCAGCATCCCCACCGCCAGCACAGCTGCTGCAGCTCCAAGCTGTCTGCCCAGGGACCGGGGTCAGGGGCAGCTGTGCCGCTCCTCCTTCCTGGGCTGTGATTCTTTTTCCACGCCATTTTTTCCACCTGATAGGAGGGAAATTAGTGAGTCATTCAGAAAAGCTCTCTCCCACAGCTACCTTCCCTACCCCAGCCTACAGGGTCTCTCTCTTCGCATGTCCTTAAAATAGTTTCTTTCTCTGGCAAACTAATTTCCATGGAGATCCAGCAATCTGAAGGTCTCGAAGCTTTCTGCAAGGCAGCAAGCCCCAGCTCGAAGCCTTCACTCTAGCAGAAAGAAACCCTTTATCATGCAATGTCTGGTCTCAGCCCCACAGGCATCTCACCACCACCCCCCTACCCCCCACCCCACCAGGGTCGTTTTTGGGAAACCTGCACTGTGCAGGGAACAACGCCGGCAGGTAGAGTCTGGGCAGGGACAGTCTTCTTTGTGGTCTGCACTGGTCAGCTCTTCTCGCTCAGATCCCAGCACCCAACCGCTGGGCCGGACTGGGAGTGGTTTTACACCGGTGTACACAGCTCGTGGTCTTCCCTCAACCGCATGCTGATGGCGTGTGCTGGGGTTTGGGATCAGCACATTCGTCAAGGGGGACCATGGCGGGGAGGGCTGGTATATCTTGGGCTGTGGCATCAGAAGGAATGGGGTTTAAATATCTTGTCTTTCATTTCCTAAAAACACGATTTTGTACCAGGCACTTAGCTTTTCTGAGCCTCAGTCTCCTCATCTATAGAATGGGGAGAAGGGAGCCTTCGGCAGGGTGTGGTTGTATGGATTTGGTGGGCTCGGGTCTGTGCCTGGCCTGTCACAGGCGTTCATTGAACCTCAGTCCCCTCCCTCTTCCTGGGAGACAAGACTGTGTGGGAGGGCCCCGTGGGGATTCTCCACACAGAGCAGGAGGAAAAGGTCCAGGCCTGCAGGGAAGTCCTGGAAGGAGGTCGGTAAAGGCCTCCCCTGTGTGGACAAGAGTATCACTAACAAAGAAGGACGGGAACCAAGGGGCAGGGCGAGCCTGGGCAAGCCTTGAAGACAAGAGACCTTGAGGCCAGATGCGCTAGTTGAGGCCAGGGAGACTAGTTGAGGCCAAGGGGACCAGTTGGGTCTCTTCAGCTACACAGACCGAGCTACTCCGAGAACCTGAACCAAGG
Source organism: Delphinapterus leucas (assembly GCF_059928025.1). Classification (NCBI taxonomy): domain Eukaryota; kingdom Metazoa; phylum Chordata; class Mammalia; order Artiodactyla; family Monodontidae; genus Delphinapterus; species Delphinapterus leucas. Next base: position 7,196,359 of record NC_143136.1, on the reverse strand, counting down.
GGAGTGGACCTGGTGACATGCAGGGAGCCCCTGAGCTGGCACCCGGCCGTACTCCACAGCAGTGCTGGCCGGGGCTCCTGGCCACTGGGACGAGCTGGCAGTCGTTCCGGTCACCACACAGCAGCTCCGTGACCCACGCAGTCCTGGGCTGGTCTGACCCGGTGAGACTTGGCTCCGGCACGTCTGTTTTTCCCTCCATCGGCTTCTTCCTACTTCCCTAACCAAGTAGATGACTCACAGCCCATGCTTTACCCTGCAGGGACGCGAGCAGACAGTGACACGCAGCTGTTCGCATGTTTAGGAAGGTCAAGAGTGGGGTGAGGCAAGTGAGGGACCCAGTGCAAGAGGTGAGAGGCGCTCACTCTCAGGTGCCCACCTGGACGTGCTCCACCTGGAACTTAGCATCCCAGGGCCTTGCTTGCCTCACCCCAGCCCTGGTCTGCAGAGCAGGTGGAGGAGGGGTCACCAGATGCCAGGAGGAGTGACAGGCAGCGACACACTGACCTGCAGCTCTGGCAGGGCCCCTGGGAAGGAGCGGGGGTGGGCAGAGGGGCAGCCAGGAGAGGCCATCCTCTGCATTAGGTGGAATTGGGTTTTAGTGCACAGGATGTAAATTGAATATTCATACCTAATTTTGAGCCTATCCCCAGAAATGGTTTGTCTCACTTCAGTTATTTTAAAAGAGCGTTCAGTGTAGGTAGTGGCTGAGAGCACAGACTCTGGAACCGGACTGTCTAGATGTGCCAAAGTGTGCCAGTCTCTGTGCCAGGCCCTGAGGATCTGTGAGGAATAAGGAAATAGCCCCGGCTTCCAGAAGAGGCAAATGCACCGGCCAGAGGTTATATTGCCACGTGTGTGGACAACGGGTGTGTGGACAAAAGACCATGCAATGATTTCCTCCAGGGGTTGCTGGGAGAACGTTTTATGATTTAGTGTTTAGAATGATCGCCACCGTGGTGCTGAGGATCTTGGACTCTGGGGGACCCCCAGCCCCACTGCCGACCCACTTTACTTGCCGACCCAAGTACTAAGTACTTATCTAAGTACTCAGCCTGCCATTGCCTCCTTTCTTCATGTGTACAAAGGAGAGAATAATAACATCAACCTCGTGGGGTCCTTGGGAGGAGGAGAAGACCTACTAGTGATAAATAACCCTGGCTGCACGTCCACCCTCAGCAAATGCCAGTTGTGATCAACGTGCTCATCTGACAAAACCACATAGTTCTTCACGTTTCCGTCTCAGCCTCGGATGCTACAAAGGTCACACATGTAGAAGCTGCTATGAGCCACTCAGAACTCCACCACTCCTGGCTTCTCAGGCCAGGTCCTGGCTCCAGATCTGATAAGCTGCATGGTGTTGGCCAGGTCACTTCTGGGAGTCGCACCCAAGACACCTGGGACAGGAGAACCCAAGCCACCAAGCCTGGCCTTGGCCCCAGCGCCCAGTGCCACAGAGGCTCCATCAACACCAGTCTCCTTGCTCTTTTCCCTGGTCCTCCTATGTTTTTTTCCAATTTGTCGCCGGGAATCTGTCCTGTCCAACCGTGGATGGACTCGAACAGAGCCACAGCAGGCCTGGCACAAACAAGCCTCCGTTTGCAGGTTAACTCCTGGAGAAGCTAACCCTTCTGGAACTAAAAATAGAGAAAAGCGCTGCTCACCGCAGGGCCAGGCTCTCGGCCTTAGCACCATTGACATTTGGGGCCGAATCTCTCTTTGTCGGGGGCTGTTTGTGCATTGCAGGATGTTAGCAGCACCCCAGCCTCTGCCCGCTAGATGCCAGTACGCCCCCCACACCAGACACTGCCAAATGCCCTCGGGGGAGGAGAAGGGGCAGATCACCGCCGGAGGTGAATAACTGCCATGCCACGCTTCCCCCGAGACTGTTTTTTTGGGAGATAAGAACACTAACAGCAACCACTAAAAGCAGGAAACTAGGAGAAAGGACATGCCCCCAACAAAATTATAGACGCATCACCAGGCCAGTTGGTTCCTTCCATTTCAAGGGACAAAGATGTGGAGGCCACCTCAGGGGGTGGGGTCTGCCACCAGGATGCATGGGAGGGGAGGAAGTTGCACAGCCCTGCACCAGGGAAATAGGAGCAGCAGCCCCTGAGCAGACAGGGTACAGAAGACCCTTGTGAGCCCAGCGTCAGCCCTGGGGTCCCCTCCCTGATGGATGCACCAGGTTCTGCTGCTTTTTGCCTCTCCTTGGTCCACAGTCCTGGCCTCACTTGGTATACCTGACATTCAAAACTTTCAGGGAGGCCAGTTTAGGGTCAGCTAATCTCCATTAGCTGTCTTATGAGTTTGGATTCCCCAGAAACAGACTCTGAGACAAAGCTTCAAGTGCAAGGGAAGTATTTGGGAGTAACTCCCAGAAGCACTAGAGAGGGAGTAGGGAATTGAGACTAGGAAGGGAAGGAAGCCAGTAAAGGATGCTCTGAGAGCGGTTAGCCACTGTGGCCAAATGGGGCTTAACCTGCGGGTGCCAGTGTGGAACACAAGCCTGTGTTATCCCATCCAAAGAGGAGAGAGCTGGGTGCCTACACACCCTCTCTCATGAGCCACAGTTAAGGGCTGCCTCTGGGGGGTGTTAATTCCTCAGCCGATAATACAGCCTATGCAGCAAAGGCAATTCCGATGATCAGAGAGCGCTCTCAGGCCTGAAGAGCCACACACGGGCGTGACGTGGGTGGGGTCCCAATGTGTCTCTTCTGCCACCTGATAGGATCAGTGCTACCGGACAGTTCTAGGACCATGCCAGCCCACCAGCACTGGCCTCTCCTACTTTTCTTCTGTGCTGAGATTCCTGAGTGCTCAGAAAAACGTCTCTGAAGAGACATTCAGTGTAAGTATGTCCCAAACAGTACAGTGAGAGACTGAATATACACACAGATAATGGTCAGACCATGTATAAAAGTAGATCTCTGACCCACAACCTGCAGCAACGTGCCCGGGAAACCAAGCCCAGTAACTGGCCCAGGAAGGCAGCCTGCTGTAAGCCAGACTTGGGGGGAGTGAGACAGTTGTCTCTGCTGACAATCCAGGAAGCCAAACAACAACTCCTGGCCCCAAACAGCCAGAATTTGATTACTAATGGACAGCTTCCCAAATGTTTGTCCCCATTTCCAACTTCAGACCAACCAGAGGAAGCCAAATATGGAGCCCTAAGCCAGCCACATAACACACCTCCCTCGTAGTTGGCCACCTCCAGCTTCCCCAGGCCCACTGTCCCCCATCAGTCCCCACACCCGAAGCCCTCCCTTTTTCCACCAGAAAGCTTTCCCACTCCTCTGCCTGCCTGTGAGTTGCTGCCAAAGCACAGGTGATGGTGGCTGACCCCCTTGCCGTAGCCAGCTCTGAATAGATAGCCTTTACTTTTCTCATTTGATTGGTCTTTATTTCTACAATAAGTATGTCTCAAATAAGTTACACTAAAAATTTATGGGGTTTTATCTGATATTGAAATTTAACTGGGCATCCCGAATTTTATCTGGAAATGCTAACGCTGCTTCATCTACGTGAGGATCCAAGTCAAGGCTCCATCCCCTCGGGTTGGAGGACTGCTGTGTTTCCACAGCTGGAAGGAGGGACTTCATAAGGTATGTGTCTGTAGCAAGCAAAGAGCAGAGACAGTAAATACCACCAACTGCAGACTGTCTTCCCATCAAAAAGAACCAAGTGGAAGCTAAGGGAGTATTTGCTTTAGGGTTGAACTTTTAAACATAAATGGAAACTTAGAGCAGTAAATATTCCCTGCCAAAGATGCATTTAACTCGTAAGTTATCTAACATTAATTACCTATTGGCTGCATGACTTTGGACAAGCTACTTTACATCTCAGGGGAGAGAGGTTTTGCAATCTGAGTTCAGCCACATGAACTACCTCTTTTTAAAAAAAAAACAGTCAACATTCTTCAGGGGAACATAACAGAATTCTGAGGATCTGCAATTTATCTTTCACAATATCCAGGATACGATATCATTCATCATGTCCAGGATATAATCCAAAATTGCTTTATATAAAAAGAATCTGTAAAAAAAAAAAGTATCTGCAAGATTCTTAGAGAAAAGATAAGAAATAGAGATCAACCCCATTCCAGATATTGGAATTAGCAGATAAAAATTTACAGCAGGGCTTCCCTGGTGGCGCAGTGGTTGAGAGTCCACCTGCCGATGCAGGGGACACAGGTTCGTGCCCCCGTCCAGGAAGATCCCACGTGCCGCGGAGCGGCTGGGCCCGTGAGCCATGGCCGCTGAGCCTGCGCGTCCGGAGCCTGTGCTCCGCAATGGGAGAGGCCACAACAGTGAGAGGCCCACATGCTGCAAAAAAAAAATATATATATATATATATATATATATATATATTCACAGCAGTTATTATAATTACTCCCAAGGACATAAAGGAAAATATTCCTGAAATAAATTAAGAGATAGAAAAATCTCAGCAGAGAAATAGACATTTTTAAAAGTCTACACAGAATTCTAGTTGAGTAAAAATATCCTTCAAGAATGAACATGAAATACAGACATTTGCACATAAGAGAAAACTGAGAGAATTTGTTGCTATCATATCTACAACCAAAAAAATGCTAAAGGAATTTTTTAGGCTAATGGGATATGATAATAGGTAGAACCTCAGTTCTTTAGGAAAGAATGAAAAGCATTGGAAATGTTAAATATATGGATAAATATAAAAGACTCTTTTCTCTTAATTTTTTAAAATATACTGTGTAAAACAATAATTATAACATGTTATTGTAGGGTTTATAAAATATATAGACGAAATACTTATGATAATTGTAGCTTAAAGGTAGAGGAGGGTGGGAAATGGAGCTCTATGATTGCCAGGTTTAAACATTTCACATGAAGTGGTACAATATTAACTCTGAATAGGCCGTGAAGTGTTAAAAGATGTGTTTTAATCTCTAGAACAACCACCAAAGAAGGGGATTCTAAGGGAGCTATGTGTCTTCCAGTGGCCTCCAATTCCGCCTCCATATTTCTTCCATATTTCTGGGTTTTGATCCTTTTCTGTCCCTTGCTGGTCCCTACCCCAATTCATTCACTCGGCAAAACACCACGCATGAGTGAAAGCCCATGTGTAAGACAGACTTCACTGAAATTTGGGGGCAGTGTTTTGTTGCCACATCACAGACAACGATTTCCAAATAACTATTATACATCTTTGTTCTTAAAATTCTTCAGTCACCTGGCTACCCGAAATTTCTCTCTGAGCTACTTTCTCTGGGGTGCCCCCGCACCCTGCACTGGCCCTCCCTCTGCTCAGAACTCTCCACAACCTTCTTATTTTGTCCTATGGAACCACATGGTTCTCCGTTGCATTCAAAGCCCATCCTTGCCATGATTTGGGGGTCACTACTTCACAATAGCCATGACCTTGCAAGGTGCAAGAAGATAGTTTTCCCTTTGAAAAATTCCACTACTAACTTTTAGACACATGTTTTCCTCTTTTTTACATATAGATACACAACTGAGCTGTCTCCCAGCTCCCTTCTCTATTAAATAGAACAGACAAGCTCCAATCCAAACTTGCGTCGTCCACTCATCCAGGTTCTGAGCCAAAGAAACCTGCCCTCGACAGCCATTGTTACTGGAGTAACTTCTCCGGGGCCCCATGCCCCACCCCACCTGGCTTATTTGCTCTGCCAGAATATAAATTTATTAAGCATGTCCCATGTGCTAGGCACACAGTGCTTGTCATAATATTGTCATAATATTACATATGTAACTCTCCCTAAGAGGGGTTTTTCGGCAGGCTGCTAAGAGTATAAAAAAATCTTCTCTCCATATCATCTCCTTGTTACTGATGGACATTGGGCCACCTTAAGGCCAGTTTGAGAAACCTTAGTCTGACCGTTGCAGTCATCCATTGCCACATAATGAACCACTCCAAAACTCGATGGCTTAAAACAGCGACGACACTTATTTGGCTCATAAATCTGCAATTCGGGCAGGGCTTGTCGGGGACAGCAGAAAGCTGCTTTAAAATCCTCAGTGCCATTCTCCCCTACCCTCTCCACTTCCTGGTCCTCTCCTCTCTCCCCCTCGCCCTCCTTCCCCTCTCCACCACCCACCTCTACACCCATCCTTCCTCACTCCCCTCTCTCTGCCCTAGTTCATGCAATCCCTTTTTTATCAAGTTAAATTTAGACTCTCACGTTTTTCCTTTCCCCATGGTCCATTTCTATCTTTCCTCAATGGAACCAACAAAATTTTTCCTCATTAGGAAGGTGGAAGAGGGTGGGTCGTCACTCTTTAATATTTTTCATATATATATATATTTGAAAATAAACCGAAAATTTTAATTCAGTAATTATATTTGCAAATTAACCTAGTATTTTGGGTAGACTAGACATCTTTGGATGTGCATAACCCATGATCGTAAATAGAGGCACCTGAACGTATAGGCTATGGCACACTCAAGAGAGACATTAATGAAGAGATTATAGGGGTGCAGGCACCGAAGAGAGCTAGCAAAGGATGTTGAGGCACCCAGGGATTAGCAACAGCAGAAAGCCATCACTACCCATAGATCTGAAGCGGCGTGGTGTTACCCAAGGCAGTGAGAGCTTGAGCCGGAAGAGGGGTCCTGTCAGAAGCTATAGTCACAAAAAACAAAACGAACAAACAACAACAAAAAACCCCACCAATAACAACAAAGAAGGGCATGGGTTAAAAGCACCTTGACTTCCCTCTTCTCCTGTCTTTTTATTCCCTGCTGGTTCTTCCCATTGGCCAAACCCAACCAGAGGCCAGAGTGCAAGGGAGCTCAGGTGGTGATGCTGTCACAGGGGTCAGCCTCCAGACATGGAACACACTGAGAAGGGCAGAGAATGGGGAGCAGGGTGGGCAAAGGGAGAAAACCCAGCACAACTTGTTACAAAAATGAGTTCGATCATGGTAACTCTTTCAAACTATGCATACATCAGGAGTAAAAGAAGGTGGGGGGTGGGGGGGGAGGCACATGTCCAAACAATTAAGAAAAATAGACATTGACAGCAATTGGCATGACAGTCATTCTTAATTACATGAGCTAACAAAGTGAGATTCCTGGCATGACTTACTACAAAGGAATTTATATTTGGCTTGGAAAGCAGAATGGTTCTTATAACAGATTCTTCTAATTATGTTTTGCTTGTGCTAATACGAAGATTTGCTTCCTCGAGTAAATACCACCTGATCACAAAGCAAGATGGCGCAAAAGTACACTGAACTCCAGGTGGAGGCCAGGCTGGGATTCGGCAATTTGCAGCAGACGATGCTCAAGTAAGTGGAAGTTGTTGCTTTGGTTTCACTGGGGCTGCTCTCTCCAGCTAGTCCGTCAAAGCACCAGAGGCAGCTACTGTATCTCGTGCTTTTTCTGGGTGCCTCAGAAATAATGGTACTCAAAGCTCACTAGGCATGAGAGTCACCTAAGGAACTTGTGAGAGTGCAGATTCCGAGGCCCACCAGAAGGAAGGATTCCCTTGGTCTAGATGGTGCCTAAGAATCTGAATTTCAACATTCATTCCAGACCATCCTGATGCTGGTGGTCAGGGCATCACATTTAGGGAAACGCTGTTCCAAAGGCTGAACACACAATTCATATGCCAAGGAGACAAAGAGGTGTGATAGACAAAGTGGGTGTCATAGACAAAGTGGGTGTAATAGACAAAGTGGGTGTCATAGACAAAGTGGGTATAATAGACAAAGTGGGTGTCATAGATGATAAAGTGGGTGTCATAGATGATAAAGTGGGTGTAATAGATGATAAAGTGGGTATAATAGATGATAAAGTGGGTGTCATAGACAAAGTGGGTGTAATAGATGTTAAAGTGGGTGTAATAGACAAAGCGGGTGTCATAGATGATAAAGTGGGTGTAATAAATGATAAAGTGGGTGTAATAGATGATAAAGTGGGTGTAATAGATGATAAAGTGGTTGTCATAAAGTGGGTGTCATAGACAAAGGGGGTGCCATAGACAAAATGGGTGTCATAGATAAAGTGGGTGTCATAGACAAAGTGGGTGTCATAGATGTTAAAGTGGGTGTAATAGACAAAGTGGGTGTCATAGACAAAGTGGGTATCATAGGTAAAGTGGGTGTCATAGACAAAGTGGGTGTCATAGATGATAAAGTGGGTGTAATAAATGATAAACTGGTTGTCATAAAGTGGGTGTCATAGACAAAGGGGGTGCCATAGACAAAGTGGGTGTCATAGATAAAGTGGGTGTCATAGACAAAGTGGGTGTAATAGATGTTAAAGTGGGTGTAATAGACAAAGTGGGTGTCATAGACAAAGCGGGTGTCATAGATGATAAAGTGGGTGTAATAAATGATAAAGTGGGTGTAATAGATGATAAAGTGGGTGTAATAGATGATAAACTAGGTGTCATAGATAAAGTGGGTATAATAGATAAAGTGGGTGACATAGACAAAGTGGGTGGCATAGATAAAGTGGGTATCATAGATGATAAAGTGAGTATAATAGATAAAGTCAGGAAATGATTTGGATCCAGAGCTGGGTTCAAATCCTAACTTTGCCCTTGATTAGTTGAGGCCAGTTACTTTCTCTGATTGGTATTTTCAAAAAGAGTAAAAAACAGGGGCTTCCCTGGTGGCGCGGTGGTTGAGAGTCTGCCTGCCGATGCAGGGGACATGGGTTCGTGCCCCGGTCCGGGAAGATCCCACATGCCGCGGAGCGGCTGGGCCCGTGAGCCATGGCCGCTGAGCCTGCGCGTCCGGAGCTTGTGCTCCGCAACGGGAGAGGCCACAACAGTGACAGGCCCGCGTACCGAAAAAAAAAAAAAGTAAAAAATGTACCTGAGAGTACACTTGAAGGTAATAAATGAAAAGTGAAAATCATGATTAATATCCAGTGACACTCACCATTTGTACCCAGAAGCTCCTTGAATGAGGTTTTCTCAAGATGACAGGGCTCTGGGGGTCCTACTTCAAAAGACCCATGAGGACGGCATCTCTGAGGCCCAGGACTATGTCCTTGTGCCCACGGAGCACCATCCTGCGATACGGTAGTTCATACATTTCATAGATTTTTAGGCTTTGCTCTTTCCTTGTTTCCACTCAGGAAATTATTATTCATCCTGCAGCATATGGATAACAGGTTTTTCTACCCATTTTCTCTCGTCACTGGCATTACACCATTCAACAATATGGTGTTAACAAAAAAATATTAAAACTAGCCATCTTAGTTTTTTGGTTCTGGGTCATAGTATAGCAAAATGAAAAGGAAAATCTTTCACACAGTCCCAGTGGTGCAGAAACATTTGGAAATGATTCTAAATATAGATTTCCAGCTGACAGAGGGGTTGCTTTATGTCATTCTGTAATTTCCTTTTCACAGCGTGTTCTGTGTGCCGGGGTAAAGATTTTTAATGAAGTCAGAATGCTAAATTTAAGTGAACCTTTGCTCTCCGTTCGTTGCAAAAGCATTTTGTTACCATTTAATTGGCTGTGCATCTTGGCATCAGACACCCAGGCAGCAAAACAGAAATCAGACCTCGTAATGCAACAGTCTCGATGATGCCAGATTCTAACTATCACTGTGGGTCTTTCCTAATCTTTCACTTAATAGACTTTCAGTGAATACATGTAAAAAGAGTTTCCATTGTTCCTATTAAATCATCCTAATTAGACGTGAACATGTGATAATATGACTTGAGGAATATTTTACATAATGTAATTACCAATATTAGATGACATAGAATAAGCTCCAAATTTTGTGGTCAATGAATAGCCTACGAATACCGCTTATTATCGGGAATAAATTTAAAACGCAAGCTGTTCCAAGCAAGCCATACAAAACATTTACTTATAACTCAGGTCCAAAATCTACAGTGACCTGTTAGTGACTATAAAATCTGATGTAGCTCTACTGGACCTTCAAACTTAGGTGTGTATAAGAATCACCTGAGAGGCTGTTTAAAAATACAGGTCCTGGGGCCACTCACGGAGAAGTTGATTCAGTAGCTCTGAGGGTGGGGGAGAGGTGAAACGTGCATTTTAAACATCTCCCCAGGTGATGCTGGTGTAGCTAGCTGGGAACTAACTAGTCCATTTTTCCTGGAGGCCCTCCTCTCTCCTTTGTTCCTACCCATGGGCCACTCCCAACCCAGGCATCCTTTTCAACACTGGCCTGGAGGCAGGTGTGTATCTATGATCAAGGAATGTTCTTCCAGCTCTCCAACTCTTGGCTTGACCACATGAAAACCTAATCACTAACAAGGTAAATTCACACAGATCCAACAGGTTACCCCCAGAGAACGCTCAGAGAGGTTCTGGATGCCTTTGGGCCAAACAAAAATGCACAGTCATGTGCGTTCTTTTCTTGATCCTCTCTACTCTGTAGGGTGGGTCTTACGTGTACTTTACAGAGGAAGAAACTGAGATTCAGAGAGGTCAGGGCACTTGGCAAAGCTCACACAAGAAAGATGGAGAATTCTGAGCCTGTTTCAGGCTCCAAACCTGTGCTTACCTTGCCAAGAGCTCAGTTATGTTGCCAGGATATGTGGAGGTGGGTTAAGCGTTTTACATAAAAGAATAAACCAATTACCTCTCGGAATTAATTTTCTATACAAGAGGAGATTACTGTACATTCACAGAATAGCAGCTACACAGGAAATGATTAAAATTCTAAGAAACATCTCCCTGTCTCTAGCTTCAGAACTTTTACAATGCTTCCATCTTATGGTTAGGTGTGAAAACAGAAAATTAAGTCCTGGTTTGTCTCCCGTTTTCAAACCCTCTATCAATGGCCCAAGGACATCCTGGCTTGGGTGGGGGCATTGCAGGAGCTATTTCCCAACAGGATCAGAAAAGTGATCTTCATAAACGTAAGGCTGGAATTTTCAAAGGTAACTTTTGCAGTTTTGATGGCTTTGCAGTTTTGATGGTATTCTCAGACTCCATAACAAAATAACATACCATTCATTTTCTGGTGAGAGCCCATTTCCTGGTTCACAGACGGCTGTTTTCTCAGTCTTCACATGGCAAAGAGAGAAAGAGATTTCTCTCTCCCTTCCTTTTCTTATAAAACCTGTTGGATTTGGGCCCCATGCTTATGACCTCATCAAAATTTATCTCCTAAAAGCTCTATGTCCAAATACAGTCACCTTGGATTTAGGGATTCAACATATGAATTTGGGGGGCATACAATTCTGTTCAGAACAGATGGATTCAGTAATTTTCTAGAAAAGCAACTTTGGAGAGATGCAAATCGGCAGCTTTTCCTAACTGAAGACAGTAAGCTCTGAGAAGGTACACTTCCAACCCTTTTGTGGAAAAATGGACGGTGTGTCAGGAAGTCAACACGTGGGGTTACCAGGCCTTAGGCCGGAACCCTGAAAGATGCTGTGGCTGCTGAATCCGGTTCCATAGTGTCCGAGGCAGAATTGTATGCAAATATGTTTGAATATGTACATTTCTCAGGGAGGTATGCTCTAGCCACAGTGGCTTCCCTGCTGGGTTTTGGCAAGCTATGGCGTTAGGGCTGTCTTAGGCTGGGTTCCCTAGAAGCAGAGCCTGAGACTGGGATTCTTGTGCCAGCAATTTATTGACAAAATGCTCTCAATCCAGACATCAGGATAGGCATTGAGGAAAGGAGGATAGGTCAGGGGAAGAAATTAGGCAGAATTGTAGTTTTTGGAGAAGTCTGTCCTCAGTCTGTCCCATGGGGCACTCCGGAAGATATATTGCATCACAGAGAGTGTCCTGTTCAAAGGCAAGGGCACTGGGCACCCAAGCCTCCTCCTATCAGTTAGCCATTGACCACCTTCTAGGCATCTCTTGGAGGGGAGCTGGCTCTGGTCAGCCAAGGGCAGTCCTCCAGAGAAGGGGACAGTTGTGAGCCTTTTGCTGTCAACACCCACTTCAACACAGGACTGGGTGCAGTGGCTGCTGCAGAGGACCAGGTGGGCTCCAAATGCACCTGCTACAGAGCCTGCTCTAGCTGAGCCCTCTGCCTGGATGCTCTTCCGCCAGATAACCTTTTAGCAGACTCCCTCCCCTCTGTCAGGTCTTTGCTAAAACCTCACCTTCTCAATGAGGTCCACACTGGCCACCCTGGCCACCTTACTGATGTGCAAACTGCACCTCCACCCCCTCACCAGCACTGTGGCTCTGATCCACCCTTTCTTTTTGTTCACAGCTCTCATCGCCCTCAGACATACATAACTTACGTCTTTCATATGTTCAGTTTTCTTATGGTCTGTATCTCCCATTAGAATGGAAGCTCCTTAAGGGCAGAAATACTGGTCTAGCTTTAGCCCCGAGAATACCGCATGGCATATGCAAGGCACTTAATCAATGCTTGCTGAGTTCATTATTTAAGTCACAAAGGGACCCAGACCAAAAGAAGAGAGGAGCTCAAGACTCCAAAGAAAAGAGGTCTAAAAGCACAGTAGCCAATCCAGTAGGGTTCATCTTGGGTCCTACAGGAGGGGTACCACCACCTCCATCTTCGGGTCCAGATGAATGTAAAGTGGTCATTAAAATGGCTCTGTGTGGCTGCTCAAAGCTGTCTGCCCAATACGGTTGCTGTAGTGGAGGACTTACTAGGCTACTACTGGCACTTCTGAAATAACTTTGTCGTATTCTCCCTCAGAAGACCACCCTGATGATAAGACCTTAGTTAGCAGAACTTTTCATCCTAAGGTATGGAAATGCTAAGATATGGAAACACTCAGATATGACAATGCTTCATAGATACCAAATGAGGAATTTTTACAGCTTCCTTAGAAGAATGCATGTGCACACTCTCATTTGTTCAGTGACAATGTCCACCACGTCCTATCTGCCTTATAAAGAAGAGATCTTGGACAAATCGTGAAAAAAAATTTTTTTAATCATCTCTTCCTGGCCTTTCCCCCCAAAAAATTTACAGGAAATTGTTTATTCCTTGCCTAGACAAAATGGGCAAAAGATTTAGATAGAGATTACCCAAAAGAGAATGAATCAGGAATAACCAAATAGATGGGGAAAAGTTCAATTTTACCAAATTAAAACAACAGTCAAATATGATTGTCATCTATCAAATAGCAAAGTTTTTTTTTCATTTTTCGGTGGGTTTTTTTTTCTATTGTACTACCAAAACTGGCAAAGAAATGGTTCTACACATGGATGGAAGTATAAAGTTGTAAAAGCCTATGGAAAGTTATATGGTCAGATGTATTTAAAGACTGCTCTCTTCATAACCTTTGACCTACGAGAGTCAGAACCCTGGTGGAACCCAATCCTACCAAAATAATCAGAAATTCAGGGAGAGAAGAGCCTTTTAAAACCAGCCATAGGGGTTTATAGCAGGACTAAAATGCCAGGAAGAGGAAAGAAGAGAAGGAGACTCCTTGGGTAAGATGCTGATAGAGTCCCTCAAAATTTCTCTTTGGTTTAACTTTCTATCACTAGGACAAATTTTCTTTAACAAACCTGTCAGTAAAATGTACTTCTGATAACAAGTGTGTTTTCAGGTCCCTAAGACATTTTACAAATCCCCACATAATTGTGTGATGAAAGGTCATTTACTCTGTCAAAAATATATTCCGTTAACTCAGGCTGAAACGTCATGTACGCATTTTCTACATTTAACTTGACTTTGCCCATGAGTTGGATAATAGATCTGAACCCAGCATCAAAATATGCAAATCATCCCACCTGGGATGCAAATGTCAAATATGCAGAGACAGACTTCAGAAAACATTGTGTGTGTGTGTGTGTGTGTGTGCAAGGACAACTTTTGTCACATTTACCCTGTGGCCTAACAAATAGACCACTGGTATTTAGTTTCATAGTTGTATTTGCTGCTTTCATGTGCTTCTGACTGTTGAATCTTGTTTCCAATAGTTCCCAAACCTTCCCCTGTGCATGGCTGTTATTAACTTGGAGCCATGTTAATAAATTTTATTTTCAAAATTCAGAAATTCAGAATTCAAAACAACAATTTAAAAAATTCTCTGTGGAAAGGGGCGGGGGTGCAATGAATTGGGAGATTGGGATTGACATATATACACTATTTATACTATGTATAAAATAGATAACTAGGGCTTCCCTGGTGGTGCAGTGGTTGAGAGTCCACCTGCCAATGCAGGGGACACGGGTTCGTGCCCCGGTCCGGGAAGATCCCACATGCCACGGAGCAGCTAGGCCCGTGAGTCATGGCCACTGAGCCTGCGCGTCTGAAGCCTGTGCTCCGCAACGGGAGAGGCCACAACAGTGAGAGCCCCGTGTACTGCAAAAAAAAAAAAAAGATAACTAATGAGAGCCTACTGTATAGCTCAGGGAACTCTACTCAGTTCTCTGTGGTAACGTAAATGGGAAGGGAATCCAAAAAGGGGGGGATATATGTATACGTATAGCTGATCCACTTTGCTGTACGGTAGAAACTAACACAATATTGTAAAGCAACTATACTCCAATTAAAGTTAATTTAAAAAAAAGGAAAAAAAACATGAATCAATAGACAGGATGTGTTCATTTTGTAGCCTCAGCAAAAAGGACTCCTATGTCTTATGGATATGATCACAAATTTCAAACGAATAAAGTGAAAATTAATGAGAAAAAAACAAAAAATTCTTTGGGGACTTCCCTGGTGGCACAGTGGTTAAGAATTCGCCTGCCAAAGCAGGGGACACGGGTTCAAGCCCTGGTCTGGGAGATCCAACATGCCACAGAGCAACTAAGCCCGTGCGCCACAACTTCTGGGCCTGCACTCTAGAGCCTGCGAGCCACAACTACTGAGCCCGTGAGCCACAACTACTGAAGCCCGCGCGCCTAGAGCCCGTGCTCCCCAACAAGAGAAGCCACTGCAATGAGAAGCCCGCGCACCGCAACGAAGAGTAGCCCCCACTCACCGCAACTAGAGAAAATCCACACACGGCAACGAAGACCCAATGCAGCCATAAAAAATTAATAAATAAATTTATTGAAAAAAAAATGGAGATCCAGACATCACCCACCTTCTGACAGCCCAAAACACTGTGGCTCAGGAGGTAGCCCGAATGTCCTCTGAAGAGCACCCCTAGGAGAAACAAGCTTGACCACTATGCCATCATCACGTTCCCCTCACCACGGAGTCAGCCATGAAGAAAATAGAAGACAACAACGCACTGGTGTTCATTGTGGATGTCAAGGCCAACAGGCACCAAATTAAACAGGCTGTGAAGAAGCCCTATGACATCCACATGGCTACGGTCAACACCCTGATCAGGCCTCATGGTTAGAAGAAGGTATATGTTCGACCGGCTCCTGACTATGATGCTTTGGGTGTTGCCAACAAAATTGGGATCATCTAAACTGAGTCCAGCTGGTTAATTCTAAATATAAAAGTCTTCGCTATTAAAAAGAAAAAAAAAATAGCTTCAGCCCATAAAACAAGTGCTCACCCAAAATGGGATTTAAGGGTTTTTGGGGTTTTTTTTAATCTTTTGGCCACGCAGTGCGGCAGGTGGAATCTTAGTTCCCCGACCAGGGATCGAACCTGAAACCCCTGCAGTGGAAGCGCGGAGTCTTAACCACTGGACCTCCAGGGAAGTCCCAAGTTTTTGTTTTTTAAATTTTTAGCGGAAAAGCTGCTTAAAAGGTTGTTGGCAGTTCCCAGTTTCTGAAGGCGGAGCCTGTGCAGCAGAGGTGTTCCCTGATTACTCCATGAAAGTATTTACCCAGACTTCATGTACTTTGGAAAAATTAATAGAAATGGGCTATTTAGTTACCCAAAGGTGAAGCAAATTCCCGCCCATTGATCTTGGAGTTGCTGTGAAATCACAGCAGATGGGAATGCAGGGTTGCTGGGGAGGAGCGGAGAAGATTCCATTCACCCCCATCCCACCACAGGAGACCTGCCTTCACGGCCCTCGTGTGAGAAGTCACCTGGGGTCTGGCAGAGAGGGCAGGCAGGCCCCCCACGTTGCAGCATGAGGGGCTGTCACCTCCCCAGTCATGAATCCGGGCCTGAGAAAGGACACAGCAAGGCCATCTTCCCCCAGCTAGAAGCCCCCTTACTCCAGACCCAGGACCTGCAGCAGCACTTGGTTCATTCCCTCAGATCCTGGCAAAGGCAGACAGGACCAGGAGGGAATTCCCTGCTTTGAGCCTCTGCCATAAAATTATGTTTAAGGGACTTTCCAGCTGTCGAATTCTGAATTTCCATTGTAGTCAAGGATCTCTGCTTATAAGGAAGAGAAATGAGCTACAGGTGGAGATGGAGCAATGGCAGAGGCCAGGGAGCACCGATGACATGCAGGCTCATACACATGGTGGCGTGGGGAGTGGGGTCCTCCCTGGCTCTGGTCTTCCCCAGACGTTTCCTCTGCCCACTTTCCTTGCTCCCCTCTCCTTCCTGGTCTCCCTGGCTTTGCTTTGGCTCCACATAGCTGCTCAAGCCCTGAAGTCCAGCTCCCCATGCCTGTACCCCTAGAAGAGGAATCTGGCCCATCTTGGGTGTCCACAGCTGCTCCAAAGAGCGATGGGTCACATAGGTCCAGTCCCGTGGTGGAAACATAAGCACCCAGACCCATGATGTTATTAGAGGGAAAGCAATTAGACTTGGGGGGTCAAGACCCCCAAAATGTCTATAGCAGAGCTGGCAGCTCCCTCCTTCTCCCATCCTCTCCTGGTACTTGGGTTTCATCACAACCTCTGGTTCCCTGACAAGCACATGCCAAGGCAGGATTAGATGTGACAGATTTACTGAGGGAGACACCTGGGAGAGGAGATGGAGGAATGGGGGTCTCTGGATGAGGCTAGAAGAGCTGTCAGACCATGTGCAGGCCAGACCCTGGGAAGGAGAGAGGGAGGAAGGGAGGTTGGGAAGGAAGGCCCTCAGCCTGCAGTGAGTTCTAGCAAAGTTTCAGCAGGGCTGATAGAGTGTCTGTCTTAATCAGCTCTGGCCTCTTTAACAAGATACCACAGACTGGGCGCTAAATAACAGATATTTATTCTTCACAGTCTGGAGGCCAGGAAGTCCAAGATCTATGTGCCAAAAGCTTCTATGTCTGGTGAGAGCCCTCTTCCTGGTTTGCAGACGGCCCGGCAGAGAGAGATCATCTCTCAGGTGTCTCTTCTTATGAGGGCACTAATCCCATTCACGGGGGCTCCACCCTCCTGACTTAATCACCCCCCCAAAGGTCGCACCCCCTAATACCATCACATTGGGGGTTAGGGCTTCAATGCATGAATTTTGGGAGGACACAAGATTTAGTCCATAACAGTGTCCTTGAGGCAAAGTCAGTCAGAGGAGTCTCACATGTCTCAGGAGTGACTTTGCCTTAGTTCCCCTGCTGTGCTTGGTCCCTGGCTGAGGTTTCCCTCAGAAATGTGGACATGGCTTTATTGCAGCGGTGGATTCAGAGAGCAGCAGCAGTGGCTGTCAGTCAATTTTGATTCCGCAGTAGGAGATCTGAAGGGCATAAGTTCAAGGCCAACACACAGGCCCTTCTTTATTTTAAGAATGCAAAAACTCTCCTTAGCCTGAAGGCCTCACAAAAACAAATAGGCTGGATCTGGCCCACCTGCCATATTTTGCTGACCCCCCCCCCCTTGGTTTAAATTACAAGTTAAGGTTTCAGTTGTTTGCATCTGAAATCCTCCTAACTTCCACAAGTGGGGGAGTATTGCTGACACAAGAATGCTGACTTAAGGCTGCTTGTCCTTCTAATTCCCCTTGTAAATTAGTCCATTGACACTCAGACTTACTGCATCTTACTTTAATTCTTGCTTGCATGAGAGAGTGAGTGTTTTCCTTTTCCTCCTGTCCACTCCTCACCTCCTGAAGCAGGTAACTTTTAAGTTTACAGTAATGGGTGTGGGGTGGGGGCAGGGCTTCTGTAACAGAAGTCAAGACCTGAGAGGAGAAAAATAGTCTTAAAAATAATCTTACAGTTTTTTTCCTTTTGGCCACGACGTTCAGCATGCGGGATCTTAGTTCCCTGACCAGGAATCGAACCTCTGCCCTCTTCAGGAAAAGCGCAGAGTCCTAACCACTGGACCACCAGGGAAGTCCCAATAATCTTACGGTTTAATAAGGCACTGGAGAGGCACTAGCAAGAATCAAAGATCTGACTGTCTTTTAGATCCATCCCTACCAACCCCCTTCCCAGCCAGACCAGAGGGTCATTCACTCTTTCCTGCAACACCCCCCCCACACACACACACCCCAACTGACAGGAAATGGGTGGAGCGCAGAGTGGCTGACAAACATAACCATCACAGGGGTGGAGCTCATATTGGACACCAAAGGGATGGGGCCTTGAGGGAAAGAGAGCTAAGAAAACTAGAGGGAGGGAGAGAGAGAGGTAGGGGGATAGGTTGTGGAAGGGAGAGGCGGAGAGGGCGAGGGCCACTCTGCCCCCAGGGTGTGATCATGTGGCGCAGCCCCAAGGTCTAGGGCAAGGCCCAGGCCCACGGGAGTCACAGGGCCGTGTTGGAAAGACCAGAGAGGACACCCCTGACTCTCCACCTCAATGCAGACTATGTAAGGGCTGGACCGGATCACATGAACCTGTCGGGAAGGCCAGTTGAACGGTTTCCTAGGTGTACTTCATGGCCAGACAATTCTGCCTGGACTGGACTGCCCCACAGGAGAACGAGGGCTGTGCTGGGATTACCCAGGCAACTGGAGAAGCCATTGATCCAGCATACTCTTTGACAAAATTAAGGGAGCTATGCAAGGAACCTTTGGTTGTGGGGAAGTTTAAGAGACTGAGGTCTGGTGCATGACCTGGCATAGAAAAATGTCCTTATTGGAAAGAAGAGGTTCAGAACCAAAAACTGGAAAGTGTGTGCAGTCACACAGCACACAGAGTGGCCAGCCCTGAGCCCTGTCTCTGCAGGACGCTGCATCCCTGGCTGGCCTCTCCTTATTTGGGGATCAGGCTCCCAAAAGCAAATTGTCTGGGCATCCGGATTTGCAGAGCAAGTTCAACACACTGCTGCTCCAATTGTTGGCTTTTTTAAAGACAGAACATCAACTAGATGCCTCAACAAGGAACCCCATCTCATGATATGCAATATTTATTTAGTTAGTTATTTAATCAAAATACTATTCCACTGCTGTGTGCTCTCTACGTGGTTCTACTGCATGAGGATGCAGTGGTGGTTAAACACTCTGAAAAACTATTAATATCCCATGAGTCATCGAAATGGTGCTTTTTGAAATAGTGTCCCTTCACTTTCTGATGAGGGGGAAATGACAATACAGTTCTAACATATGGCAACAGTATTTTCTAATATCCCCAGGCTGGCTCTAATCACTTTGAGGTTATTAACATTTTCTCTGACCAGCAGACACTATTATTTAGAACAGAGCTTCACTTAGACATTCATGAGATCTCAGATCCAGAAACCTTTCCCCAAAAATTTGGAAATGGATTGCTGATGAACACAAAACATGCATGGTGAGAAGAGTGGGTTGACCTTCCTCTTTTTGTCAAGATTTTAAAGTGGAAAACCCAGCCTTAGTGACCACCTGTGGGGACACTACCATTCTGTCTGCCCAGCCCTAGTGTTTTCTTGGGCTGGTCTGCTGTCTTAATCAGGGTTCTTGGGAATTCCCTGGCAGTCCAGTGGTTAGGACTCTGCTCTTACACTGCAGAGGACACGGGTTCAATCCCTGGTCTGGGAACGAAGATCCTGCAAGCTGCACGGCGTGGCCAAAACAAACCAACCAACAGACAAAAAATCAGGTTTCTTGGGTGGCAAAAGAAAATAAAAGCCCAGAGTAAACCAGCTTTAGTGAAACACAGGAATGTATTAGCTCATGTAACCAGACTGGGAAGGTAGGGCTGGGCTGCTTTCAGGACTGGCGGGAACCAGGGACACTAATGCCATCAGAATTTGGGGTTTCTCGTCTCCTCTTCTCCCTGTGTGTTCGCTCCATTTTTTTCAGGCTAAACTCTTCATGAGACCTGGGAGGGGACGTGGCTACTAGCATGGCCATGCATGGCCTCACTTCCTAACGGAAGGAGAAAAAGGGCCCCCCTCTCCCAGATCCAGTTTAAAAATTCCTGTGGAGGACAGTGATTGGCAAGGGTTCCTATACCCACCCTTGGGACCAGTTTCTTGCCCGATGGAGCAAGGAAAAACCATGACTATAGTCAGGCGGGTGGATGTGTTAATAAAAGGATGGGGGAGGGGAGAACATTTAAGATCTACTTAATAAATTTCAACTTTCAACAGTCTGAACAGACGTGTTCTACACCTACCTTCTTCTGGGACCTGTCCCTTCCCCTCCATCCAGAGGGAACCACCCTAGGAGACTGACCCTGCCTCTTTGCCACATAGATTATTAGATACGGGCACCTGCTAGTCCAGTAGCCTCCTCTCCCAGAAATTTTTTTTAAGTTATTTGGGGTTTGGGGGGCTTTTTTTGTTTTTTAAAATTTATTTATACCTTATTTACTTATTTTTGGCTGCGTTGGGTCTTCATTGCTGCACATGGTGTTTCTCTAGTTTCTGCGAGCAGGGGGCCACTCCTTGTGGTGGTGCACGGGCCTCACTGCAGTGGCCTCTCTTGTTGCGGAGCACGGGCTCCAGGCGCACAGGCCTCAGTAGTTGTGGCGCACGGGCTTAGCTGCTCCGCAGCATGCAGGATCCTCCCGGACCAGGGAGCGAACCCGTGTCCCCTGCATTGGCAGGCAGACTCCCAACCACTGTGCCACCACGGAAGTCCCCTCTCCCAGAAACTTATTAGACCTGGGACTTGGATATGCCAGCTTGGTCTGCTGCTGGCTTGTACTGTGGCGATGCTGGAGGAGCTGGACAAAAAGAGCTGGACCACAAGACAAAGGATGTGGCAATTTACAGAGGGAGGTAGAGGCAAAGAGCTGAGCATTCTGACAGGATCTGCATCTGGGTCCCAGTCCAGCCACATCCCTGCTGCCAGCCTGATGCAGCACCCCATATCCATATAACCTCCCCTTTCCCTTAAGGAAGCTCGAATTGCACTTCTATTGCTTGCAGTCAAAAGCATTCTGATACTCTATCTCATCCTAAAAAACAAAAAACAAAAACAAAACAAAAAAACAGCCAGAACCTTTATACCCTGATCCACAGCAGAGGGACATATGGTCATATGGCTGGGTTCTGGCACCAGCCTTCCTCAACTGAATCCGAGTTCTGCCTCTTACTAACTCTGTGACATCAGACAAGCTACCTGACCTCTGCGTGTCAGTTTCCTCATCTGCAAAAGGACATACTAATAGTACCTACATGGTAGTGTTTTGAGAATTAAATAAGTTAATCCATGTTGAGCAAAGTATCTGGCATGCAAAAATCACTCATTTAACATTAGGTATTATTCATAGTAGGAGAGGGCAGTAGTGTCTGGGAGAAATTTTATCATCTCTTTAAAGAGCAAAGAGGCAAACCAAGGGAGATAACTTCCCACAGAGACACACTCTCTCTCTAGCCATTGTCCCAGCTTGTTAGATGTGCCATGTTGAATCCTCCAGCCACCATTCCAGACACTTGGCTGTCAATTTATAAAAGGGATAACAAGGCATTTCTCTAAGAAAGTTAAAGTTTACTATAATGCTTGTATTGGGGTACAGGAATAATACCTACATCAGACAGTCATTTTTAAAATGTGAAATCTAAGTGTCAACATATATATGGAGTGGGTGATGAGACCTGTATGGGTTTTACTCCACGAGCACAGAGAGTCTTTATAATGGAAATGTCAGGTGGTATTTATTCATATGTCTGCAAACACAATAACACTAAAGGAAACAAAGAAAAGCCAAGGGGTAAAAATGTCCAGCGCCAAAAAATGTGACATTTGGAAGGATCATCGGTGTGTCTGAAAATCCACGTCGGTTGGATTCTTGGCTATCCTTTCATTTACTCCAGCAGTCACTAGGTTTACTAGGTTACAGCAGTTAACACAGGAACATGGTTAGCTTATCTTACTTTCATTTTTAGTGATCTAATTTTGAGAACAGCTGAAAAGGAGTGGAAATAAAGATCGAGCCATATTTTTTTAAAACAGGAAATTATATTTTTAAAAAAGAATAAAAGCAAGAGAAAAAAAGAACAGAAGAGAATCAAAAGCCCTGGGCACTGGCTGGGTCTTTTTGACTTTATAATTCCGTACATTCATACATAATCACATTCAGATCTCCCTTCCTGAAGAAGTGAGCTCCTTGAGGCCAGGATCCAAGTCTGGCCATCTTTGTCTCCAGGCAGTGCTCACCCTGTGCCTGACCCACACCAGGACCCAGCTGTTTGACCACTTGCTGATTGAAAGATAAAGGAAAGCAGGGGGACCAAAAGGGAAAGGACAGAAGTAAATAGGACAATTCTTGGAAGGTTGCACTTGAGTTCCTCAGAACTGGAGCATCACTTCACATGTATCTTACATCCATTACAGGCGGGCAGAATCCATTTCATAGATATCGCTATCCAGCAAAGCATGCTGCATCCTTTAGACACTCAGTATTTACCAGAACAAATAAAAACGCTTCTTTTAAGATCCATGATTTGTCTCCGGAATATTCAGACAACATCATTTCCTCCTCCTTCCTATTACTCATTACTCATCCTCCCTCCAGCCAGTCCCCTCAGGGTCCCAGGAACACACCTGAGGCTTCCGAACCACTGACTTTGCTGACTTTGCTCTTCGATGGGATGCCCTCCCTATTGGCTAATTTAGGAACTGATTTCAAATCATTTCAAATTATTCTTTGTTTTACGTATTCTCGTTGAGCCAAACTACAGTGTCAGCAGAAACAGAAAGTGCACAATGGAGTGCAGTAGTTAAATCACAGACGCTAGAGTCAAACTGCCTGTGTCTGAAGCCAGGTCTGGCCAATAAAGAGCCAGGTGTGCTCAGGCCAGTGACTTACCCCTGCGGGCCTCAGATTCCTCATTTGTAAATGAGGATAAAGATGCTAAGGGTAGCTAATAACAACCTTACTGAGCAGGGTTGTTGTGAGGATTAAGAGAGTGACAACACGTGAAATATTCAGAAGAGTGCGCGGCCCATGTTGTTAGAAGTGCTCCCGCTTATTAGTTATCTCCCACAGAACCTAGCACTCTGCTGAAGAAGTGGTTTTATCGAGAAATCTATGTTCATTTCTATAACTTTTTCTTGCATATATAGTACGTATATAATGGATAACAATTAGAAAATGCATATAAGATATAGAAAATACATACAACAAAAGAACACCAGCAATGCTACTTCCCAGAGAAAATATTTTCATATATTCCATTCGTTAATTAAACAACATTTACTGAGCACCTAATATATGAAAGACTTCACGCCCTTGCTGGAGGTAAAATGATGAACAAAGACAGAAACGGCTCTTGCTGTGGAGGTTACAGTCTGTGGCGGGGAGACACGCCTTAAGCAAGTAATGATAAAAAACATGTGAAGCTGCAACTGTGATAAATGCTAGAACGGAGAGGTCCACGTGTCATTGGGCAATCTGACCTAGTTGTGAAGGTCTGTTACTTGAAGGTTGTGAGGAAGTGACTACTGAGCTGAGAATTAACTCATAGGAGTTAACTCATAAAGGTCAGAAGGGAAGGGTTTGCCCAACAGAAGCACAGTGAATCCAAAGGCCCTGCACTGGGAGGGAGAGTGGTGAGCAGAAGAGAGGAGGAGGGCCCACGGAGGCTGCAGTGCTCACTGGGCAAAGCTGGCCGGGGAGGGAGAGGGCAGACCTACAGAGCTTAGTATCCTCAGTTTAGAAATTATATTCTCTACTCATTCAACAAACTTTGCCTATGAGATCCAGGGACATACTAATTTTACATCAATTAGATTTATATCATATACTCCTTTTATTATGAATTTTTTGAACAATAAATATACAGTAATTTAATTCTCATTGGTGGAAATCAATAGATTTTTCCCAACTCTCCATTATTTCTAACAATGCTGTGACAGTTTTCTCTGGGCCTTCGTCCAAATATTTGTTGACATACATTCCTGTAAGGGGAATTGCTGGTTCTGCAAATTTGTTAACATGTTTTAATCATAATCTTGTCTTGGAAATCAGCATATTCAGCTGTCAAGATTTGATTCTAGGCTCTTTTGAGGTTGGTACCACTGTTACATTTAGAGGCATTCTTCGTGACTTTCAGAACTGCTTCTTCATTTGCTTCAGTGTGTGAGGAAGTCCCTTCTATTTCTGATCCCCATGGGTCTTTCTCACAAATTCAGATCACTCAGTACTGGCTGCTGACAAAATATCTTTACAGGTCTAGAATCCTAACTGTCCTACTCCTGGGTTCCACAGGAGAGGAAAGGCCTTCTTCTCTGTGAAGGATCTTCCTCTGGACTTGAGACACATTGAAAGAGAAGGCAGATTCTAACATTCCTTTCCTCTCTTCTGCCTCCTATTTTGTCCGGCTCCATTTTCATGCAATAAATTTACTAACTTGTTAAATGCAGATGGAACTCAGATGATTCTACTACAGACCAAGGTTTCCCATTCTACTGAGTTGATAGATGTCATCTTCTCCCGAGTCTGTCTTTCATCTTCTGCTTTCATCTACTGGCAAACTGTCCTTTTTCTCTTTCAAAATCCTGTTTGTATCCTAACCCTTAAATGACCTTCTAAGGACCCATTTACCTTTAGGTCATAGATAATTTATAGGCTTCTAATGATTTACATAGCTAATCTATTCGCATTTTCTTTAGCGGTTCTTTGCATTCCATTTCTTTATTGCATAAAAAACCTTTTTCGAAGGTCAATGGGTTGCTCTTGCTTAAAGCAACCAATCTTTGGTTAGGACTTCGACGGATACCAAGTGTCTAGGTAAGGTTAGGCTTACTATGTACAGGCGCAGTGTGAATTGCATTATATAGTTTATTACTTTCAATCCTCACGACAATCCTGTGGGATAGGTATCATTCCTTCCCGGTTTAGGGATCTTCCCCATTTTACAGATTAGGAAACTGAGGTTTAGGAATGCTGTCTCTCATCTATAGTCACACAGCTACCATGTGGGGAGTTTACTTCTGCTTGTAAACTGACATGAAGAAAAGGGAGGCAGGCTAAGAAAGAAAATATAAAACGGGGAAAAGCAAGCAAAGGAAACAGCAGGTGGGCGGAAGCCTCCCTTTTGCCTTTTCCTTCCTCCGCCCCCGACCCCGCAAGGCCGAGCCTCCAACGTGGCCCGCACGCCTCCTAGCGGCCGCATCTCTGCGGCCGGCACTTCCGGCCTCGGGATGCTATCATCAGCCAGCGCCCTGAGTCGGCGCCGGACATGTGCGTGCGTGTGGCGTAAGACGTCGGATGAGGAGGCGGGCTTTCTGGCTCTGTCCGAAGCCATTTCCGTCAGGAGCCGGAAGTCCGTCCTGGATTGCATCGGGGGAGGCCTGTTCGTGGACCTGAAACCTGGGGCTGCTGCTCCTCCCGCGCCCGCAGGTTGCCTCATGGTGCGGGCCGCGGCAGCCAGCCCCCGTGCGGATTGGCGGCGCTAAGGCGCCGGGGCAGCGCGCGACATGTCGTCGGGCCTCCGCGCCTCCGTCTTCCCCCGCTGGAAGCGCCACATCTCGGAGGAATTGAGGCGCCGGGACCGGCTGCAGAGGCAGGCGTTCGAAGAGATCATCCTGCAGTGTGAGCGGCTGGCGGGCCCCGGGAGCGGGCGGGCGGGCCCAGCCGAGGCATGCGGAGCGCCAGCGGGAACCCGAGGCCGAGCCCCCCGCGCCGCCCGCGCGCCTTGAGGCCGCCCCGGGTACCCAGCGCCTTGGACCCCCAAACGCCTTTTTAGATCTTTTCCTCTTTCACTTTATTCTTGGGTGTGACTGTGCTGGGTTTACCTCCTCAATTGGATATTCTTCACGGGCAGGCACCGTTCATGTCTGTGTTTGTAAATCCCAGCAGCTCACATAATGCTTGTGTTACTTAAATAGGCCGGTTCCAGACACATCCTGTTTCGGGCATCGTGTTGTTACTGACACGGGCACTGACTTTAAGCAGTAACTCGCTCCGTTACCGCCGTCTTCAGAGTGTAGCGAAATGTTTGCCTTTCATTCCTGAAGATCTGTTGTTCTTCCTTCAGTTTGGTGTGCTTTGACTGTTACATATTACACATCTTGAGTCTTAACGTACTTTTTAGTTGGGACATCACAGTCTTTACTGTCGTTGAAAACTTCAGTGTGAAAGAGGTGGCTCACACCCACCCCCGCTGCTGCAATTTGAGTACAAAAATGTTTGTGCCCTTAGATGCCTTCTAAAGAGCATTTCCGTGCCCCTCCGCCCCATTTTACCATAACTGACGACACATTTGGGGGAAGAAACGGGACACTCTTTGGACCTCTGGTTCTGTCTACCCCTTGAAGTAAGCCTGCAAATCTCAAATCATGTTGATGACGCAGTTCATTGTAATAGTGGGTGCCCTTTATTGAATTCTGATTGTGCTAAAGTTATGGTTCCTGAACTTACCTGCACATTAGAATCAGGTGGGGATCTTTTAAAAATTATAAAGCCCAGGCCACATCCCAGACCAACGAAACGCCAGTAGTAGAGGTGGGACACAGGTGTCAGTATTTCTTGGTGATCCCCAAGTAATTCTAAGGTAGAGACAAGCTTGAGAGCTGTCGTAAATATTTGGCATGTGTCGTTTCACTTTATCTTTCTGAAGATTCTGTGAAGCAGGTCCTGTTGCCCTTTATACAAATGAGAAAATTGAGACTGAGAGAGATTAGGTCATTTTTCTGGGGAGGTACAGCAGATTAATGATAGGGCCTGGATTTGGACACAGACTTGATGGCTCCGGACTTTTTTGCACTTTTGCCTTTCTCATTGGGTCCCCCAAGAAACGGCCTTCTTGCTTTCGCTGAGCCCATCCTCTTAACTAAAATGGGGAGAAAAGGGACATGATGAATGTGCCACTCCTGTGCTGATTCCTTACACTCTTAAGAGGCTGGCAGCCCAGTGCTCTTTCAGAAAGCCAGAAGCACAGGAAACTCCTTGCTGAAACGATTCCTCATGGGTTACATAAATTCAGGTCATCGGGTATTTCATCATATGCTTATTGTTTCAAAGCTAATACACTGAAGGTCACATTGGGTTGGAGGTCTGACGACACTCCCCTTACCAGCCTCACTTACCTGAGTCTGGTTTGCTGCATCTATAAAATAGGCGTGAAGCTCGCCTTGCCTGCTTCATAAACACAGTGCTGTGCATATAAGTGCTTTGAAAGCCGTCTACGTAACTGTCTATTAATGGAAGGTGCTTGTAATCACATTGACACAATTGAGTGTTTTTCTGCACTTTGAAAATGGACATCTTGGAGGGGTGGAGGATGTTGGAGGAAAGTCAGAAAGACAGGTCAGTCCTGGAGAGGGAACACGTCTTTAAAACAGCTATAGTGAGTAATGCATGCCCGGGAGCTAGGAGAGGGGGCTGGGGGGGAGCGGGGGCGGGCCAAGAGGGCAAGACAATCTTGGCCTGTTAAAATCTGCAGTTGAGGCAGGGGACTGACATTTGGGAGGTCACTTCTAGATGGTGGAACAGCCTCACTCTTCATTCCTAGCCTCCCAAAGCAGTCAACCAGAGTTTCCCGTTCAGTCCTGCCTCTGAGCCTGAAGAGAAAGATGAAAAGAGGCTCTGGGGACAGCAGGTGGCCTTTGAGTGAGAGGAACTTTTAAGAAGGATCCCTCTTGAATACCTCATGTCTTTGATATCACAGGGCACCTAGCTGTAACATTTTGAAGATCTTATTAGAGCCCTTTGACACTGGTGAACATTCAAGTTTGGAATCACTTCCCTGTTCTCTTGAGCTAATTTATTAAATTAATATTGATGAAGATAGTGTTTCTGTTTCTGCCCAGGATTTCCATTTTTAGATATCAAGAAGTAGGACTCAACTCTTTAAGAGGAAAGATAAGCTATTCTAACAGGAATAGTCACTAGCATAAACCCTCTCCAACTTTTGCTGTGAAGGACCGCTAATCTCAGACGTTTGGGATCTGTGAAAGCCCCCATCAGGTGTGGGTTTTCTGTAAGTTTCCCGTGGTCACTTTCTTGTTCTGCTTTGTGCACGCCCTTCCACTTCTGATCTCACTGGCCCCCTGCATGCATGTCATTTCTTGCCCTGACTTTTCTTTTGAATTTCTGCACTGTGTTCCCTGTCACATTTATTAAGTTCCAAGGACTCATTTTCTTCCTTGAGCTCTCTGCTCCTGTGTTCTCTGGCATGTTAGGATCTTGCACCCAGTTGGACGAGCAGGGAACCTCAGAATAATCTTTGACTTCTTACTAATTGATATCTGTTCATGTCACTGCCTGCTTTTAAAATCTGTTGTTTCGCTATTGCCAGTAAGAAGAGGTCTGAATTTCTCATCCTGCCCTCTCACGTGTTGGTGCAAACTTTTATTTCTAGCCATTTACTGAACAGCTCTCTAGACCTTCTGCTTGGACTGTCTGTTGTCTTCACCTGTGAAACCATCTGAGAAAATGAGTAAAAGTTCACTCTTCCTTTTTATACTTGACCTCCACCCCACCCCCACCCCCATTACACTTTTTTAGCTCCTTGAGGTCAGGGACTCTGGTTTGTATTTGTATCCCTAGTGCCCTGATCTTAGATTAAATATTCCAGGGACTGTCTGACAGTCCAGTGGTTAAGACTTGGCCTTCCATTGCAGGGGGTGTGGGTTTGATCACTGGTCGGGGAGCTGAGATCCCGCATGCCTCGCAGCCAAAAATCCAAAACATAAAACAGAAGCAGTGTTGTAACAGATTCAATAAAGACTTTTAAAAAATGATCCACATTAAAAAAATCTTTTTAAAAAACATTCCAGGGCTTCCCTGGTGGCGCAGTGGTTGGGAGTCCGCCTGCCAATGCAGGGGACGTGGGTTCGTGCCCCGGTCCGGGAAGATCCCACATGCCGCGGAGCTGCTGGGCCCGTGAGCCATGGCCGCTGGGCCTGCACGTCCGGAACCTGTGCTCCGCGGCGGGAGAGGCCACAACAGTGAGAGGCCTGCACACTGCAAAAAAAAACAAAAAAAAGTATCTTCTTTCTAAAAAAATTCCAAATATAATAAGGTAAAGTTTTCCTCTCTTGCTTAGAGATGCATAGCACTTCACTTTTCCATTGTGTTTTGGTATGTTTGTTGCCTCTTTCCCAGGTAGAAACAGGTAGCTGTGGGAGTAGAAAGCATGGGCACGGGGGCGTTTTGGAGTGATTTTTCATAGGTTCCTTTGTCTGGGCTGCCTGTGCTTGGGCCAGGAAGTGTCTAAGGAGCGCATGTGCCTGGAGTTTGGACGATTGCTGTAATCGGTGGTAAAGTACAGTACCTAGTACTTTGATACCTCATAAAAGTGAAACCTGCCCAGTCATCTTCTGGTTATTTCTTTGGTCCAAATCTTTATAAGATGTTAAGTAGTAATAAAGCATACCTGGGTTGTAATAACTTTTTTTTTTCTTTGCTAGATAACAAGTTGCTGGAAAAGTCAGATCTTCATTCAGTGCTGGCCCATAAGCTACAAGCTGAAAAGCATGACATACCAAACAGGCATGAGATAAGGTATTCTGAAACGATCCTGTATTATTTGTGTCTCCTTTTTAATTGAAATTTGTCTCAGTTCAGTTGTCACTTCCCTGATTTTGAAGCAAACCAAGTACTGTGTTTGTGCTCCACTTTTTGTCAGTTCCTTTCAAATAAAAACTTCTGAAGCCAGATAACTAACTAACTAAGTTTTTTTTGAAGGTATGTAGCTGCCCACCTAGAAGGCACATCATCAGTACCATGCGAGCTTGAGAAATCGCTTGAGGCGGGTAACCAGGCCAGTTCCTCCTGTAGCCTGCCAGGGTTCGCTTTTTCTGAATAATCAGACAAGTAAGCATTCTTGAGCAGATTGACGTAGATCTTGTCAGTACAGGATTGACTGGCCTGTAAACATAAGCGCTACAGGTCTCTGTGATCCTTTTTAGTTCAGTGTTGTTTCCATGTATCTCAGTGTGCAGTCAAACCAGTGGGTTGCAGAAAGCTTTTTTTTTTTTTTTTTTTTTAAGGAAGATTAGGCAGAAATCTGCATTTTATAGGAAGGCTAAGTATTGCTTCACTAAATATGTGAGTATGTGTTCATGGTGGGGAGTTTAGTATCTTTACTTGGGTCATTCATGTAAACTATCTCTTTTTGAGGGTCATGGCCCAAAAAAACCTTAAAGCCATACTTCATCCGAGTGGCTTAAATGGAATCATTCTAGAGTCTTACTGTCCTCCTTTTCCATTTGTACATCACGTTTGCATATTAAATTTTGTGGTTTGTATGGGAACAGTACCCATTATTGTTCTAAAATCTACAAGCTTTTTTGCATATCAGCTAACATTTAGCAATTGTAAAAACAAAGCTGATGGTAATTTAGGATTTTAGGAAAAAAACAGAAATGCTGGGTGTAGCTTGTCATTTACTCCTATAGCCATATCTGCTAACTACTTGCCATCTGTGTTTCCTCATCTGGCGAGGTGGTCTCCAGGCAGACCGGAGTAGAAAGAGGAACAGATGGCCCGGCCTAGGTTCCGTTTTTTGCTTAAGAACAATTCAGTAGATCGTGCCTAGCTGTGGCCCTGGGAGGCCTTCTGCAGGATTTAAAATATTAGTTGCTGTGTTCTGATCAACTTTAGGTGTAGAGAATCCATTTCACCCTTTTTCATCTAAATTCAGTCAACTGAAACCTTGAAACATTTTATTTCTATCTGGTTAGCCTCTTGGTGACTATATTCCTGCATCCTTTATCTGTCAGCGAAACTCATTTGCTTGGAAAGGTACAATAAATAAATATACAACATTCTTTTAACTGAGTACCACTGGGGTGGTAATTTAACTGGAAGTCCGTCCTTTCTGCAAACTTGTGTTCAGCCAGGCCTCTTCCTGACTGCCTCGTTTCTATTAATGGTATCCTTATTTTCCACAAGTCAGCTATGATTCCTTTTTCCCTTGGTGTCCTGCCCCTCCCCCTTTGCAGTCACCCAGGCCTGTTGATTCTTTGCCCAAGTGTCCTGTGCATCTGTCCCTTAGTTTGCATTTGTGTGCCACCAGCTTCGTTGCTTCCACTCCTAGACTATGGCAGGGGTCTCGTTCACTGAGTCATTTTGTGACTACAGTGTGGACCAGGCGTTGGGATACAGAGATGAATAAGCCAAGAGTCCTTGTTCACAAGGACCTGAGCCTCGTGGGGGAGAGTAGCTCAGTGAGGTGTGTGCTAGTAGGATACAGGTATTCACAGAAGATGGGGATCTCATTGGCTACTTTCTCTCTTTTGGGCTCTCAAGTCCTGCCCATCGCATTCTAATTAATCTTAAAACACACTGTGCTTAAAAAGCTTTATCTCATCAATTATCTGACTCCTCTCTTAAGTGTTTTAATCCCTTTGCTTACTGAATAAATCAAAGTGAGACTCATCCCTGAGAAAGAGTTGATTCCAGCAGTTTTCTAAGTATGGCCGCTAGACCGCAGCTTCAGAGACTTGTTAGAAATGCAGAATGCTGGGCCTCACCCCAGAGCTCCTGTTTCAGAAACTCTAGGGGTGGCGCCCAGTAGTCTTGTTTTAAGAACCTTTAGGTGATTCTGATGACCTCTAACATATAAAAACCACTGCCTTAGTGGCTACTCAGTCCTTGTGAAGTATCCGAGACACCCGGGGGAGCATGTTAGAAATGCAGATTATTGACCCTTTTCTACATCGACCTGATGAATCGTTCTGGGACGGGGCCCAAGAATCTGTTAAAACCTACTCTCTAGGTGATTCTTTTTTTTTCTGCCTAGTGAAGCACTGTTATTGGGCTTTTGTAAGAAGTTTGACTTTTATTGTGAATAAAATTGGAAGTGGTAAAAGGCTTTGAGCAGAGGAATGAGTGCCCTGTATCCTTGCGTTTTCTCAGGATTCTCTTCAGCTTCTTAGAGGAACAGACTAGTTTTATGTTTTGCATATTTCACATTGCTTTGCATTGAAATAAGGGGATTTGATAAAAATTATTTCTTTTCCTTCTAATCCCCATATGCAGTCAATCACCCAGGCCTGTTGCTTCTTCTGCCTAATTTAGGGTGGTTTCTTATAAGGTATGTGCCGCTTTCTAGTCTCTTGGCTTCTAGTTCATGGGCCAAGATTGGGGAAGCACTATGTTGCCTCAAAGAATGCAATATTAGTGTATCTTAGAACATGTAAGAAAAATGCTTTTAGAGATGGAGGGTAGATTTAGGAGGGAGCATCATTCTGCCGCCTTTTCCCTCTTTATTTCTTATCGGTCATTGGGAAGAGATAGTGCCCCCGCCCCCGCTTCAGATGGTGGCATCCTAGTTTGCCAGCCATCTTCCTTTTCTCCATCTGTGTGCTTTCCCTGGGGAGTGGTTTTAGCTACTCACTGTAGTCTGATAATTTACACCTGTAACTCCAGCCAAGACCCCTCTCCTGAATTACAGATCCACAGTTCTGTTCACCTGCTGTTATTTCTGAGATAGTATGCAAACTTTCCCAACTTCCATTGACTCTCGAGGTGGCCTGAGCTCCGTCCATGGCTTTAGATACATCTGTTTGCTGACAGCTTCTATATGTCAGCCTCCAGCTTGGACCTCTTTACTTGAAGTTCAGACTCTTAACAATATGCAATTTCCACTTGACATGCCCACTTGGATGTCCACGGTGAACTCACTCTTCAGGCCTCCCCCAACCTCTTGCTCCAGTCCTTCTGCCTCAGTAGGTGACGCCTACCTTTAATAGCCACTCAGGGCAAAAGCCTTGGAGTTGTCCTCGACTCCTGTCTTTCTCTCATTCCCCACAACCAATTCAAAGGCAAGTCCTGCAGTCTCTCCAGAGTGGATCTAGCTAGGATCTGACCACGTCTCACCGCCTCTGCTGCCGTCACCTTGTCCCGATCTGCACTTTCTGAGTCTGGAATATGTAATAGCTTGCTAACTGGTCTCGCTGTTTCTGCCCTTAACCTCTGCAGTGTGCTCTCCACCCAGCAACTGTAGCGATCCTTTCAAAACGTAAGTCGTTCCTCTGCTCAAAACCCTTGGCGGCTTCCAGTCATGCATAGGAAAAGCCACAGTCCTCAGGGGCCTGCGAGGCTCTGCGTGGCCTCCCCAATCCTCCCTGCACCCCCTGCCCCGGGCGCTGCGGTCACACTTGCCCCCAGCCTCTCCAACACTTGCTGTTCCCTCCACTTACAGGGCCCCGCCCCCAGGTCCGCATGGCTTGTTCCTCACTCTTTCCAGTCTTCAGTCAAGTGTCACCTCTCGGGATGCCTTTGACTACCGCACGTGGAACAGGAACCCTGTCGCTCTGTCCCCTTCTTTACACTGCTTAGTTTTTCTCCACAGCATATCTGACCACCTGACTCCATCCATCTACTCATTTGTTGTCTACCTACTCTTAGCCAATTGTACAGCTTCCTGTTCCCTGCCTTCTCCCCGCTAGGCACCAAAACAGTGCCTAGCACAGAGCCGGTACTCAGATACTTGTCGGGTGAGTGGACCTCGTTGTCTCCTCCCCGTTTACCTGAACTTTATTCTGGAATCCATCCTTTATTCCTGACGCAGCTGGTGGTGTGGGTTGTGGCTGGTTGGTTTTACCCTGTGTCTCATATCTCCTACTTTCTACTTTAGGTTTGTAGTGACTTATAACTCTATTGGCCTGGAGAACTGAACTGCTTTCTTGGCTATATTGTCATGTACAGGTTTGAAATTCTAAAGTTATTGTTCCAGTGCCTGATTGAAGGGCTCTGGGGTCTGATTTTTTTTTTTCTCTTGTTTGCACGTTCTCTTCATCTGCCTGGTTGGGGCATTTAGTCCTGGACATGATGGTGCATGGAATGATAGTCAGCTGCAAGAAATGGCCCAGCTGAGGATTAAACACCAAGAAGAACTGACTGAATTACACAAGAAACGTGGGGAGGTAAAGATAGCTCCTCTTCTCGTCTGTCTTGGGGGTCGGGGGGTGGGGCAGGCACTCCCACTGGAATTTGCAGCCATCCTGGCTACATACGGCATCACCAGCTCTATCTGTGGGAATGAAACAACAGAAAAGATGTGAGACCTCTGTCAGCAGGTGGGCAAGCCATTGAGATAACAACCAGGTTGTCATGCTCCAAGATGGCATGAAAGGTACGAGTGGAGAAACATAAAAAGAAAGAAGCTTACTCCTTGATTGACTGAAAGTCTTAACTAATACCTTCATAAAGCGTGAAACCTGCAATTTCAGAAAAATTCATTAGGAAGAATCAAGTCCTGGGCTGTGTTTACACTGGGTGGTGGTCTAATGGCAAGTTATGAAAAAGTGCAACTTACCATTACTTCAGCTGAATTGATTATCAGCTGAAGAGTCGGGAAAGGTAGCTGGGGTGGAGGGGTAGCCGGGTGTTCTCAGCAGGAACCTGGCGGTCACCTGGAGCGTTGCTCGTCTATCCAAGGCTGCCTTCAACAGGGAAAGCGCACACTGCACCCCCGCGCAGCCCCCCGCTGGCCCTTCTCCTCTCGGCCACCCAGCTCGTTTCTTCTTGGTGCCTTGGCCCCACCGCACAGGCACCTGTTTTTTCTTTAAAGTAAACCGCAATTATGAGTTTCCAGCTGAGGTCCTAAAATCTCTTGTTTATGAAAGTGTTCTTCTTTACCCCCAGTTAGCTCAGTTGGTGATTGACCTGAATAACCAAATGCAGCAGAAGGACAAGGAGATGCAGATGAATGAAGCCAAGTGAGTAGCGAGCACGCCTCCTCCGGGACTGGTCGTGGGATCTCACCGCCTGTTTTACTGTACTCTTGTGAGCGGGGCCAGTGGTGATCGGTGGCAAACAGTAGCCACGCTGGGCTCAGCACAAGTTTCGTTTCTGTGCATACATAGTCTGGGGTCCTTTTCTACCCTCTGAGGATGGAAAAGGCAAGAAGAGTGCCCTGTGTCCTCCAGGGCCCCAGCACACCCCTGAGAAGTCAGCTTCGCTCTTGGAAGTGTCCCTGAGGCATTCACAATTCTCCCCATGGCCATTGCCTGGGGGAGCGGGTGTCTTCTGTGGTGGGGATGGGACCAAGATAGCCCAGTGCCCGGCCATTGGGAACGGGGATGAGTTTGTGGGCAGGGTTGTTCTTGATCTGGGAGAAGCCTACCGGTCAAGATAAACAGGGACTCCAAATCCTAGGATCTTTGAGCTGGAGGGGAGCCTGGGTTTCATCTGTGCCTTTTCCCTTACTCCACAGAGAGGGCTCTCTAGAGGCTTAGAAAGGTGGGGAGCCTGCTCAGGCATTCACACTCAGTGAGTGGTAGAGCTGATGGAATGCACAAGATACCCAGCCTCCTTTTAATCTCCCATTACTACACTATTTCAGCATCAAAAGCTCCCTCTTCCTTCCCATCCTGCTTTTCTAAAAGATACTTTAACTAGTCATTCATAGTCTGGATGAATTTTACCCTAGGTGTTTCCTCTCCATTAATGGGATTGTCCTGTAAACCCCTGGGGCTGGGCTTGGCCAAGTGAGGTGCCTGCTGTGATGGCTGAGGTCATTGTTGGTGCCCAAGCTCACACAGCTCTTGTGCAGTATCCCTCTCCCGTCGTGTTTTCAGAATTGCAGAATGCTTGCAGACCATCTCTGATCTCGAGACCGAGTGCCTGGAACTACGCACTAAGCTTCAGGACCTTGAAAGAGCCAACCAGACCCTGAAGGATGAATATGATGCCCTGCAGATCACTTTCACTGCCCTGGAGGAGAAACTGAGGAAGACTACTGAGGAGAACCAGGAGCTGGTCACCAGATGGATGGCTGAGAAAGCCCAGGAAGCTAATCGCTTAAATGCGGAGAATGAGAAGGATTCGAGGTGGGAGATGAGTCGGCAGTCAGTGATTTCCATCGTTTAATGAAGTCGAACCTAGTTCTTAGAAAAGAAGGAAACCAACCTGGCAGCTCTGACCACAGGGTGGGGGCACCAGGAAGCACTAACAAAATTAGAAATAGTGGTGGTGGGTGTGAAAGAGATTTGCATTTATAAGAACACTTTTACAGCTGAGCAAAGGATTACCTCCCAAAAGGGCTTTGGCCCGTTGCTATTTTTGCCAGCAAATTCCTTCCGTGTTTCAAGAAGAAAAGCTAGTTCTTGAACAGTGTAAATTAAACCAGAGTTAGAAAAAGCTTATAATCCGCCCCCCCCCGCCCCATTTTGTAAAACTATTCCAACCCATAGCAAAAACTCTGATCTGGCTAGTGTACAAGAAGACCGTGAGCCAGCCTCACTAGTAATGAGTTCAAAAGATTAGAACATTTTATTTTAAATCCCCACATCAGTAGTTTAGAATTTGAAAAGATTGTTGTAGTTTATCTAAAAGAATAAATACATGGAATAGGAAAGAGCCTTAAAGAATAACAAAGAGCCCTAATCCTACCAAATAATATATGCAAAAAGATTTCGAAATCTGTGTAAAAACGGAAACCAAAAGGTAGAAGCAAAAAATGTTACTCTCTGCTGTTTGTTTTATGAAAAATTCCTAAATAGGAGTATTGGAGGACTTTCTAAACATTAAAAGTAATGGTAGCTTTTCCAGTAAGCAGCCTGAGGTGACCTCTAAAAATGGTTCGCTATTCAGTTGACCCAGAAAACCCCACAAAGTCATGCAAGTCAAGAGGTTCAAATCTTCATGTTCACTTTAAGAACACTTGTGAAACTGCCCAGGCCATTAAGGATATGCATATCCGAAAAGCCACCAAGTATCTGAAGGATGTCACTTTAAAGAAGCAGTGTGTGCCGTTCCGTCGTTACAGTGATGGAGTTGGTAGGTGTGCCCAGGCCAAACAGTGGGGCTGGGCACAGGGTTGGTGGCCCAAAAAGAGTGTTGAATTTCTACTGCACATGCTCAAAAATGCAGAGTAATGCTGAATTTAAGGGCTTAGATGTAGATTCTCTGGTCACTGAGCACATCCAGGTGAACAAAGCCCACAAGGTGCCGCACAGGACTTACAGAGCTCATGGTCGGATCAACCCATACATGAGCTCTCCCTGCCACACTGAGATGATCCTTACTGAAAAAGAACAGATTGTTCCTAAACCAGAAGAGGAGGTTGCCCAGAATAAACAGATATACCTGAAGAAACAAAAACTTATGGCCCGGGAATAAATGCTGCAAAAAATAAATGCAAATAAAAGTAAAAAAAAACACCCCCCCCCAAAAAAAAGTAATGGTAATAAAGAACAGACTGTATAAAAATTGTAGGTTTCTTAACATCGAAGAACACTATAAAACAAGCAAATAGGCTATGCTATTATAAAATATGTATCCTTAGTATAGAGTCAGTAAGGAACAGGTGAGCATTCAGACAGAGGGATGTAAAGCATAGATAGTTCATAAAAGAAGTGGACGAGCTCAGTGAATCTGGTAAAAAGGATTGTTGGGAGGAAGGTGGGACAGGCCCCTCACATTGCCGATGTGAAGGCTGTTTCTCTAACCCCTCGAGGGCCCTGGGGATGGCAGGCACCTGAAAATGGTTCCCACTTGTTGGCCTTTATCCTGAGTGATGAGGTTCGTTCACAAGTACGATTTTGTGATAGTCCATTATTCACAGTAGTGAGAAATTAGAAGCGGTATATCCCTTGGTGGGGGGAAGAAATTGTGATATTTTCATACAGTGGGATTTTGCAAAGTCTTTTCAAAATATATATACGTCTTAAGTTTGTATTAAGAAAACGTGAGCTGTCCTTATATTCTTTCTGTCTCATGTTTAAGTAAAATTGCGCGGCTTATATGTGGAACTCTTGGGCAGCTTAGGGGTGGTAAGGACACCGGGGCTCCGTGGAAGTTGTTAGGCTTCGGGCTGAGAGCCTGCCTGAGGGAGAAGTGGGCAGGCGTGTGGTTCTGCAGAGGGAGAGCCCTTGATCATCGCCGTGGACAAGAACAACCCGAACTTTCTAGTGAAAATGGGGAGTGAGGCACGTTACATACCTGCCCTTGTTCTGTCCTTTGGAATGTTTTCCTAGGAATATACCATTGCACGTATAACCATCTGATTGCACGTGTGGGACCTGGGGATTCTTTTCGTTACTTGACTCAACTAGTTCCTCCTCCTTAGAAGCCTTCCCCCTTCCTGCCTATTTCCCAGATTAGATGTCCTTCCTCTCCTAGCAGCTTTTGTTTACCTGGGTCATAGTGGAGCGCTGTTTTTTGAAATAGCTGCTTGTGTTCCGCCTCCCTTGCAAGGCTGGGGTGTGTCCCCACAGGCAGGCACGGTGGGTGCGGTGTAAGAAGCTGTCAGCATTAAAGAAGGACATTTCTGCTGTTGTAATGAAGCCTGGGCTGCGGGTGTTTTTTTCTCCCCGTGACTCCAGCTCTGTCCTTTACCCACTCCTTGCAGACAGGTGCCTTTCCTTTAGAGGAGTGTTACACACCCTGCACCAGGATTCTGCTTTCCCCTCAAAGACAGTTTATAGGTCATCTATTCCAGCTAAGAAAAATTTGTTAACCTGTAATTTTTGTCACTTGTCCTGTAAAACTGACTCTTCATCTTCAAGGTATAAGATTAAGAGTGTAAGGCACTTTTTCAAGCTAGAGCCTCATCCCATCCCAGATTCTGATGTGCCACCTACAGGACTTTGCCCTATTTTGAGAATTATCACTATGGTAGAAACTTTTTTAAAAACTTAGAAAAGTTGTTTTTTAATTTAGAAAAATTTTTAAAAATTCCAGCAGAACTCTTGACCTGAGCTCAGTAGCAGTGCTAGAGTTCTGGGTTGGGGGTCCTCCACAGCGAGGGCAAAAATGACAGATAGAGGTGAGCTTGCCATGGAAAAGAGAGGGAGGCCAAGGTTTAAAGTTTAGGAAGCTCCTGAATTGAGGACTTGGGAAGGAAAGACAAAAATGATTCTGAGAGGGGAGAGAGTGGAAGCGACTGGTGACGACATTAAAATTCTGCTGCAGCCAGGACTTGTGTGTCCAGCCCTAGTAAACTGAAGCCTTGTACATTTTGATGACTCAAGAATCTCACTATACCTCAGTTTCCTCGTCTATAAAATGGGAATCATAGTACTTAACCTCAAAAAGTTTGTTATAAGTGTTAAATGAGTCAAATTCTGTAAAATAATAAAACCATGCTAGGTACAAGTAAATTTTTATTATTATTCATGCTCTTGATATGTTAGTGTGAGACTGTTTACTTCAGAAAACTAAGTCTCGACCATGACTAACCCTGGATAAACCTGATGCATGTTTCTGTCCTGAGAGGCCCTGGGTCCCCACAGGCAGGCTTCTCCCTTGCTGGTTCACTGCTCTCTCTAATCCCTCCTAGGGCTTTGCTCTGAAATCCATTATAATAGGATCCTTGCTGAAGTTACAGTTGTGGATTTGGGACTTTGGGTATCTTTGTCCAGGGTAGTTGTTACTTTAAGTGCATTGAATATTCAAATGTGTTACTAAATAGTTTTTTGAGAGCCAAAACCCCATGCTTTCTTTAAGTAGACATAAATAATGGGCTTTTTTTTTTTTTTTTTTTTAAATAGGAGGCGGCAAGCCCGGCTGCAGAAGGAGCTCGCAGAAGCAGCAAAGGAACCTCTCCCAGCTGAGCAGTGAGTAGAGATGTACAAATCGAAACTATGCTCGTAGTAATTTGATTTGCTGTTTTGAAATAGTCTTATAATATTCTGTTTCTATAAAACCATTTTACAAAATGTAGAAGGAAAACGAAAAGACTTAGGGCAGCAAATAAAAAACACCCATTACCTTCCAGAAAGTTGTTTCAGTTTATATTCATTAGCTGTGAGTGTGAATTCTGACTTCCTCCACCCTTAACCAGTGACAGCCTCGCTGTTTTCCTGTTGAGACCGACCTGTTTTCTGCCTCTGGTTGGAGCTGTTGCAGTGTGATGCTGGGCTGGGGTTCTGTCTCTTGCTCTCTTCTTGGTTTGTGGCTTCAAGTGGAGCTTGGGCAAACCTTTGAAGCCTAAGTAAAAACTGGGATTTCCTGGAACAAAAGCAACTGAGTCAATATGGAGTTTTTCCTAATCTGGAATTGGGTGGAGGGTCTTCCCTGAGATTTGAAGCTTTGTTTTCAGAGCAGTGGGTATTTTAGTGACTAAATTCCCTTTGCTCTGGTTCAGGATGTGGGGTCTTCTCCCTCTTTGAAATAGATTCTGGAATATAGTATTAGAGTTATGATCTTCTATTTTTTTAAATGTTGCTTGCTTCCTTGTAAATGGAGGGGAGTGATTTAAATTCACTCAGGAGTCATCTGCCAGACAAAGGTCTTGATTTATAAGAAAACAAATCTCATACCAAGCCTTTGCTTTAGATGTAGCATATGTGCATAATTTCTATACTCTTCACATGTAGAAAATGAATCTCAGGTGTATTTGCCCAAAGCTACAAAGTAGCTAAATAGTTGACCTGGAAATGAGATTTGGTTCCTTAAAAATAACGGCTTATAAAAGCATCATTTGCCTGCCTCTTATTGGCCAGCATAAACAGGTGACTAGGTGTAGAAAGGTCCAGCATCCTGCCCCATATCACAAAGGAAAAGGCAGAGACCGGGTGGAAACTTAAGGGTGTCTGACTGTAAAGGCATGTTCTTAATCTCTGTTCTTTCCTACAAGTAGAGTTTCTAGGTGAAAGGACATTAACACCTTTGAAAGGTTTTGATAACGCGTTACCACATGCTGGTATTTTCTCGTGGTCCTGGGCCTTTGCACTGTTCCAAGTACCTTTATACCTATACAACTCTATCTTAAACAAACCATTTACATAGGCTCAGCTCAGGTTTGTTACTCTTGCCATGTCTGCTGTTCTGTTGTTACCCTTGTGCGGACACAAGTGACCCGCAGACCACAACTGAGAAGAGAAGAAAGCCCAGCCTGTTCTCTGTCTTCAGGCCCGCCTTTGTTCTCCTCTAATCCTGGCCAAGACTGGGTTCAGTTACACGGGACCCTAGAATCAATAGCCAAGGAAAATAAATTTACTTGAACTTGGTTTAACTTGCTTGGTAACAAGTTCTGAAGTATATATTTACATAATCCAGATAATTAATCATGGAAAAATCTCTCGAGTTCTTATGAATCCAAACATTTGGTAATAAAGTCTTGGGTTATTAGATTTTATTATTTTGCTTCTCCGTGAAGATCGCAACTCGGTAGGACGTCATTAAGACCAAAATAATTACTTGCCTTCCCCGCAGCCAGGAAAACGGGGAGGAAGGGGAATTCCAGAGGAGCTTTGCATCCGGTGGGATAAACACCAGCAAAGGAGCATGGTCCTGTGACTTGATTATCTCATGTGTAATATAATGGACTCTCTAAAATGTCAGAAACAGCAAATACCCAGAGCTATGCTTGAACATAAGCCTCAAATACCCAGAGTCAAAAATGAACTGTGTTTAGATCTTGCTTTCCTGTCTTTTACTATTACACTAATATTTAGAACTGGGTTGTTTAGGTACCCGTTGACTTCATTGCCCTTTTAGCAGTCCGTTTCCTTATTGACTTGGATCTTCTCCCTATCCTGGCATTTTCTTGTACACCATAGCTGCCCCCTAGCTATCCTCTATGTTATTCAGCCCGTCTCACGGGAACTGTTTCTTAGTGCTGCAGTCCAGTTGGCATGCGGGAGCCCTTGAGCTACAAACCAGACTTCTGATGAGAAAAATCTACCTTAGTGCTGGTTATGTGAATATAGGCTTAATAAGCCATTATGTCATTGCTTTCCAAGTGGGAGCTGTGTTTAGACGTAAAAAGAGCAAAAGCTCACTTGTAAAATTGTTTTCAGTTGGAATTCTGGATTTGACTTGAACAGATTGTTTCTTCGCTGTTGCTCAGATGGCAGCTCCTTTTTCTCCAGAGAAGCCTTGACTGCCTCTGTCACAGCCAGGTCACATAGCCCGTGTGTGATTAGGAAGTGGTGTTGGTGTCGGCCTTTGCAGAGCAAAGCTCTGTTCAGCAGCATCAAAGACTCAGCCTCTTGCCCTTCTTTCCAGGGATGATGACATTGAAGTCCTTGTGGATGAAACCTCCGATCACGCTGAGGAGGCCTCTCCGGTGCGGGCCGTCAGCAGAGCAGCCGCGTGAGTAGACGGGCTGTGCCAGGGGCGGAGCAGCCCGGCAGCATGCTTGTGGGCGGGGCCAGGGAACGGTGTGGCGCCCCCAGCTGGAACGTGCAGCCCCGCTCACTCAGCCATGGGGCTCGCGGGCTCCAGGGTGTCTCCGTCTTTCTCGGGTCACCTCTGCTTAACAGGAGGCTAGCCGTCCCTTAGTGCCGCCACCAGCTGTGAAGAGAAGCAGAAAAAGTGTAGTGGCTTTCTGAAAGATGGACCTTGTTAGGCAGGGTGATTGTTTAGATCATACTGCTTAATTCTTACTAGGGCTCCAGGAGTTCTTTTCTTTTCTTTTTTTAATTTGCCAAAACAGGATGAAAAGAACGGGATTGGTCATTAACCACTAGAAGTTGTTGTTAGGTCGCTTAGACAGTTCATCGTCTAAAGCATTATTTCCAGGGAAGTTAATGTAGTGCTAGGGAACCGTATTTCTTTTGAAACTTCAAGGCTGGGTTTTCCCTCCTACCTTC
Organism: Delphinapterus leucas; assembly: GCF_059928025.1. Classification (NCBI taxonomy): domain Eukaryota; kingdom Metazoa; phylum Chordata; class Mammalia; order Artiodactyla; family Monodontidae; genus Delphinapterus; species Delphinapterus leucas. Next base: position 7,153,873 of record NC_143136.1, on the reverse strand, counting down.
CCAATGCTTTCTGGTGGTTCAGTACTGTGAGGGGTTCTCAGCTGGGGTTTGGGAGCTCATTGGGAAACACGCTCCCAGGTACTTTTGTGGACTGTTTTTGATTGATTATTTGGGCAAAATGTTTCTAAGGTTTAAACCTATCCTCCCCTCCTCTTTAGTAAGCGACTCTCGCAGCCTGCTGGAGGCCTTCTGGATTCTATCACTAATATCTTTGGGTAGGTTAGAAAACCTTCACCTTTCCTTGTTAATATGTGTATAAATATACCTGAGTACATGTACATGATTTGTTGTCGTTTTTTAAATGTGCGCCAGAATTTCCGTGCAGAGTATACAGATGCCTTAATTTCAGCTTTTCATTTAGCTTCTTCCTTTTTTCCTCAACTTCCTTTTTCTTAATCTCGCTGCGTGCTGATCTCTGGCCTTACCCTCTAGTCTGTCCGAGTCTCCCCTTTTGGGACATCACTCTTCTGATGCTGCCAGGTGAAAATATTATCCTCTCTTAGCCCAGCATGCAAGCGTGGGTCGTTGATAATTATGCTGATCACTGCTTCACTACACCAATCATCACGTGTACATGCGCTAATAACCTGGACGCTTTGCATGCTCCTAGGAATGCTGTCAGCCCTCGGAGACGGGCGGATAGGCTGAGCTGTGTACAGGAACCAAGGCCGGGTCGCTCTTTCTTTGGCGTGTGTTCAGCTCCACCTTGACCACAAGTGTACGCTGAGGATGATTGTAACCAGGCATAGGAATCACCTTAACATAGTTTTATGAAAGTACCAACGAGCTCCCTCTGAGCTAGCGGTTACATTAAGTTGAGAACACTTGTAGCTGTTTATTGACGGGGGCAGCAGTTGTTCGGGACTGCTTTTCAGTGTTGAGTTTTGGAGTCCGTGGGTTAGCGAAAAGGAGAGCACAGGTAAGTGCTGACTGTCTTTCCAGTTGTCACTGAGTGAGGTTGCTTCTGATTTGGGGAATCGTTCTGTGGTTTGGAGGGTCTAGAAGGGGAAAGAAGCTATTGATAAAAGATGTCTTTGAATCCCTTCTGAGAGTTTGGTGGACAGTAAGCCTGTGCCATCCTGATGTTTTCCTTTATGTTACTTCTTAGGAGGCGCTCTGTGTCTTCCTTTCCAGTTCCCCAGGATAACGTGGATACTCATCCTGGCTCTAGTAAAGAAGTGAGGGTGCCAACGACCGCAATGTGTGTCTTCGTAAGTATGATTTATCCCCACAGCCCACCAAGCTTCATAAAGAAACAGAGCCTGACAAAGGACCCTTTCTCCTGCTGCAGCTAAGCTTTCTATTATTGTTTTGTTCATATGGAACTTTCTATCAGACAACCTGTTGGCTGTCTGATAGAAAGGATTGATTATATTTTGATAAGCAAAGCAAAGCAAAGTTGCTTTGATAAGGTAAGTAAAATTAGTGTATTTTGCCGCTCTTCAGAGAACAGAATTTATTTGCAGCCACCCTCTGTAATGTAGGACTGGCTGAGAGGATGTGTAGCGTGAGGGGGTGGGACAAGGGGAGAGCTAATTTAGGATGGTGAGGAATTAGAGAATAATTCATGCAGTTGTTGTCACCAGTTGGCTCCAATTTAGAGTTTCTAGTCAGTGTTCTGTTTTGGAAGGTCAGTAGGGCAGCTGTTGGCTTCACAAATTATACTCAGGTCCATGTGACTTCTGACCATTAGGAGCACATAGTTGGAAGCCGGAGAAACTCCTGGGCAGAAGCCACTGTGATACCATGGCTGTCAGCTGGAGTGTGGAGCTGGGTCCTAGTACTAAAGGATAATCCGGATCCTGGCTGGGGTAATTGAGCGGACATGCAACCGGCCTGGGGAATTGTAGAGTCCCTGGCTCAGGGCTAGGAAATGGGGTGGGGGGTGGAAGAATAGAGCAAAGCCCAAATAGTTGGGTTAACTCTTGTGTTGCGAGGGTTGAGTTGGAGGAGCTGACGTTCGGGGAGAGAAAGGCTTGCTGTAAAAATGGGATGGGGCTTCCCTGGTGGCGCAGTGGTTGAGAGTCCGCCTGCCGATGCAGGGGACGCGGGTTCGTGCCCTGGTCCGGGAAGATCCCACGTGCCGCGGAGCGGCTGGGCCTGTGCGCCATGGCCTCTGAGCCTGCGCGTCCAGAGCCTGTGCTCCGCAGCAGGAGAGGCCACAACAGTGAGAGGCCCGCGTACCGCAAAAAAGAAAAAAACAATGGGATGGAGTTTATATGGGGGGAGCTTTCAGTTCCGGGCATAAAGAGGAACTTTAATAGTTATTTCCATACAGTGAACTGGCTGAGCGATTAGCCACCTTGGTCGTTGTAAAGAGAGTCCTGCTGTGGGTGAGGAGTTGGACGGGGGACCATTAAGGCCCCTTCCCACTCGGCTCCTGTGATTCTCTAACAGGCCTGGGCACCTCGGAGGTCGATGATGATTGGTAAAAGGTCTGATTGCACCTGACGTCACATTGCCTTCCCTGCCCTCAACTCCCAGCAGCCCATTTTTTCCCTCCTGTCACATCTAAGTCGTGTGTATGGGGCAATGGAGCAGCTGATAATCGGGGATTCTGTCAGTGTGTGTCTCTGAGAGTGAGCAGTGCACAGCTGACAAGCGTCCAACAGAACCGGCCACACAGGAGATTGATGAGAGGCAGCCATGGTTGTGATGGTGCGTGATCTCAAGTTTTCAATCTGAGACCTCCGAAGTAGAAAGGTATCATTACAAAGAAAACGGAATTGTATGGAGGTAAAGAGTTTGATCCCCTGTCAGACAGCTTTTCAGCCCCGGGACACGAGAGGGTGGAGAGAAAGCAGATCAAGCAAAATAATAAGAAATCATGTTTCTGTTCCAGTCAGTTCATGAGTCACGTTCTCGATACTTCAGGCACCTTTTTCAGTCCCAAGCAAATGTGAAGATCAGATTTTGTATTCCCAAAATGACCTTTTAGGCAAGTGGTTGATGACAGGTTTAAGGATCTAGTATTTATCATTCATGTATTGCAGGGTCCCCCGCCCCTGGCTTTTGATTATGGAAATTTTCAAATATAAGCAGAAGTAGAGAGTAAAAGAACTTCCCGGACATCCTCCTGTCGGGCGGCTTCAGTCAGTCACGTTTGCCAATCTTATCTGCCCCCCACCCCACGCCCACACTTTTGCTGGAGCAACTTAAAGCAAATCTCATGGTATTTCATTCATAAATATTTCAGTATCCATGGTCTTTTAAGAGAGGAGATTATAGTCATGTCTAGTGTTCTCTCTTCCCATTCTGGAATGGGGTGCTTTTTATTTGGTTTCCTTTCTCATCTTGAGCACAAATGCCACCACCTTTTCAGATCATGTGTTCCAACGTGGATGCCATTCTCAGACATCTCCCTGTGAAGAATGTGGGTTCTGCCAAAATAACACCTGCTACTTTTGTCAAAGGCCGAGTCATGGTCGAACACGTTCCTAGCTCACAAAACCTGCAGAAGTCTCTTTTCATAGACGAGAAAACTGAGGCTTTGGGAAGTGAAGGAACTTGGCGGAGGCCTCACTGCTAGTACATGTAGTGCCGTGTTGTTTCCAGAAAGAACTACCTGGGATTCTACTCCAACACTGATGGGTGGCAGTAGGACCACCATCTACTCATATCAGGATGTATTCGTATTAGGGAGACCAAAAGAAAGACTTTTTAAAAAAAGAAAAGGCTTCTTTTTTTAAAGTCATGAGAAGCCATGCTATACCTTAATTTGATACATAGTTTAACATGTGGTATTAATGCAGTCTGGGCCAGAAGAGGCAGTTAACCATAGGCTTACTTTTAAGCTCTTAAGATCATAGTACAGTATAGATTGAAATTACATTATTCTTAGAAGAAGGAAAATTAATGCAGAGACAAACTTTAGGCAATTAGTTTACACAGATTCTGAATGCTTTTTAAGAAGGTTGCACTGCATTTAAAAAAATGGAACTGTAACTATAAGTATTTAATGATAATAGAATCAGGAGACCCTGGGCTAGGAACCCAAGTTTGTGATTGGGTCCCCTCTTCAATGACAGGTGTTTAACCTTTGGTTAGGGGTCCAGAGTGTCCATCAGTATTGGGCCCTTTCTTCTTGGGGATGACAGGGGTTGGGTTTGAAACAGGGCACTTGTCTTGCAGGATGCTCACGATGGGGAGGTCAATGCTGTGCAGTTCAGTCCGGGTTCCCGGCTCCTGGCCACGGGAGGCATGGATCGGAGGGTGAAGCTCTGGGAAGTGTTCGGAGGTGAGATCTCGCTGGAGTGAGAAACAGAAGGAAGCTGTGTTGGTGACATTTGGTTGGCCCTGCTTTCAGGCAGTCTTTGAATTGTTCATCTTCTTGAAACATACAGTATTTTGTGTGAGGAATCATCTGACCAAAGCATTATTACCCTCTCAGTTATCCTTTACAGCTGATACAGCCAAGTAGATGTTTGCTCTGGGTTTCCAAGTAGACTAGAGAATGCTGTTGAGTTACAGATACGTTAGCGTTTGTGTTTTCTCAAATACGTACTGACCAGGGGATCTTCCAAGATAGTACAGGTTTTAGAAGGAAAATAAAAAATCTTATAGTCATGGACTCTACAATTAAATTACACATCAAGCTGTGGTTTATGCATTTAATAATGCCAGTGGCCATAGCCTAGCAAAAAATGACTGACATCGTATCTAAGCTTGAGAATAAACAGAGGGGTGTATCATCTAGGAAAATGTATTTAACAAAGAGCTTATTGGACAAGGATTCTAAAATCAAGACTGAAGTCTCTTTGATTAGACATTGTTTCAGGAATGACCTCAGAGTACTCAAAATGGGATGGCATTAAAACAGGAAATGAGAGTTAGTGAAATCCTCTCCCAGAATTCTGAACGTGGGCATAGCCCACTTTTAACATTTTGATATTCAGTTAAATATACATGTATATTTAGTAAGGCAAGGTCAGGGAATTCCCCTGGAAGTCCAGGGGTTAGGACTCTGGGCTTTCACTGCCAAGGGCCTGCGTTCATTCCCTAGTCAGGGAACCAAGATCCCACAAGCCACACAGCACAGCCAAAAAATAATAACAGTAAGGCAAGGTCAAAGAATAGACTGAAGGGTTTTATAGGAACCACTTTGTCCGGTTTCCATACTTGCAGCACATACATGCTCACTCTCCAACAGTAAATAGCACCATCATACCTTTCTCTACTTTATTTCCTCTGATCCTCACAATAGCCCTGTGCCGTTAGGTGGGTATCACCCCTGTTTGACAGGTGAAAACTCAGAGACACTACTTGATTTGCACGGTTGATTTACGTGGACAGGGAGTTGTGAAACCTGGGACCTGAGCTTGAGTGTTAAGACTGTAGATGCCTTGCTTTTTCCAAAACAGCCTCCTCTGAGCTATAGACCTGCTGAAGAAGCATGTGTGTTACTACTACTTTTTTATATACATAAATTGATTGATTGATTGATTGATTTTTGGCTGCGTTGGGTCTTCGCTGCTGTGCACGGCCTTTCTCTAGTTGTGGAGAGCGGGGGCTACTCTTTGTTGCCGTGTGCGGGCTTCTCATTGCAGTGGCTTCTCTTGTTGCGGAGCACGGGCTTCCCAGGGAAGTCCCTGTGTTACTACTGCTGATGTATTTAGAGCAAGAGCAATTCTACTGATTCCTTTGCTGGAACACGTTGTCATATAAAGCACCCAGTTTGTCTACCCTGGCCTTTGATTTTCATGAAAATGACTCAGTACTTAAATCCCTGGCAGTTAGAGCTATTTGAAACCCATCAAAATCTGTGTTTTACCCAGAAACACCTTATGAATGGTAATTGCTGAAACTTACAAAACAATAATAAAACCATATCATAAGAATAGAAGTTTTGGGCTTCCCTGGTGGCACAGTGGTTAAGAGTCCGCCTGCCAATGCCGGGGACACGGGTTCGAGCCCTGGTCCAGGAAGATCCCACACACTGCGGAGCAACTAAGCCCGTGCACCACAACTACTGAGACTGCGCGCCTAGAGCCCGTGCTCCGCATCAAGAGAAGCTACCGCAATGAGAAGCCTGCGCACCACAATGAAGAGTAGCGCCTGCTCGTCACAGCTAGAGAAGGCCCACATGCAGCAACGAAGACCCAGTGCAGCCAAAAATAAATTAATTAATTAATTAAAAAAAAAAAGAATAGAGATTTTGTGATAAAAATCTACACAGATAGTCTGTTTTGATTATGCCTTGCAATTAAATACAGATAGCACTAAAAATATTTTCGTTTTACTCCTTGGTCAGTAAAAACACCTATAAGAAAATTAAAGATACCAGGGATTAGTAATAGTGTTACTTTTTTGCTGCTAAAGAGGAAGTAAACACTAACCAACATTAATACTGACATAATTTGTGCCAGAACATAATTTGTGTTACTAAAATGAAATATTTCTACTAGGTCTACAGAAATAACATAGTGTCTGGCAGCATTTTTTATAGTTTTCAGGAACAAATATCAGTCCTGTATATATATCCTATAACTAATTATAGGATCTTTCCTTCACAAATGGCTTACTTGGCCTATAATTTTTCCCCCTTGGCTAATATTTACTGAGTCTTGGAAGAGACCAAGTCCAAGAGGCCTTTTATGAAATAGTTCGGGGGTCCTCTTTTTTACCCTTCCACCACCACTTTGCATCCAGTAGGAGCACCTGTCTTTGCTTATTCTGTCAAAAGCAGCAGCTCTGCTGGGAATCACATAAATGCTCTTGACATAGTCTCCCCAGTGCCTTCTAAATAAAAGAGATTTTAATAAGATCTTTGGTCTTTTCAGATCAATCTCTTGTGTAGACTAGCACTTACTGATCATTTCTTACATTTTGGCACTTTGTCACCTGCCAAACAAATAGACCAGTGTTTTAGGCATAAGCCGAAGAGATATCTTTTAGAATTTGCAGTAATATTTTTGTCTATAAAGATTTAATCTAAATAAAGTCCTAAATTAGTAGGTATTGGCCTTTTTTTGACTTGTGAAAATCTAATGAAAGCTAGGATCCAGGGAAAGGCATTAAATGTGCCGTATTTTGCAAATTAATTCAGGGGTTCATCCACCAGGTTAATAGTCCTCGCCCTAAACGTATTTGACAGCTCCAAACCAGTATTTTTTATATATATATGTATATATGTTTATTTATTTGTTTGGCTGTGCTGGGTCTTGGTTGTGGTACGTGGAATCTTCGCTGTGGCATGTGAACTCTTAGCTATGGCATGAGGGATCTAGTTCCCTGACCAGGGATCGAACCCAGGCCCCTGCATTGGGAGTGTGGCGTGTTAACCACTGGAGCACCAGGGAAGTCCCCAAACCAGTATTTATATTTATTAGCATCTAGAAGTCCTAAGAGAAAAGGCTGTTAATTGAAATGTATACTATTCTGTGCTCCTATTTTATGAGTTTGATTTGAATGATTCCCTAATTGTTTTCCTGGCTTGTCTATATAGGTTATCCTTAAGATACCCTTTAAAAGAGTCATGTACCAAAATGTTCATTGCAGCTCTATTTACAATAGCCAGGAGATGGAAACAACCTAAGTGTCCATCATCGGATGAGTGAATAAAGAAGATGTGGCACATATATACAATGGAATATTACTCAGCCATAAAAAGAAACAAAATTGAGCGATTTGTAATGAGGTGGATGGACCTAGAGAGTCTGTCATACAGAGTGAAGTAAGTCAGAAGGAGAAAGACAAATACCGTATGCTAACACATATATATGGAATTTAAGAAAAAAAAAGGTCATGGAGAAGCTAGGGGTAAGACAGGAATAAAGACACAGACCTACTAGAGAATGGACTTGAGGATATGGGGAGGGGGAAGGGTAAGCTGTGACAAAGTGAGAGAGTGGCATGGACATATATACACTACCAAACGTAAAATAGATAGCTAGTGGGAAGCAGCCACATAGCACAGGGAGATCAGCTCAGTGCTTTGTAACCACCTAGAGGGGTGGGATAGGGAGGATGGGAGTGAAGAGATATGGGAACACATGTATAACTGATTCACTTTGTTATAAAGCAGAAACTAACACACCATTGTAAAGCAATTATACTCCAATAAAGATGTAAATAAATAAATAAAACTTAGAGGAAAAAAAAAAAGATACCCTTTAAAAAGGAAACTGAATCACATCATCATTGAGACTCATACAGCTCATCTTTAAAGTTTCATTGCGGGTGGCCAAAGCTGTTTGAAAACAGAGCCCGGGGGTATATGGACGGGCCTCTTGGTGGAGGAGACTCAGCAGTGGGGGGGGGAGCATGGGAGGGGGGAGCACTGGCGGGCGATTGGATTGCCAGAACCTTAGGCTCACGTATATAGAGTGAACAGAGAGATGACCGAAACTCCAAACTAGCTTTACTAGAATTCTGAGGACCAGCCAGTTTATGTAAGTAGAAATTTCTTTTCCTACTTGGGTTCTGAAATTCTAGTGGTCAGGTTCTACGAAAGTGATAGTTAAGTTGGCAAATATTGATCAAACCCAAAGATGTATTTATGGAAAGTAGAAAATTTTACTGAGAAATAACAAACTCGGTCTCTAGGGTCAATTGACATGTTTTTAAATTCCTGCACTTATCTTTTGTAAAGGAAATCGATGACACTGAATTTCTTGAAATGAACAGCATAAGAACCCACAGGAAAATGCTGGGGTCTGCACCCGCTTGTACATTCATTGCTCTTGGAACTGACCAGCCGGATATTTTGGTCTCATTATTCCATTTGTCCTGCTACTTGATTCTGTAAAGATGCAGGAAAGCTGTTTTTGACCATGTAGTTGGCTTCCATTGTGTTTCAAGTGCCTCATTTTAATTGATACGTTGGATTTGCCATCGTTTGTTTTTAAACCTCCCTTTCTTAACCTTGTTTGTATGCAGACAAATGTGAGTTCAAGGGCTCCCTGTCCGGCAGTAATGCAGGAATTACAAGCATTGAATTCGATAGTGCTGTAAGTACCTAATATCCACGGAAATGGGTGAGTTTAGAGGTTTTTAGAAACAGTTTTAAACATCTGGTTCTTGAAATTTAAAAACTTATCTGGTTTCTCTGCTATTTTCTGTCTTAATGTTAGAGAAGGATGTAGGTAGATTACAAATTCTGTGCTGATCACGACCGTGTTGAAGACTGGGTAGGGGGACAGGTCTGGGATACCCCAGCAAGGCAGTCGCCAGACTTGATAAAGGCCCCGGTTTGGGCCAAGGCAGTGCAGGTGGAGAGGAGAGGGTCTAGCGAGAAGCGCCAGAGACAAGCAGGTCTCCAATGGGAGCAGTTGGGAGGTGTGGCTGGGGAGAGTCGGTGGTTCTGAGCTCTTGGACTTGGACAGGTGCAGAGAATTAGTACTTGCTGTTACTGAAGGTGGGAGGTGGTGAGGAGTGAACACAGGAGGAGGAATTCCATTTTGAGCTGGAGGTATATACAGCTTACAGGTGAGGTCGAGCAGGCTCGGGAGGAAGGTCTGAACTTAAGGGGGAGTGATAACAGAATACTGGTTATAGCAGTATTCAGCTCAGGTGTATAGTTATAGGCATCTAAACCTTCTTGGGCTTGATTATCGGGGAATTTGTATCGGGGAATTTGTAACTGAGTTCTTCTATTTTCGCTAACATTTCTTCTCCTCCCCTTTATTCCTGTAGGGATCTTACCTCTTAGCAGCGTCAAATGATTTTGCAAGCCGCATCTGGACTGTGGATGACTATCGGCTACGGGTAAGACCCAGTGAGGAAAGTTAATGTAATCTCCAAACTTCACGTGGTTGCTTACCAGTCACATGATGTAGGAAATGGCAGGTTGATTGATTAGGAGAATTGTATGTTGTCCTGAAACTCATACTTGATTGCCCCTGCCCTGTCCTTTCCTCCTTAGGAAAATTGATGTTTCCACTTTACATTCTTACTTGGTCCAATATTCAGTTGCAGAATATTTGCAATAGGAAACCATCACGTTTCCATGAAAGACTTGGGACACTCCTGTTCATAAAAACTAAATATTTTTGGTAGGTGTCAGTTTTAGCTTATCTTCAGCTATTTTAGCACCAGAGTGTAATCTGTGTTTCTTAAGCACCCCAAGACTAAATCACCTCACAAAGTAGAACTGGAAAGTAGGCTGTAGAAGTATATGTGGGTACACTTATGAGAGAGAGAAAACAACTCAAAGCCAGGAAACAGATGTATGGGAAAGCAAGACAGTGGGATCAGATGTTGATGAAATCTGCATCTGAACCCAAACCTACCAAGAAGACGCTTGGATTCCAAGACAAAGACAAAAATTAGATGGTTATATCACTTTTGTTCTAATAGAAGACATAGCTTAATTTAGAGACATGTTTTTCTCCTTAAGCTTGAAGCAACCTTCACATGAGCTCATTAAATAAAGGCTACTGAAAGATAAGATGGCGGATTTACTTGACATTGGTAGGCATTTTACCCGCAAAAAAAAGCTTGACGCAAACTTGTGTGTCAACCCACATGAAAAGCAGAGAGCATGATGCTAAGGTGAACTTCATAAAGATAAATCTACAGGGAGGTGGGGAGCTGCAATAGAAGTGGTCCATTAGGTAGTTTCTGATGGTCTGATTCGATGGTGCAGGGATGCAGCTAGAAGAATAGTTAGAAACACACAGTTCACTTATCACTTGGGCTTTCCATTTTCTTGAAGGAGCTGTGTGGAAAATGGCCAGTGTTAGATGCTAGCTAATACTAAAGGGTGGTAATTCTCGATTCTTAGTTGAAATAGGATCCACGTGCAAAGCATGAGATGTGAGGATGACAAAGATTATGTTCTCTTCTGAAAGCTGAAGGGCCTGCCTGATGGTCTTGTTGCAAGGAAGGAACAGGGAGGTGGATGCCTGCGGGCAGGGCTGGACTCCTCTTAAGCAATGGTACACATCTGTTCAAATGCTTGAACGAGTTCTCAGTTGAAGCCCTGTAGTCCTGCACCGTAAGCATGGAAAAAGTTCCATGTAACAGCCTAGACTGTTCTCCTGGCAGTGTTACAGTCCATCCTGTGGCATGCCTTCTCTATGTACCCATCAGTTGCTTAGCAGAAATTTAAGACAGGGTTGAATACTTCTGCAGTCATTATTTTTCCTAAAGGAAAGGGGCTTTTACCTGAGTGGTTTCTGTGTTTGACCCAGTAGTCAGGTATATTATATATGTTACTGCTTTTAATCTTCAGGGGGATGCAGGTGAGGTAGGTAGATGGGGAAACTGAGGCTCAGCTAAGCCCACAGAATTGCCCGAGGTCACACAGTTAACAAATAGAAAGATGAGACTTTGGATTGAGTCCTGTGCTCTTTCCTGTGTTCAGTTGGCCTGGATTATTCTAGACTGAGATACAGTAAAACTGTGTAATTAGTGAAGAGTGACATAGAGGGTTCCTTACATTTTAGGCCCTTTGAGAAGTAAAGCAAGGAGTTGAGTGCGGGATGATATTTTTTTTTCTATTTTATTTTATTTATTTCTTTATTTTAATTTTTGAATTTTATTTTATTTTTTATACAGCACGTCCTTATTAGTCATCAGTTTTATACACATCAGTGTATAATGTCAATCCCAATCGCCCAATTCGTCACACCACCTCTCCCACCACCGCTTTCCCCCCTTGGTGTCCATACATTTGTTCTCTACATCTGTGTCTCAGTTTCTGCCCAGCAAACCGGTTCATCTGTACCATTTTTCTAGTTTCCATATATGTGCGTTAATGTACGATATTTGTTTTTCTCTTTCTGACTACTTCACTCTGTATGACAGTCTCTAGATCCATCCACGTCTCTACACATGACCCAATTTCGTTCCCATTTATGGCTGAGTAATATTCCATTATATATGTGTACCACATTTTTATCCATTCGTCTGTCGATGGGCATTTAGGTTGCTTCCATGACCTGGCTATTGTAAATAGTGCTGCAGTGAACATTAGGGTGCATCGTGTGTTTTTTTTTTTTTTTTTTTTTCTTTTTGCGGTACACAGGCCTCTCACTGTTGTGGCCTCTCCCGTTGCGGAGCACAGGCTCCGGACGCGCAGGCTCAACGGCCATGGCTCACGGACCCAGCCGCTCCGCGGCATGTGGGATCTTCCCGGACTGGGGCGTGAACCCGTGTCCCCTGCATCGGCAAGTGGACTCTCAACCACTGTGCCACCAGGGAAGCCCCATGTGTCTTTTTGAATTATGGTTTTCTCTGGGTAAATGCCCAGTAGTGGGATTGCTGGGTCATATGGTAGTTCTATTTTTAGTTTTTTAAGGAACCTCCATACTGTTCTCCATAGTGGCTGTATCAATTTACATTCCCACGAACACTACAGGAGGGTTCCCTTTTCTCCACACCCTCTCCAGCATTCGTTGTTTGTAGATTTTCTCATGATGCCCATTCTAACTGGTGTGAGGTGATACCTCATTGTAGTGTTGATGTGCATTTCTCTAATGATTAGTGATGTTGAGCAGCCTTTCATTTGCTTCTTGGCCATCTGTATGTCTTCTTTGGAGAAATGTCTGTTTAGGTCGTCTTCGGTCCATTTTTGGATTGGGTTTTTTTTTAATATTGAGCTGCATGAGCTGTTTATATATTTTGGAGATTAATCCTTTGTCTGTTGATTCATTTGCAAGTATTTTCTCATTCTGAGGGTTGTCTTTTCGTCTTGTTTATGGTTTCCTTTGCTGTGCAAAAGCTTTGAAGTTTCATTAGGTCCCATTTGTTTATTTTTGTTTTTATTTCCATTAGGAGGTGGATCAAAACAGATCTTGCTGTGATTTATGTCAAAGAGTGTTCTTCTTATGTTTTCCTCGAAGTGTTTTATAGTGACCGGTCTTACATTTAGATCTCTAATCCATTTCGAGTTTATTTTTGTGTATGGTGTTAGGGAGTGTTCTAATTTCATTCTTTTACATGTAGCTGTCCAGTTTTCCCAGCACCATTTATTGAAGAGACTATCTTTTTTCCATTGCATATCTTTGCCTCCTTTGTCATAGATTAGTTGACCATAGGTGCGTAGGTTTATCTCTGGGCTTTCTGTCTTGTTCCATTGATCTATGTTTCTGTTTTTGTGTGAGTACCATATTGTCTTGATTACTGTAGCTTTGTAGTATAGTCTGAAGTCAGGGAGTCTGATTCATCCAGCTCTGTTTTTTTCCCTCAAGACTGCTTTGGCTATTCGGGGTCTTCTGTGTCTCCATACAAATTTTAAGATTTTTTGTTCTAGTTCCATAAAAAATGCCATTGGTAATGTGATAGGGTTTGCATTGAATCTGTAGATTGCTTTGGGAGTATAGTCATTTTCACAGTATTGATTCTTCCAATCCAAGAACATGGTATATCTCTCCATCTGTTGGCATCATCTTTAATTTCTATCATTAGTGTCTTATAGTTTTCTGCATACAGGTCTTTTGTCTCCCTAGGTAGGTTTATTCCTAGGTATTTTATTCTTTTTGTTGCAATGGTAAATGGGAGTGTTTCCTTAATTTCTCTTTCAGATTTTTCATCATTAGTGTATAGGAATGCAAGAGATTTCTGTACATTAATTTTGTATCCTGCAACTTTACCAAATTCATTGATTAGCTCTAGTAGTTTTCTGGTGGCATCTTTAGGATTCTCTATGTATAGTATCATGTCATCTGCAAACAGTGACAGTTTTAATTCTTTGCCAATTTGTATTCCTTTTATTTCTTTTTCTCCTCTGATTGCTGCGGCTATGACTTCCAAAACTATGTTGAATAATAGTGGTGAGAGTGGACATCCTTGTCTTGTTCCTGATCTTAGAGGAAATGCTTTCAGTTTTTCACCATTAAGAATGATGTTTGCTGTGGGTTTGTCATATATGGCCTTTATTATGTTGAGGTAGGTTCCCTCTATGCCCACTTTCTGGAGAGTTTTTATCATAAAGGGGTGTTGAATTTTGTCAAAAGCTTTTTCTGCATCTATTGAGATGATCATATGGTTTTTATTCTTCAGTTTGTTAATAGGGGTTATCACACTGAATGATTTACGTATATGGAAGAATCCTTGCATCCCTGGGATAAATCCCACTTGATCATGGTGTATGATCCTTTTAATGTGTTGTTGGATTCTGTTTGCTAGTATTTTGTTGAGGATTTTTGCATCTCTATTCATCAGTGATACTGGTCTGTAATTTTCTTTTTTAGTAATATCTTTGTCTGGTTTTGGTATCAGGGTGATGGTGGCCTCATAGAATGAGTTTGGGAGTGTTCCTTCCTCTGCAATTTTTTGGAAGAGTTTGAGAAGGATGGGTGTTAGCTCTTCTCTGAATGTTTGATAGAATTCACCTGTGAAGCCATCTGGTCCTGGACTTTTGTTTGTTGGAAGATTGTTAATCACAGTTTCAATTTCATTACTTGTGATTGGTCTGTTCATATTTTCTATTGCTTCCTGTTTCAGTCTTGGCAGGTTATACTTTTCTAAGAATTTGTCCATTTCTTCCATGTTGTCCATTTTATTGGCATAGAGTTGCTTGTAGTAGTCTCTTAGGATACTTTGTATTTCTGGGGTGTCTGCTGTAACTTCTCCTTTTTCGTTTCTAATTTTATTGTTTTGAGTCCTCTCCCTCTTTTCTTGAGTCTGGCTAATGGTTTATCAATTTTGTTTATCTTCTCCAAGAACTAGCTTTTAGTTTTATTGATCTTTGCTATTGTTTTCTTTGTTTCTATTTCATTTATTTCTGCTCTGATCTTTATGATTTCTTTCCTTCTGCTAACTTCGGGTTTTGTTTGTTCTTCTTTCTCTAGTTCCTTTAGGTGTAACGTTAGAGTGTTTCTTTGAGATTTTTCTTATTTCTTGATGTAGGCTTGTATAGCTATAAACTTCCCTCTTAGAACTGCTTTTGCTGCATCCCGTAGGTTTTGGATCGTCCTGTTTTCGTTGTCACTTGTCTCTAGGTATATTTTGATTTCCTCTTTGATTTCTTCAGTGATTTCTTGGTTATTTAGTAATGTATTGTTCAGCTTCCATGTGTTTGTGTTTTTTACATTTTTTTCCCTGTAATTGATTTCTAATCTCATGGCGTTGTGGTCAGAAAAGGTGCTTGATATGATTTCAATCTTCTTAAATTTACTGAGGCTTGATTTGTGACCCAAGATGTGTTCTATCCTGGAGAATGTTCCTTGCGCACTTGAGAAGAAAGTGTAATCTGTTTTTGGATGGAATGTCCTATAAATATCAATTAAATCTATGTGGTCTGTTGTGTCATTTAAAGCTTCTGTTTCTTTACTTATTTTCACTTTGGATGATCTGTCCATTGGTGTAAGTGAGGTGTTGAAGTCCCCTACTATTATTTTGTTACTGTCGATTTCCTGTTTTATAGCTGTTAGCAGTTGCCTTATGTATTGAGGTGCTCCTATGTTGGGTGCATATATATTTATAATTGTTATATCTTCTTCTTGGATTGATCCCTAGATCAATATGTAGTGTCCTTCCTTGTCTCTTGTAACATCCTTTATTTTAAAGTCTATTTTATCTGATATGAGTATTGCTACTCCAGCTTTCTTTTGATTTCCATTTGCATGGAATATCCTTTTCCATCCTGTCACTTTCAGGCTGTATGTGTCCCTGGGTCTGAAGTGGGTCTCTTGTAGACAGCATATAGATGGGTCTTGTTTTTGTATCCATTCAGCAAGCCTGTGTCTTTTGGTTGGAGCATTTAATCCATTCACGTTTAAGGTAATTATCGATATGTATGTTCCTGTGACCATTTTCTTAATTGTTTTGGGTTTGTTTTTGTAGGTCCTTTTCTTCTCTTGTGTTCCCCACTTAGAGAAGTTCCTTTAGCATTTGTTGTAGAGATGGTTTGGTGGTGCTGAATTCTCGTAGCTTTTGCTTGTCTGTAAAGCTTTTGATTTCTCAATCGAATCTGAATGAGATCCTTGCTGGGTAGAGTAACCTTGGTTGTACGTTATTCCCTTTCATCGCTTTGAGTATATCATGCTACTCCCTTCTGGCTTGTAGAGTTTCTGCTGAGAAATCAGCTGTGAACCTTATTGGAATTCGCTTGAATGTTATTTGTCATTTTTCCCTTGCTGCTTTCAATAAGTTTTCTTTTTCTTTAATTTTTGTCAGTTTGATTAGTATGTGTCTCAGTGTGTTTCTCCTTGGGTTTATCCTGCCTGGCACTCTGTGCTTCCTGGACTTGGGTGGCTCTTTCCTTTCCCATGTTAGGGAAGTTTTCAACTATAGTCTCTTCAGATATTTTCTCAGGTCCTTTCTCTCTCTCTTCTCCTTCTGGGACCCCTATAATGCTAATGTTTTGCATTTAATGTTGTCCCAGAGGTCTCTTAGGCTGTCTTCATTTCTTTTCATTCTTTTTTCTTTATTCTGTTCTGCAGCAGTGAATTCTACCATTCTGTCTTCCAGGTCACTTATCCATTCTTCTGCCTCAGTTCTTCTGCTATTGATTCCTTCTAGTGTAGTTTTCGTTTCAGTTGTTGTATTGTTCATCTCTGTTTGTTCTTTAATTCTTCTAGGTCCTTGTTAAACATTTCTTGCATCTTCTCTTTTTTTTTTTTTTTTTTTTGTGGTACGCGGGCCTCTCACTGCTGTGGCCTCTCCCATTGCAGAGCACAGGCTCCGTACGCACAGGCTCAGCGGCCATGGCTCATGGGCCCAGCTGCCCCGCAGAAATGTGGGATCTTCCCGGATCAGGGCACAAACCCGCGTCCCCTGCATTGGCAGGCGGACTCTCAACCACTGCGCCTCCAGGGAAGCCCCCTCTTGCATCTTCTTGATCTTTACCTCCATTCTTTTTCAAGGTCCTGGATCATCTTCACTGTCATTATTCTGAATTCTTTTTCTGGAAGGTTGCCTATCTCCACTTCATTTAATTGTTTTTCTGGGGTTTTATCTTGTTCCTTCATCTGGTACATAGCCCTCTGCCTTTTCACCTCGTCTATCTTTCTGTGAATGTGGTTTTTGTTCCACAGGCTGCAGGATTGTAGTTCTTCTTGCTTCTGCTGTCTGCCCTCTGGTGGATGAGGCTATCTAAGAGGCTTGTGCAAGTTTCCTGATGGGAGGGACTGGTGGTGGGTACAGCTGACTGTTGCCCTGGTGGGCAGAGCTCAGTATAACTTTAATCCGCTTGACTGCTGATGGGTGGGGCTGGGTTCCCTGTTGGTTGTTTGGCCTAAGGCGACCCAGCTCTGGAGCCTACCTGGGCTCTTTGGTGGGGCTGTGGGAGGGCTCACGCCAAGGAGTACTTCCCAGAACTTCTGCTGCCAGTGTCCTTGTCCGCATGGTGAGCCACAGCCACCTCCGCCTCTGCAGGAGACCCTCCAACACTAGCAGGTGGGTCTGGTTCAGTCTCCCCTGGGGTCTCTGCTCCTTCCTCTGGGTCCTGATGCGCTCACTACTTTGTGTGTGCCCTCCAGGAGTGGAGTCTCTGTTTTCTCCAGTGCTGTCAAAGTCCTGCGGTCAAATCCTGGTAGCCTTCAAAGTCTGATTCTCTAGGAATTCCTTCTCCCGTTGCTGGACCCCCAGTTGGGAACCTGACGTGGGGCTCAGAACCTTCACTCCAGTGGGTGGACTTCTGTGGTATGTGTTCTCCAGTCTGTGAGTCACCCCCCCAGCAGTTATGGGATTTGATTTTACTGTGATTGTTCCCCTCCTACCGTCTCACTGTGGCTTCTCCTTTGTATTTGGGTGTGGGGTACCTTTTTTGGTGAGTTCCAGTGTCTTTCTGTCAATGCTTGTCCAGCAGCTTGTTGTGATTCTGGTGTTCTCGCAAGAGGGAGTGAGAGCACATCCTTCTACTCCACCATGTTGGTTCCTAACAGGATGATATTTTTAGTTGGTAGAAGAGTTCTCAACAGGTAAGCGTCAGCTTTTAGGCCTGAAGTAAGAAGGCCCTGGAGGCGGAGATAGACCTGTATGATAGAGGTCATAATGTTGGTAACTGTTTTCAAGTGAGCTGGTTTGCAAAGGTGGGCTGAGTCTCACTGGAGAGGGTGCTGGAGCACCAAGCTGTGGGTGCTGACGAGCCAGGGGCTGGTGCCAGGGCTGTAGCCTCCTTTGCTGAACCAGCTGGCTCAGAGGGACTCTGGTCTGCTCACAGCTGTGTGCTATCACTTGGTAAATGTGTGAAGGAGATCAGAGGGCCCTTTTAACAGGTTCTCCATTCCCACAGAAACCGCATGAACCCTTACCAGGGCCCAGGATGTAAGTAGGCTCCCTGTCTAGGAGGCTCTGGCTTCTACCGAGACCCTCGTTTACAGAGGATGTTGGAGGACATAGATGGGCATCTCCATGTTCTGAGACTCAAGATCCAAGCCCTGGTCATTGTCTCCTCAACTTGAGGTGGGTGGTGTTGGGTGAGACCAGAAAGCAGGAGTGGCTGGTCAAGTGCTTGCTTTAAATCCATTTAGTAAAGGGTTCTAGAAATAGTCTCGTGTTGAAAGGGGCCCATTCCAGAGGACTTCTGTCATTACAGGATGTTTTCGACTCTCTTAAAAATGTAGGGGCTTCCCTGGTGGTGCAGTGGTTAAGAATCCGCCTGCCAATGCAGGGGACACGGGTTTGAGCCCTGGTCCGGGAAGATCCCACGTGCCGCAGAGCAACTAAGCCCGTGTGCCACAAATACTGAGCCTGTGCTCTAGAGCCTTCGAGCCACAACTACTGAAGCCCATGTGCCACAACTACTGAAGCCCATGTGCCTAGACCCCGTGCTCTGCAACAAGAGAATCCACCGCAGTGAGAAGCCCTCACACTGCAACAAAGAGTAGCCCCCGCTCTCCGCAACTAGAGAAAGCCCGCGTACAGCAACGAAGACCCAGCACGGCCAAAAATAAATAAATAAATATTTTTTAAAAATAAAAAAAAAAAATCTAAAAGATTACTGCAAAACTGAGGAACTGGGCTGAAGAACCCATCCTGCTCACGTCTGTAATGCTGGTGTGGAGAAGTGGCCTCAGTGAGGACTTGCTTTCAGATGATGGTTTTTATTTCAGAAACCTCCTTATCAAGTTCTGCATTTTTCTGAGGTCACTTGTCTTTGGTTGGTGTTAATGGTAGCTGCTACATGGTGGGTGGCCCTTTGGGTCTGCCCTGCAGCACCAGGGAGCCTGTGCAGAGCCTGAGGGAAGAGAGCTCTAAGCCTTCCCATTCGGAGACTCGGGGCTGCTGTGACATCAAAACCCATGCCCGTCTCTTAAAGAGGAAGATAAAAGCCTTAAAGTAGTGTTAGAAGTTAAATATTAACTATTAAGAATAAATTCAGAAACACCGAATGGGTAAAAGAATTTAAAATAAATCTGATCCACTTAAAATGACTTAAAAATCAATTTTTACGTGATAAAAGTGAATGCTTGCAGGAGGCTGAATTCCATACCACTGAGAGCATGGAGATGAAACTACTCAGCTCCAGGCAGGGCCGGTCAGGCTGGGTTTCCACCAAGAACAAAATAAGCAGAAATCCAGACTTTTTTAAAAGCAAGGTAACACATGTGAAAAGCCAGGAAATAAAAACATTCCTTTCCTTTATTCCATTAATCCAGCAGTTTCATTCCAGGAAGTAAGTCAGGGGAAAGCCGTGTACTCATAGATGTTCACTGCAGCATCATTTGTGATCGTGAAACTTTCAAAGGGATGTCGGTGTCTGCTAGCCAAGGAAATTTCTATTAGGTTGTAATCTCATTGCTTGGAGACTGTTTAGCTATTATAGAGTAATTACAGAAACTCTTAAGGAGGGTGGTGCAGAAAGGAAGAGAAAGAATGCAGTCAGCCATGGGCCTGGTGCGTGGGTCACCCTCCTAAACAGAGTGAGGAAGATGTTAGTCTTTTACAGACGTTAGAGAGCCAGGGTGTTCAGGCGCCAAACAGCGTGACCCCAAAGCCCGTGTATTTTCCTGTCACATGAAAAACTGCTTGTGCTATGAAGTTAAAAGTGCGGTGGATAAATTTGTAGGGGTGTTTTCATGTGAACTATATGAGAATATTAACGTGCATTTAGAGTAAGCAAAACGAGCAGATTTGCATCGCCCATTTGCGGGCAGTGTCTTTTCCTCCCTATGTTTGTGAAACATGATTTTACTTTTATATTAATAGTAAGAAAGAAAACGGTGCATGTACACAAAACTGAATTTTTTGGTGAAGTAGAAGTACCTACGCCAAGTTTTTGGTCTCTCCCCATGGTTTGTGCAGATTGAATGATTTATACTGAGCATTATTCCTATACTGTATTTAGCATAAACTTTGTTGCTGGAACTTTTTTGATCTTTCCAGAAGGATCAGTGGGAGGTTGTCACACAGCCACAGCACAGCTGCCACCTGGCTGGCAGCGATTGTAAGATGCTATTCCAGTTTCAGAGCATTTTAAATGTGAGAAGGAGTCTCGGAATTCCTGCAGACTTTTTCTTAAAGGGGAAGTACATGTGGCCCTGAGTTTTCTCTTCCTGTACTAAAGTGGAATTGTTCTCCTGAGCAGAGAGGAAAGACTGGTTTCTAAAATGTTAACTCTAAACTGCGAGGCCTGGCTTTGGGGGTCAGGGTTGAAACCCAGTAAATTGACAGTTATAGTAAGTATATTAGGGTCTTTTAAAAGCTGCTCATTTTTTTGGGGGGGTGGGGGGGACGGATTCCCTGGCGTTCCAGTGGTTAGGACCCCGCACTTTGGCTGCCGAGGGCCCGGGTTCAGTTCCTGGTCAGGGAACTAAGATCCCACAAGCCATGCAGCGCAGCAACCACCCCCCCAAAAAAAAGCCTTTTCTTTTTTTAAAAAAAAAATTATAGGGGCTTCCCTAGTGGCGCAGTGGTTAAGAATCCGCCTGCCAATGCAGGGGACACGGGTTCAAGCCCTGGGCCGGGAAGATCCCACATGCCACGGAGCAACAAGGCCCGTGAGCCACAACTACTGAGCTTACGCGTCTGGAGCCTGTGCTCCGTAACAAGGGAGGCCGCGATAGTGAGAGGCCCGCGCACGGCAATGAAGAGTGGCTCCCGCTCGCTGCAACTAGAGAAAGCCCTCGCACAGAAACGAAGACCCAGCACAGCCATAAATAAATAAATAAATAAATTTATTTATTTTAAAAAAAATTATAAAGAAATCATTAGTGAATACCTGTATATCTTCTGAGCCTTTGAAGTTTCCACACATGACTATGTTGATCCATATTGAAAAGTAGGGAAAGTGCGGCATCCTCACCATCCCCAGCCGCCTCTCTCCCACTGGGCTCCAGTAGTGCTGTGGCGGGCAAAGCACACTGACGTTCGGTTATGACCCAGTTCTGCGTTGCTTGGTAGCCCAGGAAAGACGCCATGGTTGGCATCTAACAGCTAGTCACGAAAAGATTTGATTGTTGGGAATGCTGGTGTCTGTGGTTATGATCTGACATTTCAAGCTGAGACCTCTGATTGAAAAACCCCTAGGAGTTTTAATTGTTTATTTAAAGAGTCCTGATGTATCCTTTTAGTTTTTTAAGAATCTTTTTTTTTTTTTAGCTGTGTTGGGTCCTCATTGCTGCATGCGGGCTTTCTCTAGTTGCAGTGAGCAGGGGCTACTCTTCGTTGCGGTGTGCGGGCTTCTCTTGTGGAGCACGGGCTCTAGGCGCGTGGGCTTCAGTAGTTGTGGCACATGGGCTCAGTAGTTGTGGCTCGTGGGCTCTAGAGCGCAGGCTTAGTAGTTGTGGCGCACAGGCTTAGTTGCTCCGCGGCATGTGGGATCTTCCCGGGCCAGGGCTCGAACCCGTGTCCCTTGCATTGGCAGGCAGATTTTTAACCACTGTGCCACCAGGGAAGCCCCTGATGTTTCCTTTTATATTGATAAATTATGCCTCTGGTGAACCTGTCTATTCTGACTTTAAATAGGAGACTGACTTTCTGAGACATTAGTAAAATCCAAGATTTAAAAATTTTGTAATTTGATATAATTCAGACTTACAGAAAATTGCAAGAACAATACAGACCGGTATCTGTAATAGAGCTTATTTCAAGAAGGTCCTCTGATTGCCCTCCGCCCCTTTTAAGTTGTATAATTAACAGCTTAAAATGTGACAAGCCTCAATAAAGAATACAGATTCAGGAAATGTCTACATGTATTTTTTAAACACTTGGGAGAAGACAAACATGTTATTTTTCTATAACATGTAAGATTAACGTGGCAGCACAAATCTAATAATATTAAATAGATACCGTTAGTATATACATTGTTCTTTTCCATTTCATTGGCTAATAAGACTAAATACAGATATCCTATTTGTGTTCTGTATACTTTCTGTAGTAGAGCCTTTACTGAGTACTTTATTATACAGTTTTTGTATATACTTTTTTTTAAATTGAAGAAGAATTGACCTACAACACTATGTTAGTTCCAGGTGCGCAACATAGTGATTTGTTATTTCTGTACATTACCAAATGATCACCATGGTAAGTCTAGTTATACCCGTCACCAAAGTTACTACAGTATTAACTGTACTCCCCGTGCTGTATGTACCTTTATCCCCGTGACCGTTTTGTAGCTGGTAGCTTGTACCTCTTCATTTCTCACCTTTTTCACTCAGACCCCCACTCCCACCCCACACAACCACCACCTTGTTCTCTGTGAGTCTCTTTCTGTTCTGTAAGGTATTGATTTGTTTTTTAGATTCCACGTATAAGTAAAATTATATGGTATTTGTGTTTCTCTGTCTGACTCATTTCACTTAGCATAATACCCTCTACATTCATCCATGCTGTCACAGAGGGCAAGATTTCATTCTTTTTTTATGACTTATACTCCACTGTATATATGTACCGTGTCTTTATCCATTCGTCTATCATTGGACGCTTAGGTTGCTTCCATATCTTGACTGTTGTGATTAATGGTACAATGAAAATAGAGGGGCATATATCTTTTCAAATTAGTGGTTTTGGGGTTTTTTTTTTGGAAAAATACCCAGAAGTAGAATTGCTGGATCGTATGGGGTTTCTATTTTGAATTTTTTGAGGACCCTTCATGTTGTTTTCTATAGTGGCTTCACCAACTTACTTTTCCACCAGCAATGTACGAGGATTCCCTTTTCTCCACATCGTCACCAACACTTGTTATTTGTTGTCTTTTTGATAATAGAAGTTCTGGCGGGTGTGCAGTGATAATCTTGTTGTGGTTTTGATTGGCATTTCCCTGATGACCAGTGATATTGAGCATCTTTTCATGTGTCCATTGACCATCTGTATATCTTCTCTGGAAAAATGTCTGTTGAGGTCCTCTGCCTGCTCCTCCCTTATTTTGAGGGCATGGTCATGTGAAGTTTGTGCTGTGGTGTTGGAGCTTTCATTTATTTTTTCATTACCTTTTTTTTTAGTTTTATTGGCGGTGGGAGGTTTATCCTCTTCCTCTTGAGACCTCACCCCGGGCAATACCCAAAGACAGGCTTTCTGGGTGTTTTCCCTGAGCTGCTCCTCCTTTTCTCTCTGCGTGTTCCTGACCAGATCTCAGGGTGTTTGGAGAAGCTGGCTCCCTGGCAGTTTGCCGCTGACTCTCCCAGTGTGGCGCCCCGGAGGTTTACCCTGGTTGTGTTCTTTCCCTTAGCATACACTCACGGGACACAGCGGCAAAGTGCTGTCTGCCAAGTTCCTGCTGGACAATGCGCGTATTGTTTCTGGAAGTCACGACCGGACCCTCAAACTCTGGGATCTACGCAGCAAAGTCTGTGAGGAAATTCAGTCTCTCTGTGTCTATGAATGATTAGATATTAACCTCAGAGGTGTTTGTTTCCACGTTAAAGCCTGCATTTAGTGTGATAAACTTTGAAAGTCCAGCCTCATGCTGAGTGGCGCTGGCGCAGTGACTGTTTTTCAAGTTTGAAGCTTCATTTAAATAAGTAGTTCTGATTACTTAGGGTGAGAGCGCAGCAGTGTTGCGTGCACAGCCGCAGAGGGGCCTCTGCTTGATTCTTCGTGTTCGGTTGTCTTTCAGGCATAAAGACGGTATTTGCCGGATCCAGCTGCAATGATATCGTCTGCACAGAGCAGTGTGTGATGAGTGGACATTTTGACAAGAAAATTCGTTTCTGGGACATCCGGTAAAACACCCAGGAGCTTGCTGGGGAGGCAGATGGGAGGGTCTGTATGTGGCAGAACTGTGATGGTGTCTTGTGTGTGGGTTGTGTTTTTAAAGTCCCTGGAAATGGCAGAAATGAGCTCCAGTCCACATTATCTTCTCAGTTTGATATTCTTTACCCTGAAGTAGACGGTCACATTCAACAGTCACCTCTGAGCATGCCCTATGTACTTACAAACAGATGAACAACGAGGTTGTTAGGTGGTTTCAAGTGTAATCGAGAAGACAGAGACACAAGTCTGCAGGGTGTGTTGAAGTAGGGCCAGGAGCCCTTGTCCAAGGATGTTAGAGACCGTCTGTCAAGATGAGTCCTGAGGAGTGAGTAGGCTTCACGTTGCAGAAGAGCCCCTGAGGGACATTCCAGGCCAGAACAGGGCAGTCTGGCAGGTCAGGCGAGGGCAGATGAGACCAATAGGGTGGGCTGGGATCAGATTGCTGCGGGCTTTGGACGCCATTGGTAGATGACTTGATCTCATAAGTCGTTGGGTGTTGAGTAAAGGATTGCTTCATGAGAGTGTGGTAGATTGCATTGGTGGCAGTTTTAAAGGGTGTACTGGGGAGCGGGAAATCAGTAAAGCATTGAGGATCTGAACTCAAGGCAGTGGAGGGGGGATTTGGATGGGGTTTGTTACAAGTTGGATGTGGAGGGTGAGGAAGGAGAGAAGTAAAGCAAGATGCAGAATAAATGACAGATTTAGGAAGAGGATGCAGTGAACATGTTCAGAAAAGGACATAAATTTGAGGTTTCTAATAGACATTTGGAAAAACAAAAGTTTTGAGAGGTTGGCTGGGAGAAAAAATGAGACGTCCTCACAGGAGGACTTTGAATACATGAGAGTGAATTAGTCAGAGCCCACCTGTGAAGCAACAGGAGGGCAGTACAGGGAGCTGCCCAAGGAGGGAGGAGTGGCAGAAAGGGGAAGAAAGCTGGAGTCCTGTTGATGGGCCAAGGTGGGGGCAGTAGAAGGGACAGGAGTCCTGTCAGGATGAGGACAGTTGGTTAGGAGGTAGGTAATTGGTGATTAGTTTCAGGTGTACTGGTTGGCAGAAATTTGAACCGGGAGTAAGGAATTTTAGAGCTAAGCTGGATGTTAGAAGGCTCCTCCTGGTCTCCCCCCTAATTTGACAGATGAAGACCCCAAGTCCCAGGGAGCTGGAGCGGCAACAGTAAGATAAACTCTCTTACTTGGTTATGGTTTGAGGTGGGAAATCATTTCATCGAAAGTTTACAACAGAATGAATGAGTCCAGAAGGGTCTGCACCTCCTTTGGCTGTATCACCAACAGGGCCCAGCCCAGGACTGCTGAGCACAGACCTGGGTGTGGACCGCGGCCCAGAGGAGAGCTGGGAGAAGACAAGGAAGGAGAAGGGGTTGCCAGGGTGCCCCGGTTCCACATCTGGAGTCACTGGGATGAGTTGGAGGGTCCCCGAGCTTTACTTTGTATGACAGGAAGCCTGGAGAGCCCACACATTTGTCCATATAAGGCAGCCCAGACCTGCTAACGCGGTTTACGTCCCTTTGGATAAGTTGAAATGACAAAATTGAAGTAATACTAATTAAATAGTAGCCCTGCTTAGTTCATGCTGATCAGAAGCTCTGATTGGCAGTTACTGTATCATTTCAGCAACAGGCAAGGAAATTAATCCTTACCAGTTTTAGAGTTCTAGTACTCACAACTACTGATAGAATCTATTGATGGGAAAATAATAAAAGCCAGGACTGAGATTATTTGTGTGGGCGTGGGAGCATTTTCACCGTCCTTGAAGAGTATTGTATTCTAGTTCAGTTGCCTTTTCTCCTTCCTCCTTTTCTCCGTGGCATGCCATCCTGGTTGAAATGGGGAAGTTCTGACCTTTCTGTGTTAGGTTTTCTCAGACTTTCCATCTTTTTCCTAGATCAGAGAGTATCGTCCGAGAGATGGAGCTCTTGGGAAAGATTACTGCCCTGGACTTAAACCCAGAAAGAACTGAACTCCTCAGCTGCTCCCGAGATGACCTGCTAAAAATTATTGACCTACGAATAAATGCCGTCAGACAGACATTCAGGTAACTGAAGACACTCTGGTTGGGTTTCATCTGAGTCTTGCTGATTTTTCAGAGGGTTGTGAGAAGGCCAGAAGCCTGACTTGCCCGCACATCCCAAGTTCGCATGGACTCTGGGGGTAACGGTGCCCTGTCGTCTGTTGCAGCGCGCCGGGCTTCAAGTGCGGCTCCGACTGGACGAGAGTTGTGTTCAGGTTAGTGGTGGTGCTCCTCCCGTCGCGCCCGCGCCCCCAGCGTGGTTCACCGCGGAGGTTAGAGCAGAGGCATCTTCCCACTGGGGAAACGAGCTACATCTGTACGGTGCCTCCACACGCGCAGGTGTCCAGGAATGAAGCTGCACGTTCAGTCCTAGAGGTCACTGCCACTGTTCCTTCCTCTCTAAAGTGTCCCTTCTGTGATTGCGTGAAACTGTGTCCCAGTTCAAAATCTAATAATGGCTAGTTGGTTTGTTCTGGGTATATCAGGTTCCCCTCTCTTTACTCATTTACATGAGAACTCTTCGAGAGCTTTTTGGGAAGGGTGGTGTCCCCTGGAACAGAGCAGAATAGGCTCTCTGGAGAGGGGGTGGTTTCCCTTTCCTGTTCTCCCTTCCACGCATGGCTGTTCTCCCAAATACATTGTCATGGTCAGTGCCAATATCGTGGAGAAGCTTCTCTACAGTCGATGCTTCCTTCCTTTTCTGCTTTCACTGCACCGTATAACGAGGCAGTCCATCAACTGAAAGAAACCCTTCACCATTTGGGGGTTGACTTTGACCTCCCTATGTGCTATGTTTGAGTCTGAGAGATGCTTAGGGACTTGTGGCCCCAAGAAGTAATGCAGCGGCACCATTTTTCATTAGCTGGTGAGGCCAGATGATAGGGCGAAGCGGCTTTGGCCAAAGCGGTTTTGAAGAGCATCTTCTGGTTTCTGGGTACACGGGAATGGTCACGTGTTTGACTCGTAAGTGAAGAGTAAACATGACTTCCTGGGGAGGGGTCCGGGAAGACGCTGAGTTGGGGGTGGGTGGTAGACGCCGTTTCTTGTCTCATGTGTCCTGCAGCCCTGACGGCAGTTACGTGGCAGCAGGCTCAGCCGAGGGCTCTCTCTACATCTGGAGCGTGCTCTCCGGGAAAGTGGAGAAGGTCCTTTCAAAGCATCACAGGTAAGATGTCAGCCCCTCTGAGGTGGTGAGCAGGCCTGTGACTCCATCCCAGGGGTCACGTCCTCTTCGGGCGTGGACCCGAGTCGACCCCACGAGGGCAGTGTCCGCTCACACGCTCTACTGTGAGCCAGGTTAGTGGAGGGAAGCTGGGGCCCTTCTCCCCGGACAGCAGACAGCAGCGTCCTGCTTATTTACATTTCAGACCGTTCCAGCTAGAGCAGTTAGGGTATGGCCACTGGAGGAGGTTAGAGCCCCGCGTTCTGTCTCTCGTCATGTGGCGCCTCCTGTCTTGCTCTTGCCCCTTCACCGCTCTCCTTCCTCTCTGGCTCCCCTTCTCCCCCTTCTAAGCCCCTTTCCTCAGGAAATCGACTGCCTGTAAACGCCGATTTTCACGTGCTTTTTACTTTCATCCAGGCCCCTTTTCCTCTCGGCTTTGTTGTGTCCCCCAAGCCCAGCTGCTCTTAGAACCCAGGCCCAGGGCCCCCCGGGACCACCCCTCACCGCCCTCGCTGTGGTGGTGCCTCCCCGCTCCTCAGCCAGTTGCCCTGAGGTGCTCGTCAGAGGCTCTTTGCTTAACTCAGAGCTACTCCCTTAGGGTAGACTTGATAAGGCCTGACTCCTTTCATTCCAAACTACCTCCTAGAATCAAGGCAGGGTTCCTCCAAGTTCTTTTGCTCTCTAAGCGCCTGTCTGTGCGTGGGAGCCACACCGGCGAGTAAAATGGGCGCTGGGACAAGCCTGACGCCCTGATGGCGAGGGAGCCCTGTGCTCGGCCCACGAATGTCTCACCCGCGTTCCGACCTCTCCCTTTGAAGCTCAGCGATCAACGCCGTGGCCTGGTCGCCTGCCGGCTCCCATGTCGTCAGCGTGGACAAAGGAAGCAAAGCTGTGCTGTGGTCAGAGTACTGAGGGCACCTCGTCAGGAGAGAGCGGATCAGAAGCTGGAGGGGCACGCGGGCCCCACGGCTCTGTCCTGGCAGGTGGCGCCTGGGCTGTGGCTTTGACCTCCAGAGAAGAGCTCGAGCCGTGGGGCGCAGTAGCCTGCCTTTGAGCAGGGCTCCCGAGGGTCGTGGCTGAGGTCCCGTGGCCTGAAAGAGTAACACTGAGAAAAACCTGATGCTGCGGTCGCTCAGCAGAGGTTCAGGTTCTTGCCTTGATTCAAGTGGGAAACACTACTGGCTCTGATCTTGCATACCTCAGCGGGGGGAGTGCAGGCACCTGCTGGCTTCTTCCCTGGGCGGCGGTGCCGCAGACGCCCCCTGTACCGGGTGTTGCTTCTCCCCTGTGCTTTCTCCTGTCCTTCCAAAGTCGGTTCTGGCCTGATGAAGGTCCTGTCACCTTGGGGTCATTTTCCCAGGGAACTTGCTTTAATCATGGATTAACAGAAACCCAGGTGGGATTACCCCTGCCCTCAGGTAGCCCACAGGGACAGTGGGACTGTGGTCCCCCCTGCTGGTCTGTGTCTTTATTACGAGGCTCTTACTCTGATCTCACCTGATCACAGTTGGAATTTCCTTAGGCCTCCTAAACTGTTCTTAGAAAGCAACTGTTCTTCAAAACTCCTTCCTCCCTCCCCTCCCCCCCCCAGTTCTACATATCTATCTCTTGGTCGAGAAATAAATCTCAATTTGGTTTAAAAAAAAAAAAAATTGGCAGTGGGTAGGAGAAGAAGTGCACAACCCTTTTTCCAGAGAAGCGGGTGAGCTGCAGGAATAAAGACTGTATTCCCGGATCATCTGTAGCTTCTCAGAAGGTGGGCCGCCCCCTTCTTCCCGGCTGTGCTGGGGTTACAGTTGCCGGTGGTGTGGGATTGGAGGCCTCCAGTGTATTACCCTGGAGCCAGTAGTTCCGGGTCGCTGCCCCTTTGCCAAGCCTATGTGCAATACCCCCTCGGTGCTTTAGTGCAGGAAGCCCATTCCAGGAAGCATGGGAATGCCGTCTTTCGATTTCGGGACTTGCGAGTAAGGCTGGGAAGAAACTGGCCTATGCATTTTTTTTTTTAAACGTTTATCTTTACCATCTTACTCGTTTATAAAATTCTAGTTCCTTGAGTGACTGAAACACCAATATTTTTATCACTTACTCATTCGCACTTTAATTTTCTTCCTTCCAGACTTGTTCTCTGGACATCTGTGGGAGCGAGGGCTAGAGCAGGGCGAGGACGGGCTGCGCGCTCCCTCTGATGGTGTTGGTGGCTCTGTTCTCCCCTTTCCCCTGCCCTCGCCTCCCCTTTTCAGTTTGCTGTTCAGGGAACTCGTGCTGAGGGGAGTTGAAATTCACAGGCCAGGGCATGTCTTTTATTTATTTAATTATGTTGCCCAACAGAACTTGATTGTAAATAAAAAAGAAATCTGTTATGTACTTTTCACACTCCATGCCTCTTGGTAGTTATTTTATTCTTCTTTATCCTTAAGGGCGAAAAGCTGGGTTTTTTTCATTTGTTTTCCTGGTATTCATTCATTTGTAAATGATGGTTAATACTGTCCCCGTGCCTTTCCTTATTGTTCATCATTTAAGCCCAAGGTATTACTGTCTGTAAACGTCAGCGTTCCAGTTTCACGTCATTTGCAAATCTTAACTGGAACCAGAAAAGGGTCTCTTCGAAATTTCGGCAGCTGTGCGGTCTGCTCCACGCTGCAGCAGTACGAGCTTCCTGTCCCTGCACTGCAGACTTTGTTCACAGGATTGATAGTGAACTGTATGTGTCTCCCAGCCGCCAGGCCTCTTCTTCGCTGAAGGGACATGAATTTCCTCATTGAAGAGTGATTTATTCGTAGCAGCTCAGATATCTAGCAAGCGGCCGTGTGCCATAACAAATTAGGGTCTCCCTGATATATCCCACCCCCACCCCCAAGGACCCCTGTCCAGCCCATTACCAGGCGGTAGTCCAGCAGCTTGAGTCAGGATTCCATCATGATCTGGAGTCTCAGAGGCAGCCAGCAATCTCCAAAAAGCGGAACGTGGGGATCCTGTTGCAGTCGCCTTCAAGGAGGTAAGTCTCATTCTTCAAAAAGGCTGAAAGTAAACATTGTCGTAGCCTCTGATTATCCTGGGGGGGGGGGTTTTGACCTTGGAGGGAAGCAGGACTGCTCTCTGCTCTTAACAAAGATGTTTCAGTTTGAGATCCATCCATACTGTAAAGCTCTCTTCAGGTCACCTGACTGCCAAGGCTGGGTTACAGGTATGGCTTCCATTGGGTGGAACATGCTTCCAGCCAGCTCATGGTCTTCATTCTCTTTTTCTCAGATCATCTGGGACCCTCCTCCAGTGCTGCTGGTTTCATTGGTCAGGGTGGGAGGTGGGCATGGGGTTTTTTCATTTCCCAGGTGAATCCTGACTGGTTAGAGCTAGCGTGCAGTGGGCTTTGATCCAGACGTTAGCATATCTCGGGCTGAGAATTAAAGACTTTTAAAATTTATATTTCCTAGGTGGTTTCCCAAAATAGTGTGATATATCAAGTTCTGTGCCTTATTCTTATAGCACATACTGTGCACACATTCACTTTTACCTTTATCTTGTGAAGCCCCGATGCATCTTTCATATCACAGCACACAGGATATTTTGTGGGGACACTGGGGCAAGTGGATGAAGCTGCTCTCAGCTGGGAGGGGCCAGCCGAGGCCCCAGGGGCGTGTTTGTTGGGAAATTCCAGGGTTTGGAGTGTACCAAGGTGTGCGGAGCTACTGTGTGTCTTCACATCTATAGCACAACCGTGATCAATCGTGATCTTGGGGAATCTGACAATTTGAAATGTAGACCTGAAGCTCGCCGCCTGGGTGCAGCACCGGGAGAGAAGGGTGGCAGTGATGAAACCTCGTGCAGGACTGCTTGCCAGGCTGCAGAAGCCACCAATGTTTGTTTTTATGAGATGTCTTGGATAGTAATAAGGAAGCTATGGCGCTCAAATTCTGTCAGATCTGAAGTGTATCCCATTTCACAAATGGGGGGAAGTTTCCCAGCGAAGCAAAAGGCTGTTCCGGAGTCCTGGCCCCCAGGTGGGCATTGGTGCCCCATCCAGCCCTCCACGTGAGCCAGCGGGAAGTGCCTCTTCGGGGGCGAGGATGAGCTGCCCGTGTTTGTCTTTATTCCACTGCGTCTTTTCTCTTGTGTCTTACTGTAAGGCTCATTCTCACTAGAAATCCCAAATTTTCAAGCCAATAAACTTTGGGAATCTTGAATAAAGTGAAATATATCTGTATTTGCATAGATTGTGTAGAAACACGTAGGATGTGTGGTACGTGCCAGTGAAAGATTGGACTCTGATCCAGAAAGTGATTCTTGCCTCCCTCCCTCACCTCGGCAGAATCGGATTCTCTCACCTCAGGGAGCCCTGGTTTCCATCTGTGCTGCTGAACTCTCCCCTATGTTCACTCCAGACGCTTCTCGCATCCTGTCTGTGCTCTGGCCATGGTGGACCCTTCAGGCGCTTCTGCTCTTACTCATCTTGCTGGGGGCCGAGCTGCCCTCTTCCAACCCTGAGTGGCAGGCATGATGGGAACATCCACGTCTCTGGGGGTCCAGAACCCGAGGAGGCGAAGGAAACACCAATGTAGCAAGGTGTACCTACCTGCCCCTCAGTACCATTGCCAGAGTACTTTACAGCAAGGTTCAAGCATGTCATTTTCCCCATGAATCAGCATGCATCCCAACCTAATAAGGACACCATGCCGCAATTACACCTCACCGAATTAAGTGACCCTGTTATCCACTATCCAGTCTATATTCAAATTTTCCTGACTGTTCCAATGTTTTTTATGATTACAACCTCTTAGAACCAGGTGGTTCTAAGTAGTCGTAAGCCAGAAGTCTTGGGATCAGCCATATCCTTGACACCTTGACATTCACGTGGTGCTTGGCACACAGTGGGCACTCAGTAAAGTTTTTATTTAGTAGAACTGAATCAGCAAAGAAACAAGTGAATCAGGATCCGGTGAGCTTTTTGCTGCATAACAAACTGCCATGACATGGAATGGTTTAAAGCAAGTACTATTTCTCCTGATTCTGTGAGCGGGCGTAGCCGGCTGGATTGGGGGCAACTGGTAGAGGGTGGCCTCACTCGTATCTGACTGCTAATGTGCCATCAGCAAGGGGAACAAGGATGATGCGGCAAGAAATCAAGCGTCTGTGGGACCGCTTGTCGCTCTGCCCGGTCACCTCCGTTACACCCCGTTGGCTAGAGCAGGTGGCACGCGCAGCCCGGCCTCTGAGTGGGACTGCGGAGCAGAGTGGGGACAGGGAAGGGACTCGCCTTGGCGGTTCTGGCAACTGGTGTGCCACGCTGCATTTGGTTGACTTTCCTCATGTAAGCTCTGTGTCCCACTTGGGAATGTAGCCCTGGAGATTGCTATGTGCCAGGCTCTGGGGATTTGGTCCAACCCTAGGACCTGGAGAAGAGAGCAGGGGAATTCAGGCTTTGGGCTTCATTTTTCCAGAGGAATGGACTTCAGAGACAATGGGAAGGTATGCTCGTGAGCCAGGCCCATAGGAAGACAAGCTATACGCGGTCTAGTTTCTAGATAGAAAGCCATACATTCCATTGCTCCCCGGAGTACGTGCCCAGGTGCTTCTAAGAGGTCGTAAGCCAGAAGTCTCAAGATCAATCATATCCTTGACATCTTGACATTCACGTAGTACTTGGCACAAAGTCTTTATTTAGTAGAATTGAATCAGCAAAAACAAAGTGAATCGTAACCAGCTAAAAGGAAGAGTAAGAGGGAGAGTAGTTTAAAAAAATAAGAATAAACCACTTAGCAAGGGTAAATATTGTTTCATAGGAGTGTTGTGTATATATGTGTGTATGTACTGGGTCGCGGTGTAAAATATTTTTTTCTACTATTTTTAAATGTACTGAGTTGAAATTCAGCTAACATAAAATTAGTCATTTTAAACTGAACAATGGCATTTAGCACATTCACAGTGTTGTACGAGCACCACCTCTACCTAGTTCCAACAAAAAAGCGTATTTCTTAAACTGGATTAGTGTCCATTTTTTTTTCCAAACTTTGGATCGATAGCAGTTGATCTGTCTGTAGAAAAGCGCGGGCCCTCGTCCTGCTCAGCTTGGGCTGCCATAATGAAATACCGTAGCCTGCATGGGTAGATATCATAGACCTTGCATTTGTTCATGCTTTTTTTTTTTTTTTTTTTTCCTGTACGTGGGCGTCTCACTGTTGTGGCCTCTCCCGTTGCCGAGCACAGGCTCCGGACGCGCAGGCTCAGCAGCCATGGCTCATGGGCCCAGCCGCTCCGCGGCATGTGGGATCTTCCCGGACCGGGGCACGAACCCGTGTCCCCTGCGTCGGCAGGCGGACTCTCAGCCACTGCGCCACCAGGGAAGCCCTGTTCATGCTATTATTACTTCTTTAATAAACATCATTGAAATTTTTAAAAAAGAACAAAAAAACCGTAGCCTGAGTGGCTTAAACAACAGAAGTGTCTCACACTTCCAGAGCCTGGAGTCCGAGCGGCAGGCACTGGCGGGGTAGACTTCAGTTCATCCTGAGGCCTCACTGCCACTAAGCTGTGTGCTCATGAGACTTGTTTGTGCACAAGGAGAGTGGAGAGCCTGTCAGATCGGAACCACACTGATGACCTCATTCAAAGGCCCCACCTCTAAATACCGTCACACTGGGCGGTAAACGGGCTTCAACACGTGAATCTGAGGGGACACATTGTGTGTAACAAACTTCTCCAGAAGGCTCTGCCTAATTTTGCTCAACTTCAGGTGTAAGCAGCGCAGTTTGTGGTCAACTCCAAGTTCATTACCATCGAAACCCCCTCTAGCGTCAGGGCCCATGTGGCAGGACCAGAGGGTGAAGAAGCTCTCACCTCAGAGAGGACGAAGGAACATCCATCAGGATCCTTTTCAAGACCTTGTCTGCACATTTGATGCATTTCCCTGACCCTGCAAGCCAGGGCAGCTCGTGGGCTCCCCTTCTACAGATGGAGAAAAGCAAATAGCAGTGAGGCCAAGCTAGTTTCTCAAGATGGCAGTGGATTCGTCAGTGAGCGACGGAGCCCAGGACTCCAGTCTGGGGCCGTTTGTACAACTTGGTCCTTCTGCACAGAAACCTGGAGCATTAAGTACTGATGTCAGTGTGATGCTTCAAGATGGACATTTGAGATCTGTCTGGGTGTGGGAGGGTTTCAGTGCCCATGTGGCTTGAGCACCTGTGTTCTAATCATGAAAGACTGACGTGTGGAAGAGATTGGATTAACTTGGAGCAACGCAGAGAAGTAGAAGGGAGGCTGATTTCCATCCTACAAAAAATTTTCTCACACTTCATGCTATTTCAAAGAAAAGTGGTAGTGATTTCCCTGTCCCTGGAAGCATTCAACAACTTCTGTGGCTATTGTAGAGGAGATCAAAGCAAGGGATGGAGTGTAGACTAAACGTTTTTCAAGGGTCTCTGCCCGTTGGGTTGCATTTATGATTTCAGACATTAGCCAGCCCAGCCCATAAAAACAGCCCTCTGTTCTTAAGGCCAATTGACTAAGTGGTACATGTTGAAATGAGGGTGGCTTTTAAAAGCTCTGATTCCCTGGCACTCTGCATAAATACAGTAGCCTCAAACTTGTCAAGTGCTCTCTGCTTCAGTAAAACTAAGGCAAGGTTTTCATTTTGTAGTTGACGGTTAGCAGACTGAACCAGTTTTCCTCATGTGTGTGCCCTAGTAAGCCCCTAAGATGATAACCTAGCCCCAAAACCTCTAAGCTTCTTAGCTGCATATCCCGACCTCCCACCCCCTCGAGCTGGTGCTGCGTTTGATGTTGGGAAATGAAACACAGGACTCGCAGCTGCTTCTCACTGGATGCTGACTCCAGAGAAACAAGTATTGTATAGCCAGTGAGTGGTTCTTAGACTTTGAGCATTAATAGACCAGTAAATTTCTAAAAGAATTGTAGAAAGAGGTGGATAACTTTTTATTTTGGCCAAGTAAGGGTTTTTTTTTTTTCTAAATTGCCATCTACGCTCATCTCTATAAAAGGAAGGACACTTTGTCCTTAGGCTTAGCGGCTGCATTCTGACATTTGTTGATTGTCATAGTGTCTGCAATTTACTTTCAAATGGTTCAAAAGGAAAAAAGCAATAGAGATAGATGAGCACATGCAGTGAAATGTTCATTGTCGAATCTCCATGTTGACTATGTAGGTGTTTATTATACTATTCCAGCCTTTCTCTGTATGCTTAAATTCATAATCAATTGTAGGAAATGCAAAACTAATGGCAGAAGGCAAATCAGTGGCTACCTGGGACCAGGAGTTGACTGAAATGGGTGCCAGGGAACTTTTAGGGGTGATGGAAATGTGTCTTGATCATAGTGGTGGTTAAAATCATCAAACCACGCACTTAAAAATGGGTAGATTTGGTTGGATGTGAAGTATATCTCAATAAAGATTGGGAGGAAGAAGAAGGACATTTTAATATTTAAAAGTTTAAAACTTCAAATAAAAAAAATAGAAAAATTTAGAACTTCATAACCTTAGAACAAAGGACAGTCCTTTATACTGAATAATTTGGTTCTATGAAAAAACTGACAAGAGTGTCCTTATTTTTCTCATTTCTCCACCAAGCAGAGAAAAATGCATTACAGACCAGGGGCTGGGAATGACTACCAGAGACTACCGTTTCCAAAAAGAGTGAGGTCTGGCATGCAGTGCACCCCAGATTTTCCTACCTGCCCGGCATTGGCAGGTCAGTGACTGAGACCTGCACCCTTGGGGGCCTGGAGCTAACACAGCTGCAGGAGAACAGGAGAACGGGGGTCCCAGGAGCACCCACAGCTCAGGGCAGCCCTTCTGATGGGGACACTGAATGAAGGGCCCCAGTCATTTTTCTTCCTTTTTTTTTTTTTAAGCGACAAGAAAAGATTTCTTCAAAACAAAACCTAACATTCCCTTCACACAGACCACCAGTGTCAGCTCTTTGGTGTCTGTCCTCGTAGATTATGCATATAGTGTGCACGATAACACACATGTGTGCATGTATATCCATACATAGACTTGTGCGTTTGCAAAATGTGATCATACTGTACATACCATCCTATGACCTTCTTCAGTCACAATCTCTACCTTCCTAGTCCAGTAATTTCCATCCTGCGTGTCAGAGCTCATATGACATATTACTGATACATTATTAGAGCATATTCAGATTTCCCCAACAGGCCAGAAATGGACTGTACATCCTGTTTGTCCATTTGGGACCACACAGTACATCTGGATGTTCCTTAAGTGTCTTAATCTAATGCATCTCTTTCCTATGACATTGACTTATGAAAGAGATCAGCCACTTTCTACATTCATCTGGTAGCTCTCTTGTGGTCTCATTTAACTATTCCTTGTATTTCCTAAAAACGAGAAGTGATGTCTAAAGGCTTGATGGATTCCAGCTGCTGCAAGGTGACACATCACATTGGTTGACACCATTTGTGATGCAAAGATTGACATTGGACTGTGGCTGATCCCCTGTTGTATAGTTCGGCTTTGCACCTTGTGAAGAGTCATAATCTATATGGCATCACTTTGGTGTCACAGGAATAGCCATCTCCCCTTCCACACTTCACCTAATGATTTTCACACCAATAAAGAATCCTTGTCTGAGTCAATAATGTCATCAGTATTTTAAAACGTAAGTTTTACTATTATTCAGCTATGGCGAGGTCAACAGATCTGGAGACGATTGCTGTTGAAAAGATAGTTTGTTACAGTTACCAAAAAGAGGGGGCAGGCCATGCGGGGAAGCACCAGGGCCAGTCAGGAGGTAGAAGGATCAAGGAGAAAACATGGGCAAGAGTTCTTTTGTGGTTTCCATGGGCAAGAACGGGTGAGATAGGGTAAGCAGACTTAAGATTGGCTATTTACTTCAGCAGGCCCTGGAGTGCAGGGGCTGTCTCCAGTTGTCTGATACCTGGCCCCAGGGTGATTAGGGCCGGGCAGTAGTGGCTCAGAGTGTAAGAGCCCAGCAAAGGAGGAAAGGAGGCCTTTGGGGTGTATGGGCTCTGAGTTGGTTGGTTTGCATATGAAAAGCAGTCATTTATTCTCTCTAGGAAAGAGCTAGCCCTGGGATGGCAGTCTCTCCAGGGTCAGCAAAGCCTCAGATGTCAAAGCATCAGAATTACAGGAAACAAAAAGGCATGATTAATACCATCAGAGTTTGTCAAATGATGTTTTTCCAATTCTATCATTCCCTTTGCATTTATTAGCTGGCATTCCTACGTTAAAAATTTTTTAAGTTTTCTCCCTTAGAAATTAAAATTGTTCCCAACTTTAGCTATTGCCAGCCATTATACTGTTGCAATCCAGTGACTCATTGATTCGCTCAAAAGTCCACTGAGGCCCTATTCTAGGTCCTGGAGATGGGATAGGAACAAAACAGTCATAAATCTCTACAGTCCTGGAACTTATGTTGGGGTGGGGGGACAGACAATGAACAAGATAAATTATCTTGTATGTCAGTTGCTGATAAGTGCTACAGAGAAAGGTAATGCAGAGAAGGAGGACAGAAGTGTTGGGTGAGATGGTACACAATAGGATATAGATAGATAGGGTGACATTGAAGTAAAGACCCAAAGGAATTAAGGGAGTGAGCCAAGTGACTATCTGTGGGAAAAGTGTTCCAGAAGAGGAAACAGTAAATGCAAAGGCCCTGAGGCAGGTTTGAAGAAAAGCAAAGAGGCCAGTGGACTGGAGCAAAGTGGGTGAGGTGGGAAGAAGGGGGCCCAGATCATGCAGGGCCTTGCAGACATTATCCAGACTTAGGTGGGAAGCCACTGGAGTGTTTCGATAGATGCTAACACCCCAAACGTCACTTTCTGCTTAGACTGGCTTCACTCCCACACACCAGCTCAAGTCCAGTACATATATGTGTTAGTGGCCACACCATCCCATGCATTCATTCGCTGAGTATCCTGTTCTGGGCACTGGAATACAAAGATAAGGGAAACAAAACGGCATGGGTCCCTGACGTCATGGAGCCTAGAGTCAAGTATGGGAAGAGAGACGGTAAAATCATCTCCTGTACAAGCATCGAATGCAATAGTGCCTCCAACCTAGTCGGAGAGGTTGGGGAAGGCTCTCCTGAGGAAGTGACTCTTGAGCTGGAATCTGAAGGATGAAAAGAGTCAAGGAGGAAAGGAGAAGAGGATGGTTCCAGGCAAAAGCAAACAGCGAGAGGCGGTACAGGGAGATGGGGAACAGCAGGCGGAGGCTCAAGCGTGTGGCTTTAAAGTTGTGCGCCTGTAGCTGAGAGCAAGGCGAGATGCTGAGCGGGAGGGTGACTGCTCAGGGCTTGGGAGCCCCCTCTGCAGCGTGGAGAAGGATGTAGTCAGACCAGGAAAACAAAGGGGCTGGTATGGACTCAAGAGGGAGCGCTGGGGATGGGAGACTAAGATTCTGGAGACACTGGGGGCAAATTGACAGGACTCGTGATGTAATCAATAGCACGTAGGGCAGAGGAGAGGGACATGACTAGTTTGGCTTGCATAACACCAGGGTTTATCTTGAGGCTGACATTTCTCCTTGACCTTTTTGTTTATATCCCCGCCCCCAAGGTTGCGTTAGCTGCCTGCTGAGTTTAATCAATTTGGTTGAGCTCTTGAAAATCCCTTCTCCTGGTGAAACCAGGAGTGAAGGGATAATCAGTCTATTTCCAGAACCCAAAGTGGATTAAGATAAAATAGCTTTCATTTAGCTGTCATCCCTCCCCCAAACCTTCCCCACTCAAGCTTGACAGCTCCTGCGCTGGGAGCCCCTCTGGGCCCTTGTCTAATGCTTTGAACTGCTGAAACTACCATTTCTCCCGTCTCAGCACTAATCCAGTTGCCACTCTACTCCCTAAATGGGATTTGGCTTCTAGACATTAAGACCTGGGTGTGGGCACCCTCTCCAGATTCCCTACAAATTCCAGTCAGCCAGGGCCCAAGTGGGGTCATCTGTTTAGACAGAGCAAGGGCTGGCTGCCTGCTCACCCCGGAGGACACAGAGACCCTCTCCTCACCTCCTGGGACCGTCCCAGCTGGTTGCCCAAGGTATGTGGTCACCCTCGAACAAGCCTTCTCAGAAACTCAGGGCAGGGCGCAGGGAAGAGCCAGCGCCAGGAAGACTGGCATTTTCGTGTAGTCAGTCTGTCCCAGTTTCACCTTTTCTGTGTAGTTTTCATGGACGTTGCTTGTTAAGGAGCGCACTGAATTCCAGACAGCTCAGATGGCCTCTTTGTTGTGGGTAAAGCTGGGGAGTGGTGAGAGATGGCAGGAAAGGGAAAGCACCGCTCAGTATGAATTGCTGAGCAAAACTTTTGGGGATTTAACGTATTTTTAAAATGATATTCGTGAAGTGGTTATGCTGTGGTTTGCAGGGACTTTTTCTATTTTAATTGCCGTAATATATCGTCAAGATAGAATTTTAAATTCAGTCTGGCTTAATGTGACGATACCAAGGCTTAGTCTCAAAGTAAAACCTTCTCATTGGAATCTATCTGGACGTCCTGGTGAGCTTTGCTAAGAAATGTCTGAGGCTTATCAGGAAAAATAAAACACCTTTAAACAAAAAAAGCACACTCTAGTAAAATACAAACTAGACGAAGCCCTTATTTAGTCAAACGTGGGTATTGAGGCGGGTAGAAGGAAATGTCTGATGGATGTCCAGCATCTCATGTATGGGTTTTATTCACAGAATGTTCCTGACTTTATATTTAAG
This sequence comes from Delphinapterus leucas, assembly GCF_059928025.1. Taxonomy (NCBI): domain Eukaryota; kingdom Metazoa; phylum Chordata; class Mammalia; order Artiodactyla; family Monodontidae; genus Delphinapterus; species Delphinapterus leucas. Next base: position 7,113,965 of record NC_143136.1, on the reverse strand, counting down.
ATGATTTTACCTTTTCCTAGCCCTCTAAAACCTGACACAACACCCCAAAGGGAAGAAGCTGCCAGGGACAGATAACATGGAGGCCAACGCGCAGGACAGTAAGTCAACACCAAACCACGTTATCTTCAAGAAGATCTCCCGGGACAAATCGGTAAGTAGTACAGAGGTGAGGGGCTTAGTAGTAATCTTTTTTTTTTTTTAAAGGAGCTTTTTCGAATAGACATAATCAACATCAAAATCTTATGAGGTCAATGGAAGCTCTATGTCTATTTTCCATCTCTGTCTGAGATGGATGATAAATGAGATATAAATGAATGAGTAAATTGCAGAAATATAAATTCTCTTTGATATCAACAAGACTTTAGTCCCAAGACCCTTAATTTTCTCCTAATCTCTCAGTCCCCAACCCCTCGCCTCCAGTTTTACCTCTTTTCCTAGCCTTGAACCCATGACTTAACCGTTTCAAACATTGTTTGGTCAGTATCTCTAACTTCCTTGACCCTTTTTCTATCATCTCACCTAACTGCCTGGTGAAAGCCCTGATGCTGGATCAATGGATCAATGCAACTCTCTACCTTCTGTCACCCACCCCAGCTGCCATGCTCTCAAACCTTGCTGGGCCTCCAGGGTCACTGGATAAGGGAGCATCTCCTGCTGCTCCCTTTCTGCCCCTCAGCACTGTGGCTGCATGGCCACCCAATATCCTGGCACTCCGCATATTTGGCAGGGACGATGCCATTGTTGGCTCCATCGGGGGCACGTTAGATAGTCTAGATGTGCCTGTGAACTTCCTGGCCTGGGACACCCTATGGAGAGCCCACCCCACAGCCTCCGAGGATGGGATCTCCTCGCTCCACTCTATGGATTCTTAGGGGCTCATAATCTAGTTCAGCACCATCCAAAGCAAGCCACATATCTAATTTAAAATTTTCTAGTAGCCATGTTAAAAAAGTAAGAAGAAATGGGGAATTCATTTTAATACTATATTTAACCCAATATATCCAAAAAACTATCATTTCAACATGTAAATGATATAAAAATTGTTAACAACGTATTTTCCCTTCGTTTTCTAAGTTGTTCAAACCTGATGTGTGTTCTACATTTATAGCACGTCAGCTTGGAGTGGCCATATTCAAGTGCTGGTGGCCACCTGGAGCTAGTAGCTGTCGTATTGGACAATGTGATTCTAGGTCATTCTTCTAGTTGACTTCTGAAGCCTATACATACTGCGCCCGAAAGGAACTCTCCGATGCTTTCGCGCCTCACGAGAGAATCGGGCTTTGCACAGACACTCCCTACCTCTCCTCTCCCTCGCTGAGGATGTCCATCATTTTCATCAAGTCCTCTGATTCTTTGGGGAGACAAGTTGGGTACCCCTCAAACTTTCATCCTCCCGACTCTCTTCCAACTTGTGTCTTTCCAGTGCACTTTATCTTGTCTTCTGGCAAAAGAAGAAAGAAAACACTCCTGCTGGGCCATATCATTTTCTCACTTTTTTCTTCCTCACATCCAGATAGACATCTTTGACCTGGGAAATTTAGAACTTTTGTATATAGGAGGAAAACACAATTCATCAGTTAACGTGTCACGTATTAGGATCATTTCGGTGGCAAGTTTTGCCTGGCTGCAGGTGTGGGTGCCAGGGCCCTGGCTGTGTTTCTCTGTGAGTCTCTCCACTCGTCCGTCTTTGGTGATCTTCATCCTCTGGCTGGTGGCAAGACGGCTGCCCCAGCTTCAGGTGCCTTACCCTCACTTTCTTCTAGAAGAAGGAAAAGGCTGTTGCTTCCTGGGGTCTCTTAAGGGTGAGGTTATATTTCTCCAGCAGACTTCTCTCATATCTCATTGGTCAAAACTGGGTCACATGCCCACCTTAAAGCCATCCCGAGCCAAAAGAATTGGATCTGGCCAATCAAGAATCATCCTCGGGCTTCGCTGGTGGCGCAGTGATTGAGAGTCCGCCTGCCGATGCAGGGGACGTGGGTTCGCGCCCCGGTCCGGGAGGATCCCACGTGCCGCGGAGCGGCTGGGCCCGTGAGCCATGGCCGCTGAGCCTGCGCGTCCGGAGCCTGTGCTCCGCAATGGGAGAGGCCACAACAGTGAGAGGCCCGCGTACCGCAAAAAAAAAAAAAAAAAGAATCCTCCTCTGTGATGGATGTTAACTAAATTTATTGTGGTTATTGCTTTGCAATTTATACATACATCGTTATGTTGTACACCTTAAACTTATACAATATGTCAATTATATCTCAATAAAACTGGGTAAAAAAAGGAAAAAGAATCATCCTCTGGGGTGGTCTCCTCTTACTACACAACCACATGGGACCCTGGACACAATTGGTGACTTTTTTTCTTTTGGCCTCACCCTGTGGCTTGTGGGATCTCACTTCCCCGCCCGATCAGGGATTGAACCCAGGCCGCGGAAGTGAAAGCCCGGAATCCTAACCACTAGACCACCAGGGGACTCCCTACAGTTGATGACTTTTATCCAGGAAGATGGGGCACGTGGCTATGGGGTTTGCAAGCAGCAGGTGGGCTGCAGCCTCACATCATCCAGCCCCACTTCTCTACCTGCTCCTGTCTCTTCTCTCCTCTTCCAATTGCAGCAGAAGAGGTGCTGTTTCTTCCATGGAGGTTCATGCTGCTTACAGCCTGGGTCACGGTCCACCACCTTCTTAGGGTCCTCCACCATCAGCCTCCCTCTGGGGCTATGTGCAGCCTCTCCCTCTCTACCAGTACTTGGCCTGAGCATGACAACAAGTACCCACCTCATGCATCTTAAAAACAGCAACAACAGCAACAAGAACAACAAACTCCCTCTTGACCCCGTCCCCTTTCTAGCTCTCCTTCCTTCACAGCCAAAGCTTGAGAAAGAAGACATGTGCTCTCCACCCACCTTCTCCCCTCCGTTCACTCTCAGTGCTCCCTCCTCCAGACCACGATCAGCTTTCCCTTTTGCTGCCAGTGCAACCAAAGTCTCAGTGTTCTCCTCTATAAAATGGGCGTAATCCCTAGCTCAAAGAGTAGTTGTGAGGATTAAGTGAAATAATGTAGTCAGTGTACTTAGCTTGGCGCCTGGTACATGACAATCACTACATGCCGTTTAATTGCAGGCCTTTCATCCTGCTTCAAATGCTTCCATGTCCTCCTAGATTCTTTAGGGTCCGGTCCTATAAGACCCTTTCTGGCATCAGCTTGCATGCCCATTTGGAGGCCATTCACCCACAGATGAAACCATTGGCAGTTCCAGAAGCATTCTCTTGGCTCTGGGCTTTGTACACACTGAATTGTTTTGCCCAGAAAGCATCCTTTCACCGTCTAACTCCCCGCCCCCATCCCGATCACCTGGCTATGCTGTCCTTCAGGTGCTTCAACATCAATAACGCAAATAACCTGGAAGCCATAGAGATCCTCTCCAGGATACTGCCATGAGGGGGTAGATACAGGAGATGATACAATGCCAACAAAAATTATTTTGAGTGTTCTTGGAAATAAAAATATGAGTTTCAGAGGCTTAGGGAAGAAGGAGGCTAGCCAGGGTCCATGCACTCACTCATCGGTGTACTTAGCAAATGTTGATTTAATCCCTGTATGCACCAGATACTATACTAGATACTGTGATGGCTGAAAGACGAATAAGAGAATTCTTACCATCACGGCAGTCACAGTGCTGTGGGTTAAAGTGGTGAGTGGTGGTGAACCCAACCCATGCTCTCCCACAAAGGGGGTTGGTAAAGAGACCTTTGCTGCCAGGGGCATTGAAACAGATAGGACAAGGACTGAGACATGGTCATCTCTTCCCATCCAGGACCCCTTCCCCCATTCTTCAGGGCATGGGCTCAGGTTTATCTGTATAGATGCTCACCTGAGAGGATTTCAGGGACTCCAGAACACCTGCCTCTTAATCAGAAACTCTTCTAACAAGGAGGAGAAACCTTTCATTCACAGCTAGAGATAAAAGGCTTAACATGCAAATAGCTGACAGGCGCCTCATATGCATAGGCATAACTTTCCACTAAAGTATCATCAATGAACTCAACAAGTTTACCTGGTTGATATCAGACCTGGGCTTGATGGGAAAAGGTGGGGAGAACAGGGAGCTATCCAAGGGGTGGGAAGAATTCCTTGGAGCACTTTATGAGGTTGAGGAAAGATCACAGCTTGCCTGCAATCCACTATGTCCGCCTACAGCCAAGCAGGGAGAGAGGAGGTTGTGGACAAGCTGCAGAGCCAGGCCGCTCCTCTTCTCAGGACTGGTCAGAATGTTTCGGCTGTTGCTAATTTTTATTTATTTATTTTTATTGGTTGCTACTGATTTTTAACATGAAACCTTAGTGTTCTTTGGCCATTTAGAATCCATACCTGTTCTCCCCACAGGTGACCATCTACTTGGGGAAGAGAGACTATATAGACCATGTTGACCAAGTAGAGCCTGTGGGTAAGTTGAGTTTGGGGTGAGTTTTTTCTTTCTTTCTTTCTTTATTTATTTATTTATTGGTCGTGCCGCGTGGCATGCGGGATCTTAGTTCCCCGGCCGGGGATCGAACCCATGGCCCCTGCAATGGATGTGCAGAGTCTTAACTACTGGACCGCCGTGGAAGTCTCCTGGGGTGAGATTTTAATGCTGGTTTTCCTTTAAGTCATCAGACAAACACTAGTTTTGTGTTTTTTAAATTGACTTCATTAATAATCTAATCAAAGAAATGCAAATTAAAACATCATCAAGGTGCCACTGGCTGATTGGAGACAAATTTAAATGAGACAAAGGACTCATTTCTAGATAAAGAACATTCAAAACTCACCAGTTAAAAAAAAATCCAATTAGAAAATAGACAAACAACATGAAAAGGCATTTCATTAAAGAAAATATATAGGTGACAAATGAGCACATAGAAGAATGTTCAACAACAACAAAAAGAAAAATGTTCAGGACTTCCCTGGTGGCGCAGTGGTTAAGAATCCGCCTGCCAATGCAGGGGACACGGGTTCAAGCCCTGGTCCGGGAAGATCCCACATGCCACAGAGCAACTAAGCCCGTGCACCACAACTACTGAGCCTGCGCTCTAGGGCCCACGAACCACAACTACTGAAGCCTGCACACCTAGAGCCCATGCTCCATAGCAAGAGAAGCCACAGCAATGAGAAGCCCGTGCACTACAATGAAGAGTAGCCCCTGCTCACCGCAACTAGAGAAAGCCCGCGTGCAGCAACGAAGACCCAGCGCAGCCAAAGAAAAAAAAAAAGACCTGATTTCATTTCTAAAACAAAGAAAAGAAAAATGTTCAACAACATTAGTCGTTAGGGAAATGCAAATTAAAACCACAATGAAATATTATATGCTTGTCAGAATGGCTAAAATTAAAAATAGTGACCATACCAAACGCTGGCAAGGATGTAGAGATACTGCATCGCTCGTGCCTTGCTGGCGGGAATGGGAATGTAAAGTGGAGCAGCCACTCTGGAAAACAGTTTGGCAGCTTCTTTAAAAGCTAAACATCCACTTCTCATGTGACCCAGCAGTTGCATTCCTGGACATTTATCCCAGAGAAGTGAAAACTTACGTCCACACAAAACTTGTACATGACTGTTCACAGCAGCTTTGTTTGTAGTAGCTCCAAACTGGAAAGAACCTAAACGTCTCCAGCAGGCGAATAAGATTAAACAAGCTGGGGCACATCCATGCCTTGGGACACTACTCAGCACTGACAAAGATTGAGCTACCAATCCATGCAACAGCCTGTGGGTCTCAAGATTGAGCTACCAATCCATGCAACAGCCTGTGGGTCTCAAGAGTGAGCTACCAATCCATGCAACAGCCTGTGGGTCTCAAGATTGAGCTACCAATCCATGCAACAGCCTGTGGGTCTCGAGATTGAGCTACCAATCCATGCAACAGCCTGTGGGTCTCGAGATTGAGCTACCAATCCATGCAACAGCCTGTGGGTCTCAAGATTGAGCTACCAATCCATGCAACAGCCTGTGGGTCTCAAGATTGAGCTACCAATCCATGCAACAGCCTGTGGGTCTCGAGATTGAGCTACCAATCCATGCAACAGCCTGTGGGTCTCGAGATTGAGCTACCAAATCCATGCAACAGCCTGTGGGTCTCAAGAGTGAGCTACCAATCCATGCAACAGCCTGTGGGTCTCAAGATTGAGCTACCAATCCATGCAACAGCCTGTGGGTCTCAAGATTGAGCTACCAAATCCATGCAACAGCCTGTGGGTCTCAAGATTGAGCTACCAAATCCATGCAACAGCCTGTGGGTCTCGAGATTGAGCTACCAAATCCATGCAACAGCCTGTGGGTCTCAAGATTGAGCTACCAAATCCATGCAACAGCCTGTGGGTCTCAAGATTGAACTACCAATCCATGCAACAGCTTGTGGGTCTCAAGGACACTGTAATGAGTGGAAAAAGCCAATCTCAAGAGGCCATATACTGTATGATTCCATTTATATAACATCTTAGACATGACAACGTTATAGAAAAGGAAAACTGAACAGTGGTTGCTGAGGGCTAAGGATGGTGGGGAGAGGCAGCTGGGCGTGACTACAAAGGGATAGCCCAAGAGGGAGATCTCTGTGGTGAGGGAACAGTTCTGTATCCAGATTGCAGTGGTGGTTACACAAATCTCCATTTGATAATATGACTTAGAACCATACACACATTGTGCCCACGTCAACCTCCTAGTTTTGAGATTGTACTGTCATTATCTAAGATGTAACCATTGGAAGAAACTGGATAAAGGATACCTGGGAACCTCTCTGTACTATCTTTGTAAATTCCTGTGAACCTATAATTACTTCAACTCAAATTGTTCTTTTTTTAAAAAAAGAGTGTAAAAGACTGGCATTTTTAGGCACTAGGATGAGAATGTCCTTTGGCAAAACACTTTCTAGAAGGTCATTTGGCAGTATGTTATCGAAAGCCAAATTCAATTCTGCTGTGGATAGAGATTTATCTATAAGAGTGTTCATTGCAATATTAATTATAATGGGGAAAATCAGAAACATCCTAAATGCCCTAACAACAGGGGGTTGATTAAATAATTTATGGTGCACCTGGTCAATGGAGCAAATGTGTGGCCATTAAAATGATTCGTACATGGGACTTCCCTGGTGGCGCAGTGGTTAAGAATCCGCCTGCCAATGCAGGGGACACAGGTTCGATCCCTGGTTCGGGAAGATCCCACATGCCACGGAGCGACTAAGCCCGTGTGCCACAAACACTGAGCCTGCGCTCTAGAGCCCATGAGCCACAACTACTGAGCCCACGTGCTGTAACTACTGAAGCCCACGCGCCTAGAGCCCGTGCTCCGCAACAAGAGAAGCCACAGCAATAAGAAGCCCACGCACCGCAATGAAGTATAGCCCCCGCTTGCCGCAACTAGAGAAAGCCCGTGCACAGCAATGAAGACCCAACGCAGCCAAAAATCAATCAATAAATAAAATTTTTAAAAAAGATTAGTACATATTATATGTGTGTGTATGTATGAATAGTATGAATATGTGTTTGCAATATATAGTTGAATGAGGAAAGCAGTTAACAATATATATATATAAAAAAACATTCATATAAATGTATATACATCTGGAGGGCTTCCCTGGTGGCCCAGTGGTTGAGAATCTGTCTGCCAATGCAGGGGACATGGGTTCGAGCCCTGGTCTGGGGAGATCCCACACGCCACGGAGCAGTTAAGCCCGTGCGCCACGACTACTGAGCCTGCGCGTCTGGAGCCTGTGCTCCGCAACAAGAGAGGCCGCGATAGTGAGAGGCTCACGCACCGTGATGAAGAGTGGCCACCACTTGCCACAACTAGAGAAAGCCCTTACACAGAAACGAAGACCCAACACAGTCAAAAAAATAAAAATATACATTAAAAAAAGAATATTTAAAAAAATGTATATACATCTGGAAAATCATTCTGTACCGATATGTTGACAATGGGTATCTCTGGGTATCTCAAGTGGAGGTGACTTTGTTTTCTCTTTGCTTAGCTTCCCTTTCTAGTTTTCCTGTAATGAACATGGATTACGTGTGATATATATATGTATACACACACACTTCAAGAAGCTTCCAGTCTCTTTCACGTCCGCCACCCTCACTCTTCTCTCTCTTTTGGTTTAGATGGTGTCGTGCTGGTGGATCCTGAGCTTGTGAAGGGAAAGAGAGGTGAGGCAGAGCTCGTCGTCCTCCGGGGAGCGGTGGTCTGGCTGCGGGAAGGGGGCGTGTGTGTGCAAGGAGGGGCGGGGAAGCTCTGGCACACCCATTCTCTCTGCCAGGCCCTTGCACCCACATTCCCTCATACGATCCTCAGGACACGGGCCCTGTTCCCACCAGAGCTCACTGTCCGCATCTTCCAGACGGAGGTGAAGACTCGGGGAAGCCACTTGTCGGAGGTGGCAGGATAAGGAACGGCAGACAGAGCCCGGAGCCCCGGTCTGCAGGCTCCACGGACTGCCTGCTTGCCCCGTGTCCTGCCGTTCTATGTCAGGGCAGACTCAAGAGGGCTCCTTTCTGGGTTTATACGAAAAGCGGGGAATTGAGGCTGCGGGAAGGCAGGGTTTTTATGCTGAGCCTGGTATTCTGGACCACGGCAGCGCAGCCCCCTCAAAGATACCTGGCAGTTGCGATGTGTGGCAAGCAATTTGGTACTAATAACAGTTGTGTAGGGAGTTCCCTGGCGGTCGAGTGGTTAGGACTCGGTGCTCTCATTGCCGGGGCCCTGGGTTTGATCCCTCGTCGGGGAACTAAAATCCCATAAGCCGTGCCATGTGGCATGTCAAAAACAAACAAACAAAAACCAGTCGTGTAAACTAAATTGGAACCAAGTTATCCTTATGATAATGTCACTGACTCAGTTCCATTCTAAATATGCCTTTTAGAGTGGTAGCTACCAGCACCCAACAAGGAATTGTTCCTAACCCTGGACGTGCCCATGGAGTATGTCAGATGTAGGGCCCACAGCATCCAGGGGACGTGGCAGAAACAGGCTGAAAATCGCCCCCCTCTGCTGTCTCCAGCTTCCTCCTGGGTACTCTGCTCCTCTCTTACACCAGGCGGAGCCCAGTTCCAGCCCCTAAAGCCCATGCCCTTGGCCAGGAACGCGCTGCCTGGAGAGGGAGGCATAAAACCAGGTCATCTCTGGGCACCTTCCTCTTACAAACGTTGAATGAGGGATAAGCAAATGATCAGTGGCTCTTCTGAGCTTAGCGCCGAGGGACAATTACTCTTGAGGCAGACACAGACAAAATCCTCAACCAACAGCTACCAAGGACTTGGGGGGACCACTTCGTGTGGTTTTATTTACCACATTAAGGACAGTTGTAAACAGTCCATCCTCGAAACATGTGTAGTTTCATATAATTCTTTTGGTCCGCTGGGGGCACAATTTACATCTGTTTAACCACAGTGAATTTTCAGAAGCGTTGATTGATTTAGAGAAAGCTCAATTAAGTTTCTGAGCAGTGTGAAAAGAAGGCTTCCTCTCGGAGTTGGTTTCACCTCTCCACCTGGTCCCTGAGCCCCTGCTCAGTTCCCTCGAGGCCCCGTCTAGCTCAGGCACTCGTCTGTTTTGTTCTCTAGCACGGTTTCCCTCTGCTTTTCTTTTTTTTAAAATAAATTTATTTATTTATTTTGGGCTGTGTTGGGTCTTTGTTGCTGTGCACAGGCTTTCTCTCTAGTTGCCACGAGTGGGGGCTGCTCTTCGTTGTGGTGCGTGGGCTTCTCACTGCAGTGGCTTCTCTTGTTTCAGGGCACAGGCTCTAGGCGCACAGTCTTCAGTAGTTGTGGCTCGTGGGCTCTAGAGTGCAGGCCCAGTAGTTGTGGCGCACGGGCTTAGTTGCTCCACGGCATGTGGGATCTTCCCGGACCAGGGCTCAAACCTGTGTCCCCTGCACTGGCAGGCAGATTCTTAACCACTGCGCCACCAGGGAAGCCCTTCCTCTGCTTCTTACCTTCGCTCTCAACTCCATCCAGATCTTCCGCCCTCAGAACCCAAGCAACCTCACACTGTTTAAAAGCCTCCTGAGCTCACTGAACTGGTACATCAAGAGGAGGCGGTGGGAGAATGAGGGAAACAGTAGAGGCAGGAGGCTAAATAATGTGGCTCATGGGAGGAGCCTCCCAGCACTCAGACACTGGCCCTTTCGAGTAATTGACGCAAGCCAGAGGGAAGGGCCAGCTGGGTAGTAAGGTTCTCAGGTCGTTACTGAGATGCTGAAGGTGGGATGTTGAGACTGGTAGGCAGTGTCAGCCCAGGCAGGGGTGCCAAGCCTGCCAACGGGGCAAGCCTACCCCCTCTTGTCTCCCTTCCAGTGTACGTCTCTCTGACCTGCGCCTTCCGGTACGGCCAGGAAGACATCGATGTGATCGGCCTGAAGTTCCGCAGGGACCTGTACTTCTCCCAGGTCCAGCTGTTCCCTCCTGTGGGGGCCTCGGAAACCCTCACGAAGCTACAGGAGAGCCTGATCAAGAAGCTAGGGGAGCACACGTACCCCTTCCTGCTCAAGGTGGGTGACGACTCGACCCTCCACTTCCTCGCACTGCTTCCTTCACCCACAACACCTTATGATGGGATCAGCAGCGAAGGCAAGGGGCCAGAGTAATGACTTCACATTTGCGGGCCTGCAAATTGCACCCTTGGAGGAAATTCTAGATTGCACGGGCTGTGATTGTCTTTTTTTAAGTCCTTGAAAACAGCCTCCCGGCCTTTGAAGGCACCGTTTCAACCTACGGTTTAAATATTTCCCTGCATCCGACCACCTAATTATATGTGCATGTTATGCCTTCACTTGCTCGGCTATAAAAAGAAAGACGTGCCCCTCGGTTGCCTCGAGGAGTTTCTAAGCAGGAAAGAGTTCCCTGCCAGACAGGAGATCTTAGTGAAATGAGTCATCCTCTGTAGCCTTGACCAGAGCTCGGTGGGTCACTGTAGAGAAAGCCCTTCGCCCCTCTCGTGGCCTGAGTCTCCCCTGATGGAACCTGGCTACCACGGGGCCAGCATTCCTGCCTCTGAAGACTTGGGCCTGAGCTCACTGTCGGGGTAGCTGCTGTCACCCTCTTCACTCACGTGTTTATGGGTCTTAAGATTATATATTCCTCCAAAGTTATATGGTTCAGGCTTAAAAAGGCAGGAAATTCTGACACAAGCTACAACATGAATGAACCTTGAAAACATTATGCTAAGTGAAATAAGCCAGCCACATAAGGACAAATACTCTGTGATTTCACTTATATGAGGGACCCAGAGGAGTTCGTAGAGACAGGAAGTAGAATGGTGGCCTCCAGGGAACGGGGGAGGATGGAATTGGATGAATGTTTAAGGGTATAGAGCTTCCGTTGGGGATGATGAAAAAGTTCTGGAAATGGGTGGTGGGGAATCATTGCAGGACAATGGGAATGTGCTCAATGCCACTGAACTGTACACTTAAAATAGTAAGTTTTATTTAGGGATGGATATATATATATATATATATATATATATATAGTTTTTTTTTTTTTGGCCATGCTATGCAACATGTGGGATGCAGGATCTTAGTTCCCTGACCAGGGATGGAACCTGTGCCCCCTGCATTGGGAGCATGGAGTCTTAACCACTGGACCACCAGGGAAGTCCCTATGTTAGGTATATTTTATAACAGCTTTAAAAAAAATCACTTAAAGTTTTGTGGTCCTGGGTGCTTCCATGTGCTGGGACTGGGAGTTTGAAGTGACAGAACCTTTTGGAGATAACATGTCAACATATATCAAAACCTTAAAAATGTGATTTCGACCTGACTGTTCCCTTTCTAATAGTGTAGCCTATGGAGTGAATGGACTAAAACTGTGCTAAGGTGGCTGAAGGATGTTTATGCAGCCTTGGTGACAATGGCAACAAAGTAAAGGCCACTTGATGGAGGGCAGCCAACAAAGGAAACGGGCTGAATTCAATGTGGTGTCACAGGGGAATTCCCTGGTGCTCCAGTGTTTAGGACTCTGCACTCTCACTGCCAAGGGCCCAGGTTCAGTCCCTGGTTGGGGAACTAAGATCCCAGCAAGCCATGCGGCAGGGCCAAAAAAAATAAAAAGCAGTGTTACGGGAGCCTTAAAAATGGTGGCGCAGAACTACATCTCCCAGCATTGAAAATGGTCACACTCACCCTGAGCAGGGTTAGGAGCAGTGATGGGAGCAAACTAGACTGCAGGACACGTGCATCACTTGTCTCATTTCTGTAAAACTAGACAGGCACATACGTGTTTGTGTGAGGCTGACATGGGACCCTCAGGAGGCTGTGTTCACGCCACTCCGGCTGTTGGGAACAGACGTGAAGATGTTTCCCTTTTTCTTGCTCCTCATCTTCATTCTTCAATTTTTTTTGTTTGTTTGTTTTGTTTTTTGTGGTACGCGGGCCTCTCACTGCTATGGTCTCTCCCGTTGCGGAGCACAGGCTCCGGACGCGCAGGCTCAGCGGCCATGGCTCACGGGCCCAGCCGCTCTGCGGCATGTGGGATCTTCCCGGACCGGGGCACGAACCCGTGTCCCCTGCATCGGCAGACGGACTCTCAACCACTGCGCCACCAGGGAAGCCCCCATTCTTCAATTTTTGTGCGATGAAGGTAGAACACACGTGGAATAACATTCTCTGAAAGAAATGATCTGTTGTTTCTTTCCACAGTTTCCTGACTACTTGCCCTGTTCGGTGATGCTGCAGCCAGCTCCACAAGATGTGGACAAGGTTGGTTCCAGAAGAAATGCCAGGGATTCATTCATTACTTCAAAAGACTTTTTCTTTCTTTTTTTTTTGGCTGCGTTGGGTCTTCGTTGCTGCACGCAGGCTTTCTCTAGTCGTGGCGAGCGGGGTCTACTCTTCATTGGAGTGTGCGGGCTTCTCATTGAGGTGGCTTCTCTTGTTGTGGAGCACGGGATCTAGGTGCACAGGCTTCAGTAGCTGTGGCACACAGGCTCAGTAGTTGTGGCACGTGGCCTCAGTAGTTGTGGCGCACGGGCTTTTACTGTGGGAAATTGCAGACATATGCAAAAGTAGAGAGACAGTATAATGAGCGTATCACTTGTCTTCAGCAATTCCTAACCATGAGCAGCCCTGTGAGTGAAATAGTAGGTCTCTCCCCTCGTGGGTCTCACTTGGGGAGAGAAACAGACGAAAACCAAATAGCAAGTCCCTATGCGGCCCATCCATGGAGAACAAGAGGCTCGGAGAGCTAAGGGAGGACCTGGTGGTGCTTGCCCGGGGAGCTTAGGGAAGGCCTCTCTGATGGGGCAAAGGAGGGGCCACTCCAGCCTCGGGAGAGCCATCCAGGTGGGCGGGCGCACCATGCACAGTGGGTGCTGCTTGGAGAGCAGGCGGGGCTGGGGTGAAGGGTGGGGGCAGGTCTGAGAGGGGCGGGAGGTGCGGCCAGGTCAGGAAGGGCCTCGTACACGTTGCATGGACTGGGACTTTCTCTGAGCGAGATGGGAGCCGCTGGCGGGCTCTGCACAGTAGGTTCTTTTTTTTTTTTTTTTAATTTTTATTGGAATATCGCTGATTTACAACATGTTAGTTTCTGTTGTACTGCAAAGTGAATCAGTTATCCATATACATACATCCATTACAGAGTACTGAGTAGAGTTGCCTGTGCTGTACAGCAGGTCCTTATTAGTTACCTATTTTATATATAGTAGTGTGTATATGTCAGTCCCAATCTCCCGATTTATCCCTCCCCCCCCACACACAGAAGGTTCTGACTTGGGTTTGTAGAGGATCCCTCTGGCCACTGAGCTAAGAGTGGGGTTGAGCTCTGAAAGGCGAGAAGCAAAGGGGCCTTGTGTGCAAGAGAGCTGTGACCCTGGTGGACTGGGGACTCTAGGCAGGGAGGGAGGGCAGTGCGGACACGAGGAGAGAGGAAAAGGTGCTGGGATCCAGGGACTACAGGCCTGAGGGAGTCACGAGGGAAGAAGCTGGAAAATAAAAAGACAGCAAATGAGGGCTGAGAATGGCAGATCGGTACCTGGATTACCGAGGGTCCAGGGCCATGATTTTCGACTTGGGCGTCCTACCCCATTAGTGGTTTGTGAAACCGGTGAGGTGGATCCGAGATGGCATTGAAGAAAGAAAATGGAATGGCATGAAGTGGAACAGCATGGGAGCTCAGAGCACGTCGCACACAGCGTAGATAAGCGCTAGTTCATGAGCATTGCTTCACACGTGAGCATCTGTTTACTGGGCCTCGCAGTGAACTTTCCTACTTACCGTGGGCGGTGGCCTGAAACCTTTGAAAGCCACCGGGCCAGGAAAACGGGGGTGTGGGCGGGAAGGTGGAGAAGGCCACTCAATCAGAGTGGGGGACACTATACCAGCCAGAGGGCCACCCTTCCCTCTGTCCCCGGGGAGGAGACATCAGTGCAGCAGGGGCCCTGGGGGCCTCACAGATGAGGAGGCCTGGGAGCTGGGCTAGTATAAAAGGAGAGAGAGGCGTCAAGCATTTCAGAAGGAAGGAACAGCACGTGCCCAGGGTAGACAGGTGGAAGGGCTTGGCTTGTGCAGGGGGCAGCAGGAGGTGGGGGTGGAGGGGGCTGAGCAGAGAGGAGGCGTGGCTAAGAGCTCCAGGTGCTGGAGCGTAACGATGTGTATTTATTTTCAACCCAGGTTTTAGAGTTGTTGCGATTCCACAGTTTTGCAGAGCCAGTAAGACTGTGGCTTATACGCTACTGTCACTCTGTGGGCAGCTGGTGGAGGGCCCATCCCCGGCCTCTGTGCCCTCACCCCTGCCCCGTCCACCTCGTGTTAACACAACAGAGGAGCGAGGTCACGGGGGATTCACTCTGGGGCTGGGGGCCGAAGGGGCCCGCAGATGCATTTGTTCCACCCATGCAACATTTTTTAATCTAGTTAATTTAAAAATCAGGAACCTTCATTCCAAATTCTATTTCCAGCTTCTTTTCAAAAGTTGGGAGAGCTGCCAGCACCGGGTCCCCGTGGCAGCCTGGCCACGCCTGGCTGCAGCTGCATAGCAGCTGCCCGCTGGCGTGGGGCACTGGAGCCCCAGCACAGGCGTCCACGGACCCCTGCCAGCCCTGTGACCACTGCTCCCGCCCCTGCTGTAGGCAGTGGACCATCAGTTACACGCACACAGGGTCACTTCTGAGAAGGACAACTAAATGGGGGATGGGCTGGCCGCCGTGCAAGGTGGTGAGAGGCTAGGACCGTGCTCTGCAGCTAGTGGCGGGGCTCATCCTGCAGGCTGGGGGACCTTCACTGGGGCCTTGGAGCCCGTGGCACTCTCCTCGAGTTAATGCCACTGTTTCATCACTAGCACACTTCCAAAGCTAGTCATAATGGTGCAACTCCGAAAAGGATACGGCCAAGACAGAAAAAGAAGTAGCCACGTAACATCCCCTGCGGGAGCTGTGACCCCCATCCTGGCTCCCAGAAGGGAGGTGCTGACCACAGCCCTGTCTGTTCTCTTGCCCCTGCAGTGCTGTGGGGTCGACTTCGAGGTCAAAGCCTTTGCCATACAAGGCACAGATACGGAAGAGGACAAAATTCCCAAGAAGTAAGAGTGTAGCTGTGGGAATATGTGAGGGGTGTGTGGGGAAGGGCTGGGGATAAGAGACCGCCCCTCACTTTATGTCCCAGTGGCAGAATCTTCCCACAGGGCCATTGTGGCGGGGTAATGGAGCCTCCCCAGGTCAGGACCGTCAGGATGAACCATCTCCACATGGGGTGGGGGACAATGGCTGACCATTTGGGGGGAAAAAAAACAAAAGAAAATGACAGGGGAGCTGGCAACCTCAAGGGCTCATGTAAGCCCTTAAAAGCCTCCAGATCCCCTCTTTCTTTAGTTTTCTTCTTCTTTTGTAATTTCTTTGTTGCAGTAAAATGTACATAACATGAAGTTTACCATTTTAGCCATCGTCAGGTGTACAATCCAGTGGCATTAAGTACATTCGTTACGTTGTGCAATCAGTTACACCACTATTTGCTGTCCATGCCTCAGGGTACCTGTACCCCAAATGCTGTCGTCGCCCCAAACAGAAGCTCTCTGCCCAGTAGGCAGTGACTTCCATTCCTCCTATACTCTCAGGCTCTGGTGCCCATTTTTCTTGTTCCTGAACAAGGTTTCCAGTTGTGCCCTCAACACTTTCTCTACATGCTCAACATTCACACCTATGGACACTTATACCAAACAGCAATAACAGGGCATCACATCTGTAGAGAGTTTTGAAGCCTGTCACATAGGCACACATCCCCACATCAGCTTCACCCGAGAGGAGGCCACGCCGGGGTCCTAGCAGAGGGTGAGAGGGACCCTTGGAGAGCTGACTGGTCCACACCACCCACCAGGCCCCACCCCCCAGACCTGATCCCTCTACTGGTCCATCCTGCATCCATCGGCAGCATCCCTGAGGGATCCCAGCCTGGGGATGGGCAGGGGGACCTGGTAGGGCGTCCTGAGGAGGCCCAGGCTCTGATCCGGGGAACCATCAGTGACTTTTCATCCACAGGAGCTCCGTGCGTTTGCTGATCCGGAAGGTACAGCATGCGCCACGAGAGATGGGTCCCCAGCCGCAAACGGAGACCTCCTGGCAGTTCTTCATGTCCGACAAGCCCCTGCACCTCGCCGTCGCCCTCAGCAAAGAGGTGACTGTGGAGCCGGCCTGGGGACAGCCTGCCAGGCCCTCTGCTGGGGGTGTGCTGCAGGCAGTCTTGGGGGCAGCGATAGTTAAAGCACCAACATTTGGGGACAACTGGCTTTTTTCATAATTTGGAGCCAGTAAACGTGACCCTTAGGATAGGACCAAACTGGCTTGCATTCCACTCACTGTGGGTCCCGACAACTTGGAGGTGGAGGGTTTCCCATACCCCCAGCCCAGGCTGTCTTTGCCCCCTGTCTGCCCCCAGGGGCCTCTTTACTAGTGTGTCATCAGTGGGTGTGGTGTTAACAAATTGTTTACTTCCCTGCAAACTTAAGTTTGGCAGTAACGGTGAGGGGGTGAGCATGTCATGTGTGAAAATCACGGCCGAAAAAGATGAAACTGGCCAAGGCCGTCTCTGGTCGACAAGAGCCGTGCACACACATTGCCAGCAGACTGTGTGTGTGTGTGTGTGTGTGTGTGTGTGCGTGCGCGCCCTTGCACGCAAGGACATGAGCACCTGGGCTAGATCACACAGAGTCACTGCTGGGCAAGCTCTACCTCTGGGCTTCCCCACTGATTTCCCCTCATTTCACTTATTCTGCCCCCAATAACCTCATGATTCCACTCAACACCCCCGGGGCTAACTCTGTGTGACCCTCAGGACTTGGGCGTTGGGGCCGGAGCCCCCGTCATCCACCTCAGCCTCCCACAGACGGGGTAGAGCCCGCTCCAGACCCTTCTCCACAGGAAACGTGACGCCATCACCCTGTCTTCCTTGAAAGTGTGGGCATTCAGCCACTTTTATTCCAGTTAAAGGACTGAGATGAATTTAACAAGATATGGCCACACTCTCTTCCCCTTTTCTGACGTATCTGCTGACTTCTTCAGCTCTATTACCATGGGGAACCCATTCCTGTGACTGTGACCGTGACCAATAATACAGAGAAGACGGTGAAGAAGATTAAAGTGCTAGGTAGGACTTTCTGCTCGAACCTGGACAGCAGAGTCTTCCAGGTTCCCAATCTAGTCATATTTCCCAAGGGTCTCTCCTCTGGTCAGTAAGGCCCCCCGGGGCCTTGGAACTGCCCGTTTGTCTCTGTCGTCACACGGCAGGACCTTAGAGGAGGAAGGTGTCCTCTCCTGCAGCCTCGTGCCCAGCTTAGTGTTGTCTTCTGTCCTGGGACAGCATCCCCGACAGGGCATCTTCCCGTCCTTCCTTGTCACGCCTTCCTTGAGGGGCCCCTGTGCCAGGTCTCGGGGTAAGTGCGGGGGGAGTTTTCTTTCTGCGCCGTGTAGTGGGGACTCCTGGCCTGGGAACTCTGGGCTCCCCTGTGGGCTCGAGCTGTGCACGTCCTCTTGGAATTTAGCGGGCAGCCACGGCAGTGTTCCCGGACTACCTTCCCAGGTTTCGTTAGGTACTGATTGATCACACTGGACATGCTTTGTAAGTGGTAATCGCTACTGTCACTGCTACTGTTGCCACCGTGATGTGATGGCCAAGCCTCCTGACTACTCAGGAGATGCGCCTCCCGCTTGCTGGTCCTACACACTTCCTCACCTCAAAGGACATCAAAGTGCACGGGATGCTCCTAGATCTTGGTCTTATATGGGTGATGTAAAAAAGACACGATAAAATGACCTTGGAGGGAGACCTCTCTGTTCACTTCTCCCTCAGACACTCGATGGCTGAGACAGAGTTAGACTCACAGTGTGTTAGGGTGACCAACCATCCTGGGTTGACCAGGACCAAGGACGCAGGACTTTCAATGCTAAAATGGGGCCAGTCCCAGGCAGACCAGGATGGTTGGTCACCCTAAGTGCCATATACCACGTTCCTCTTTCCCTCTTATCCATCATAGAGAAGACTCAGGAATTTGATGCATACATACTAAAAAATTCTAGATTTTTCTTGATGCTAATATACATGCTTACTTTACGGATTTGTTTTTATGTTGGTCTAGTTCCGATGCCTTTAAGTCTTTGTAGGACCTGGCATTATTTGTTTAGCATGTTGTATGTAGTGTCAATACAGTATTCCACAAAGCAGCAGGACTGAGAAAGTATCATTTGATACTTAGATTTTAAATTATTTCTCAAAGTTTTATGAATCCTAACATCAAAGCCCCTAATTTTTGAAAGAAGCTGTTGAATTTCTGAAGCAAGATGTTAAGAACTTTCTATAGGCCGAGTACTGTGCTGAGTGCTTCACACAAATTGTTTTTCTGATTCTCAAATTTGATTTTAATGGAGATTAAAAATCATCTTTTTAATCATCACAACCATATAAGTTAGATGCAATTATCATTCTCATTTTGCTGATGGGGAAATTGAGGCTTAGAGGAGCTCAGTAATTACCCCACAGCAGATGGCTAAGCTGGGATGTGAACCCAAGTGGTCTGGCCCCAGAGCCCACCTTCCTATCCACCATGCTACACCCACAAATCAGCCCTGTGCTGCCTCCAGGTGGTTTCTAGCTTGGACACCCGAAGGAGATGCTCATTGAATAAGATAGAGAAGGTTGGAAGGGAGTGTATTTGGGGAAAGAGAGCACATGGTGAGTTTTGGGACACCGGGAGATTGTGTGTTTTGGAAGGATACCCGCAGATGTGCCCTGAGCTCAGCAGGGAGGATGAGTCTCCCAGGAGGTGCAGTTTTAGGAGACTGGCTCATGGGTAGGGTTGACACAGAGCAGGTTATTGGTGAATGGAAGTGGCCTGAGGACAGAACAGAAATCTCAGCCTTAAAGCCGAGCCTGAGAGGTGCACTCAAATGGCCATTAGGGAAGACCAACCATGTCCCCTGGAAGGCACTACGCAGGACTCCGCACCAAGTCACCCTACCCTGTCCCCCTTTGCAGTGGAACAAGTGGCCAACGTGGTTCTCTACTCGAGTGATTATTACATCAAGCCGGTGGCCACGGAGGAAACACAGTGAGTAGTGGGTTGGGTTTCTATTTCCTGGGCGGCTCCAGCTTCTTGGTCAAGTTCCCATTTTGGTCATCGCTGAAGACGGAAGTAGAATGGTCAGCTAGCTCCCCAGCCTTCCACTTCCTTCCCCTGTTCTCATTTCAAGGACTGCAAAAGAAAGTTAGCATCTTGATCGTGTGCTCACTAACAAGAATTCCGAGAGCTGGGTCAAGCTAGGGATGATGGAGAGGAGAGAAATAAAGGCTGAAACGTCACAGTGGGAATGTCTAGAACTTTCTATTGATCCTTGAATAAGTGGGTAGGAATTTGATACTGTTTCTGCCCCCACAGCAGAAAATCAAATGACCTGTCAGCCCAGTCAAGGGTTCTCTATCTTTTGATCTTCTCCATAACTTGAAAGTCTGATACCAGTGACAACTGGATTAGGATGATATGTCAGTTCTCAGCCACTTGTTGTTAGTGACTTTTCTCCCTTCATTAGGGTAAAAAACAAATGGGGGGATTTCCCAGGTGGTCCAGTGGCTAAGACTCCGTGCTCCCAGTGCAGGGGGCCCGGGTTTGATCCCTGGTCGGGGAACTAGATCCCACATGCTGCCACTAATAAAGATCCTGCGTGCCGCAACTAAGTTCCAGCGCAGCCAAATAAATTAAAAAGAAAAGATATTAAAAACAAATGGGAATCCTGTGATACCTTCTTCATGGTGGAGCGAGAGATCTAACCAGTTTTGCTTTGTGCTAGGCAGTCAGGTTCATGAGGCACACAGGCTTCTGGGGGTTATGCCTTCCCCCAGAGAGGATTGCTTGGGAAGGTGTTTTTTCTAAGCATTGTTGTATGCAAAAAATATTATCACGGTTAAAGGAAGGAGGGTTCGGGGAGCGGGGTGAGGAAAGACAGCTGATTCAGCAAGATAACATTACATGATATTTAAAAGGCGACTTCAGGATAAACTGTTATTTAAACCAGATCCTGACCTAAGTTTACTTATAGGTCTAGAGAGGAGAGAGGAAGGAAAGAACCATAACTCACTGACTGTCTCCTTGGGGCCAGGCCTGGGGTCTACTCTACCTTTTAGGCTGTGTCCTTGAACATCCTTGTGTCCTGGGCATCTTCCTGGCTCACCTTTTGGCACGCACCCAACAATGATAGGAGAAACTGGTCCCCAGCTGAGTTCTCCCCTACTATACCCCATTACTTGGGCCTCTTTACGGCTCTTGGATACATTTTGCATCAAGGACTCCCAGAAAACTGGGAACCATCCTCCGATACACTCAAAAGGGTGGGAGGCAGGGAGATTGAAAGTGGGGCTTCTGGGGCCCTGGTGGGCAGGCCTCCTGGGAACCAGGTCAGACCTGACACCCAAGCTGCTGCCCACCATCCAATCCCAATCCCAAAGGCGCTGGGAAGTGGCCGGGTGGGACTTTGGCCCCAGGCCTTGGCATAGGCCTTCGGCAAGGGCTGCTGCAGGAAAGGCCATCGTCCAAGCCCCATCCCGGGGGCCCCTTCCTACTACAACTACCTTTCCAGTGTAATTTGTGCTTCTGTCACTCTGCTGCCCAAACTAAGCTCATTAAGAGAAGTTCTACCAGGGCCCAGATGCAGGGATGTGGGCCACCTTGGGCTCAAGCAGGGTTCTGCATGCCCGGGAGCCTCCTGTGTGCACTTGGAGGCCAGAGAAGACACAGCCGCCTTCAACTCCCCAGGGAGATGGAGGAGGGGACCCGTTCCGAGGGTGGCAGTGGGACTCCCCATCTGTTACAGAGCAGGCTGGGGAAAGGGCCCGAGGCTGGCTCCTGGACAGTGTTTTCAGGGCCCTGCCTTCTCCTGGCTGGGCACAAGGACAGAGGGTGTGCCAGGAGCACGGACACGGCTCGCCTGGGCTCTGGGGTCAGAGAGGGCAGGCGGCTGCATGGCGGCTGTTGGCACAGGCCAGGGGTCAGCACGTGGGTGAGTGGCAGAGCCAACTCTCCAGCCTCAGATGCTGTTCGGTGAGCTGGGATGCTGCCCGGCCTGGGGAGACCGCGCTGCTCTGCCCCCAGCTGCACCCAGGCCCACAGAGCCGCCCAGTCTGAACAGCCCACAGTGGAGGACGCGGCCCTTCTCGCGCCCCTCCTCCCTGGGCACACGCTGAAACCTCCCGACAGTGACGACTCCCAGCCTGGGCTTGTTGCTGGCACTGGCCAGTTGGCCCTGCAGCCCACTGCGTGGTTCACGAAGCCTCAGGAGGAGGCTGGGTGTGGTCCCTGACTCTTGGGCCAGTCTCACTTCACCCCACAAGACATTCTAGAAATTCAGCAATCAGAACAGGCTGAGGGACTTGAGAAACGTTCTAACGTTGCTGCCAGCCTGTTTTGAGACGTCACTAATGCCGTTCTTCTCACAAGGCAAAGGCACAGGCACCTGGACTGTCTTTCCCATGAGTCGCAGGGAACGTGGGTTCTAGAAAATGCTTGATGGCACACAGGGTCTCGTGGGGGCGAAGGTGGCTTCAAGGCTGTAAGAGCAGTCAGCTAAATCTGCTCTCTGTGTTTCTTCCTGCAGGGAAAAAGTGCTGCCAAACAGCACCTTGACCACGACGCTGACCCTGCTGCCCTTGCTGGCTAACAACCGCGAGAGAAAGGGCATCGCCCTGGACGGGAAAATCAAGCACGAGGACACGAACCTTGCCTCTAGCACCATGTGAGCCCCGAGACTCAGTGCTGCAGTGGCGCTGGTCTACACCTCCTCCTCGTCCCAGCCCTGGGCTCACGGCGTGCACACGCAGCCTGGTGGCAAGCACGTGCTCGGGGCCCCAAGCAGGGACACCACTCCCACCCCTGGTGTGACACAGTGGCTACAGCTCTGGGCCTTGTGCTGAGCCCCAACTCCCCTGCTTGCTGTCTGGGCCACCCTGGGCAGATAACTGGAGCTGTCTTGAGAACCTCAGTTTTCCCGTCTGTAAAGTGTGGGAGCGACAGCGCCTCAGAGAGAGGTTTTGAGGGTTATGTGAGACAGTCCATGTAAAATGTGGTGCCTGGCACACAGTAAGTGCTCCAGAAATGTCAGCTATTACCTTCAAAATTATCATTAGCTAGTATAGAGCCCTGAGCATATGAACTGAGTGCCCCAGCTGGCTCCACGAATGATGGAAAGGTCGGTTATGCATTTCCATCAGGAAAGGTAAAAACAGGAGGTCCTGAGGGCTACAGAGGTCAGTTCAATTCAAATGAAAATAAGCACTGATATGCTGACCCCGCTCAGAGAACCATGGCCGAACTGAGCCAGCAGATCTAGTAAAAACTAGAACGAAGCTTCTACGTCAAATAGCCCTGTCACTCCTCACCATCCTCCGGGGCTTCCATTCCCAGCGGTGTGTCTGCTGGTGAGCCCTGAGGGTTTGGGGTAGGAGCTGCCACCCAGGCTCGGGCCCTTTGCTGCCATCTCCCCCTCCACCCCTGTGTGTTCCAAGGCCCCAGCGATCAGCTCCAGGTGATGCCATCGAGAAGAGCTCTCGCGTTTGCCCTCCCTGCCCCCGTAGCTCCGAGACGAACAGCGGGGTCAGTGAGCATTGGGCAGAAAGCAGGATCTTGGGAGTCAAAGGATTTTCTGAGGATGATTTGCCAGTTGGTGTGTTAGATTCTAAAGCACATCTGTGATGCTCTGGGAGAGGGCCGAGCAGGGAGATTGATGCCCTAGATCCGTGAACGCGAGGGCAAAGGAATCACGACATCCACAGCGGCGCACTGCCGTTTGTAACGATCTTTTGTGGTTCATGGAGTATTTTATAAACATGCCAGTCTCTCCATGCTTTTGTGAGGAAGGTGAATTTATACTCATTTCACAGATAAGGAAATTGAGGTTCCACCAGAATGAGAGCTTCAGCCAAGGTCACCGGGTCAGTTAATGGCAGAGCAAAGCCCAACCCAAATCCCGAGCCCCCCTTTCACCCAGCGTCAGGGCTGCCTTCCAGCGCCCCAGACAGTGAGGACACAGCAGAGCCTGGATGACGCAGTGGGGAGAGGTGGGGTTGATTCATCCGGTTTTTGCTTCCCGCTTCTCCCCTCCCTGCATTCTTCTGTTTTTCTTTTCTGTTTGAGCAGCATAAAGGAGGGCATAGACAAGACCATCATGGGGATCCTGGTGTCTTACCAGATCAAGGTGAAACTCACGGTGTCAGGGTGAGTGTCCAGCTCCAGCACTCTGCCTGCTCTATCTTGGCCATCAGTAGTCTGAATGGTTTCATTCCTGAGTGACTGGGAGACAGAAAGCAAGAAAAGTCCACAAATTCTATCGATTACATAGCAGAGTTTTAGAAAGATTCTATTTGTCTAGTTTCACAATTCTACCTGATATAACATTACGGGGGAAAAGGTAGAAAAGCAGACTACGAAACACGTGCACTATTGGTACCACTTGGCAAAAATGGGTGTGCCTGTGCTCATGTGTGGACGCTGATATAAAACAGGAGAGTCAGTTGAGCGTCTGATTGTACTTTGAAAAAGACTGGCGGCTGTGAAATGAACTCGCAGGGCATCCTGGTTCACCTGCCTCTCAGGAGGCATCCATCCATGACGGAAAGGGCCTGCCTTTCCTCCCCAATGAGCAATCACAGGACTGGGGAGTCTCCTTTTCATACAAGAGCATGACTGTCTCAGAGTTCTGAGGAAATGGTTTCCCATCTTTTTTGAAATCAATTTCTTTCCATTTAAAAATCTTATCAGAAGGCAAAAACTCGACTTCTCATTTTCCTTTTCAAATTCCATTGCCAGAGGCTCTGGCCTTTTACCTTGATCAGCCTTCGGTAGTTCAGCCATCAAAGCAAATCCATGGGTATATTCCATAGGGCTCAGTAGGTGAAGAGTTCCCCAAATTTTGGTTGGGGCAACAAAGTAGAACGTGGGTTGATTCTGCAAATTTAGTTAACACAGTGTGTGTAGCTGTGTTTCTCAAAGTGTATAGTGTTTTCTTTCATCTTCTCTGAGAGGATCTAAAACAGGGTCGAGTGCAGCAGTCAAGGTAAGTGATCAGCAGGTAGTTCACAGTGACCTTTGTGGCCCAGAGAGAAATTCTGGACCGAGGTTTATTCTTGAACATTAGGGCTTGAACCTACGTAATTCCTCTTTTTAACTAACCCACTTGAGAAAGAGATGAAATCACAAGTAGAGAGGAATAGCTGAGTTGGCTGTTAGGGGTGCGAAGATCCTGAAAGTCGTGAGTGAGGAACATGGCGGGCACGTGTCCAGCCTCTGAATAACGGCAAGTAAGGTTGTGTTACCACTGTGGAGAGTCACCACAGCCCTGTTTGCTTTTATGTTTCCTAGCCTTCTGGGAGACCTCACCTCCAGGTAAACCCCTTCATCTTCCTTCTCTGCTTGATTCTCTGCTTGATTCCAAGATATCAAAGGGGACAAACCGGGGCTTCAAAACAGTGACAGTGAAGTCTGGTTTCCCGGCTGTCATGCTCAGAGGTCTTAGGAGATGATGCCCCTAACACCCTGCAGACCTTGGCTGATAGGTGTGAGGTTGGGGATGCTCCTCTGAGACAGTAGCTGGGCCTGCACCTGGGCGAGGACACACACATACACACACACTCAGAAAACTGGCACACTCCTTGCAGCTGCCCGTGTGTGGGGGGGGGAGGGGTAAAATATACATAACGTGAAGTTTACCATTTTACCCTTTTAAAAGTGTACAGTTCAGTGGCATCAGGGACATTCAGAGTGTTGTGCCTCTGTCACCACTCTCTAGCTCCTGTACACTTTTCCCATCCCAAAAGGAACCCCCTTACCTATTAGCTGTCTCTCCCATTCTCCCCTCCCCCTCACCCCTGGCAACCACTAACCTGCTTTCTAGCTCTGTAGATTTGCCTAATCTGGACATGTTATATGAATGGAATCAGGCAATATTTGTCCTTTTGTGGCTGGCTTCTTCCCTTGACATCATGTCTGCAAGGTCCATGTTGTAGCACATGTCAGCACTTCATTCCTTCTTATGGCCGGGAAATACTCCATGGTATGGACGGACCACGTTTTGGTTGGTGGACATTTGGGTTGTTTCCACCTGTGGGCGATTGTGATTAGTGACAGCAGCCATTTAAATCATGCACAAAGAGGCAGCAGGTAAGACAAGTCTGAGGCAGGCACTGACCTTACATATTCCTTCACTGACTCTTATCACCTCCCCTCACATGGAGCCCAGGCTGTGCCTTCTCTCCTAGACCCCAGCCATATTCGGGTCCGCCAGGAGCGCCTTAGCAGCAGAAGTGCTTTGACCGAAGCAGTAACCCCAGGGCGGGAGGTGATGGGTCCTGGGTGAAACAAGGAGTAACCCTTGTTTCCCACACCCCTTTCCATTCTTCCTGTGCCTAGATTTCCCTTCCACCCCTTCCTGACTCCTTGCCTTCTTTTTTTTAAAATTAATTAATTAATTTATTTATTTTCGGCTGCATTGGGTCTTTGTTGCGGTGCACGGGCTTCTCACTGCGGTGGCTTCTCTTGTTGCAGAGCACCGGCTCTAGGCGTGTGGGCTTCCGTAGTTGTAGCACGCGGGCTCAGTAGTTGTGGTGCACAGGCTTAGTTGCTCCGTGGCATGTGGGTTCTTCCCAGACCAGGGCTCAAACCCGTGTCCCCTGCATTGGCAGGCGGATTCTTAACCACTGCGCCACCTGGGAAGCCCTGTTGCCTTCCTTTTTTAATATAAATTCCAAGTCGCCTCGAAGCCCTTTAGCCTCTGGAGTTGGGTAGACCCTGCTCATCCCTGTTCTGCTCTCTGCAGAGGGACTGTGTGCAGCCTTAGCACAGATTTAACACGTAAAAAGTAGTTACATTTTGCAAAGGATATTTTCAAAACTATCCTTATTCTCCAGGATTTCACCTCTTCTCTACCCATAATATCATGTCCCTGAAACTAATAACCAGGAGGAAGGGGGACCTAAAAATCCTAGCTGCCTCAGCCTCTCGCAAGTGGAGTTTCTAGACCACATTCCAGGGAATACATTTAAAATTCCTTCTTGACCACTTCCCGATTTCTGGTTTGTTTTGTTTTGACTCTCACTGAGTCCTCTTTCAGCTGGGGCCTGGGGACCGTTCACAGAGCTCTGCAACCCCAGCTCCCAGCTCTTGGCTGTGCATTTACAATTGTGTGCGTGTTCTCACCGCTCTGCATCCTTCTTTCTTTCTAGTGAAGTGGCCGCTGACGTGCCATTCCGCCTCATGCACCCCCAGTCTGAGGACCCAGGTCAGTCTCGCGTTATCTTGCCTTTTTCTAGTCCTTTACCACTCACAGATTTATTACGTACTCACTGCTAGTCTTCCTTGACTGCATATCTGAGCATAGGCAGGGCCAGGTGGCCGAGGTTCCAGGCCACCTTCAAGTGCCTGGGTCCCCCCTCCCAGGAATGAGTGCTCGGCTACTAGGTCATGGGCCAGGTGGCTTGTCCACTTTCAGTGAGTGTGTGGAGGACATAGCATCCCTGCTTGGGGGCGGGTTGTCTCGTTTGGTTTTATCAGGAATGATTTAAAAGCAGAAGCTTTGCTGTGAACAGACATGGATTCTTTTTTTTTTTTTTTTTTAGTGTTTTTGTCCTTGTGATGAGAAGTCTTAGGATCTACTCTCTCTTTTTTTAAAACAAATTTTATTTATTTATTTATCTGGCTGCGCCTGGTCTTCGCTGCGGCATGTGGGATCTTTTAGTTGCGGCATGTGGGATCTTTTAGTTGCGGCATGCATGCGGGATCTAGTTCCCTGACTAGGTGATCGAACCCGGGCCACCTGCTTTGGGAGTGCGGAGTCTTAACCGCTGGACCCCCAGGGAAGTCCCCAGACCTGGATTTAGATTTAAATAAAATTTGAGTGAAAAGTAAATTTGACAGCCTGAGGCGTTTGCCTTTCATTTGGAAGCATTAATAGGAATTTAGAAGATGATAAGTATTTCTGGCGATGGCAGCTATGAAGAGAATACAGAAAATGCTGGAAAAGAGGGTCAGGCTGGGCTCCTAATACCTTGGCTCCTTTGAATTGTAAATCCGTTGGCTCTTGTATGGATGTTAAAAGTAAATTAAGTAATGGTTGTACAGCTCTGTGAGCAAACTAAAACCCATGGGCCTGTACGTGTAAATAGGTGAATTGTATGATATTTGAATTAGATCTTAATACAGCTCTTTTAAAGGGGATAAATGAAGCGGCAAAAATAATGTAGGTGCAATCTCAGAAATTCTGAGGAAAAATTCTCCTCTGTGTGTTAAGGTGGCTTAGTTGGCAGGAAAGAAAAATGGACCTGTCTGGATGAGAACCCTCCCGAGTTATAGTAATTAAGAACATTTTAAGTAAAAGTGGTATAAACAAGCAGGTTTTTTTTTTCTTATATTTTATAAAGAGCTTTTCTATGTTGATAATGAAATGGCATTTAAACATTAGAATGAGCCCCATATTCATTTTGGCTTTGTCTCAAAACTATTTTGTCTCAAAGTATCTCTTCCAAATATTTTAGATTCAAATACTCAAAACTTTTGGAAGTTTGACAAAAACTTCCCTTGGGGGAAAAATACAGTCTAACCATATTTTTTTTTATTCATTTATGCTTGTATCGTTAAAATACTATTTTTAACTATGTGAGATTGAGACACATTCTGGTCCCTTTCAAGGACATTCTAAAAGGCTATTTTAAAACTATGACCGGAGGAGATGTCATAGTTTGTGTCAGATCATTTTCTGGCCCCGTGAACAGACTTTATGACTTCACTTGGGGGAAGTGGAGTTATTCCTTTTCTGGGTATGACATTTTCATGTTCCAGTCATTATGGCCCTCATGTTGAACATATCATAACATCAAGGCTAAACCAATGATCTTTTATACTGTGAGATTTTGGGGAGAAGGGACAAATCACCCCCATGGCCTCAAAATTTTGATTTCCAGAGGTTTATGAGTCCCAAGTTTCATTCACAGATGCATGCTCACATCTTACCTGCCTGGTCCCCGGTGCCCCGAGTTGAGACGGGTAGATGCTAAGCAGAGAAAGCATAAGTTGGAGTTAAGAAACCCTGCCAGGGCCAGGGGCCAAGTAATTTGTATGTAATAAGTTCTGGAGAAATGCTACCAGAACTTATTACATACAAGGGTGGGGGGGGGTCCAGGATGGTTCTTGCCCAGGGTCATTTTGATGAATCAGCCTCTCTGTAGGTCCCCTGTGGTTAGCAGCCCACACAGACACTTCCCTCCTGGTACTGCCTTCCAGACAGGCACAAGAGATAAGGGCAGTGGCTCAGCCCCGCCACAAGCTCCCCCAAACCCTCTGGAGCTGTGTAGCCTCACTTAGCTCTTCCTGGCTCACCATGGTGGGTGGTGAGGCGATTACACTAGGACTTTACTAGGTGGGCAGCAAAAAGCTAAAAACAAAAACAAGGGGCTTCCCTGGTGGCACGGTGGTTAGGAATCCGCCTGCCATTGCAGGGGACACAGGTTTGATCCCTGGTCCAGGAAGATCCCACATGCCGTGGAGCAACTAAGCCCGTGCGCCACAACTACTGAGCCTGCGCTCTAGAGCCCGTGCTCTGCAACAAGAGAAGCCACCGCAATGAGAAGCCCGTGCCTCACCACGAAGAGTAGCCCCTGCTCGCCGCAACTAGAGAAAGCCCGTGTGTAGCAACAAAGACCCAACACTGCCAAATAAATAAGTAAGAAAAAATAATTAAAAAAAACAAAAAGCAGAAAACCTCACAAAGAATTAGCAATAACCCTGGGTCTGCAAAATATATGTGAAAATCTAACCCACTCCCCGCACCCGCCCCCTACCCCAAGATCAATGTGTTAAGAGAGAAGTCAAACTCCCTGAGGGGCCAGGGAGTGGTTCTCAAGCTTTAGTCACCCCCTTCCCCCAGCCACTGGAGTACTAGTTCAATGTCAAGTCCCAGGACTCACCCCTAGAGAGCCGGACCATGGAAGTCTGGGTCGTAACAGCTCCTGGGGACTCTGATCTGGACAGGGTCCAAAGGGCACATAGGGAGAAAGGCTTAGAAAGGAGAAGCACAACATCAGAGGGGCTGAGGCTAATCAGGGAAAGGGTCCTAGAGGCGAGGTTATGGCTGATTCCGTCTGGGGAGGTGAAGGTTGTGGTGGCAACTTTTAGAGGAAGCGATGGTTAAAAATGCAGGGAGAAAGGCCCTCCGAGTGGGAAATGGCAAAGAAGCAGGAATTACACGCCATTCTCATGAAATGCATATATCTAGGCCTTTTATTCCTCCACCTATAAAGTGACCTAACAAAGGAAGAAAATTTCCGGTAGACAGGATTTATGCTAATAGATCTCTCTCTCCTTTCTTCCATGCTCACAGATAAGACCAAGAAAAGGTGAGCCCTGCTTGGTGTTATCCCTTTCTGTGACCTCCTTCTCCCCAGCCCTAATGTGACCCCTCACAGTTTTTGTTTTTTCTTTTTTTGTAATGCAAGTGCCTGACTTAAGCTTTGATTGCCGAGGCATCCCCTTCAAAGAGGCATCCACTCGAATAAACACATTGCCAGCCACCGGACTCGATCAGAGCCAGGCCGGCTCTCCCTCTCCTTTGTTTTAGAGTTTGGTTGATTTCAATAGCAGATCATTTGAGCCACTTGTTTTTTGTCTTTCTGCACTTTAAATTCCCGCTCTTCTGTTTTAAATTCACCAATAAAGAGTGAGCCCTCGAAACCCTAGGCCCCCACCTCCAACCGCAGTAAAGGCAGAACCCCAGGCCTGTGTGGTGTGCTCTCCCTCGCTACCCACGACCTCGCTGTGTGGCCCCAGGTATATGCTGTGTAATTTCCAGGTTCTGTAAGTAATAAACCTTTATTTTCTAAAAGTTTCTGGATGGTTATTGCTGAAGGGCATCTTGCAGTCGTAACAGGAACCACAAGGGCCAGTCCAACCACAACAGTGGTTATTGATAGGCTGAGCTCTGCACAAGACAAGCGCAAACCCCTTTTTGGGTCTTTCCATACACGCCCCATGCTCTCGATACCGGCGCAGGGCCTGGCTTTCCTTTTGCTCTCTAGTACCAGGACATGCACACATGCATACACACATGCACACACGCGCACACATACACATACACGCGCACACACATGCATACACGTGCACACATACGCATACACGCGCACACATTCACATATACACACACAGTTATTCCGGGCATGTATGTCTACTCTGTTGGTTCCTTCATTTTCTCTGATTTTTGTTTGTTAAAGAGATTTTACTTGAAAAACTATGAGGAGAATGGCATTGTCCTGTGTTCCATCACGTAGGAAAATCTTGATCGGTTCCTGTGTTGCAAAAGGGAGATCAAGGATCTTGTTTTCCTCAAGATCTCATTGAAAGCTTCAAAGAACATGCCATGATCAAAGTGTTCTTTGTTGTATTTTAGTTTTCAGGATGAAAATTTGGTTTTTGAGGAGTTTGCTCGCCAAAATCTGAAAGATGGAAGAGAAGTTAAGGAAGAGAAGACAAACCAGGAGGCGGCTGTGGATGAGTGAAGAGGCCGGCTCAGGACTCGGGAAATGGGGTCGTTAGCAGCATGGTAGCAGTGCCCCACAGTTAGCCCTTTAGTTATGCTAAATACCAAAGTGCGGGTCTTCTTCACAGAAATAAAGTTTGTCTCTTCTGTCCTGGTTGTGAGTCAGGCTGACTTGTTGGGGAAGCTGGGTGACGTCAACAGCACGTAAGCTGCAGCCTTGAGGGGCCCTGAGTCTGGGCAGGGGGGAGGGCAGCATCTAGAAAGGAGACCCATCAAGGCGAGAAGGCATCCTGAAATCGATGCGCTCACCCGAAGGGGCCTGGTGTGTCCCGGGCTTTCTCCAGGACCCCTGGGGCAAGCTGTTTTCCTGGAAACTTGGAGGGGGAGCAGTGTGTCTAATGACCTGACCAATCCTAGCTCCAAAGCACCCAAAGAGCCTCCCAAGAGAAACAGGGCAGTGGACACATGTGGGTAAAAACACTCTTCATCTCTGATTTAACTTTTGGGTCCAAGTCCTGTTTGAGCTCTGGGCTGTTGGTTGTTTCCGTTGAATGCAAACAACGAACTGCGAGTTGGCTGGTTTAAAGGGGAAAAAAAGGAATGCATTGGAAGGACCTCAGAGTGGCTCAGAGAACTGACTTAAAGGAAGAATCTCCAGTTGCCACACCTGGGCTGGGTGGAAATCAGAGAAGGCTTGGGGTCCCAGCCCAGGAACTCAGGGTCCTGCCCTCTGGGGTGGCCATTCACCTGGTGGTGGCTCAGAACCAAACGCTCCTAGTCTCCGAGCCTCTGGTTCCAGTGTGCCGTTTCTGGGCAGGAGAATCTGGCCCAGCTTCCGTCAGGGGATCAGTGCCCTGGGGCCAACAATGGCAGAGCCCAGCCCCGGGAATGGGTTGTCCCAGAAGAGGGGGTTCACCGTGAGTCAGACAGGCTTCTTGTTTAGACTGTCTTCATTGAGATTGGGCATAGAAGGGGTTGGGGGAAAGGATGCTCACGTCCGGGAGGAAAGGAGGAGACGTAACGGAGGTGATGCCAGGGCCCTGTCCTTTGCAGAATCCCCTTCTTGGCCCATGGTACCCCGGCCTTGGGGCCTGCTAATGATGGCAGAGAGGCTGAATGGCTCTCTTGGTGGCCACGGAGGGGCTTGGGAGATGTGTAGGCTCTGGTCCATGTCTCAAGGGAATAGGATGAAAGGGGGTTGGAGAGTTCTGTACAGTTTAACCTGCTCACAGGAGGTACGAGGGTGAATGGGAGGGGGCATGTGTGGGCTGGACACTCGGGGTCAGGTCTCCAGGACAAACAGCAGTGGCGGAGGGCCAGACACAGTGTGGGTTCCGTGCATATGAAGGCTCCCACATCTGGGTTTGTTCAGCAGGATTCCAGGCTGGTTTGTGTCCTGGGGACTGGGATTTAGACCGGAGGCTCCACTTGGGAACCTTGGACAGGATCCCATACACACAGAGCAAGGTCTGAACTCGAGTGTTGGATATGAGGCATTCTGATATTGACAGGGGTGAGGATTCATTTCTGGAGGAGGAAGACTGATAATAACAATACAGGCACGGGGCTTCCCTGGCTGTCCGGTGGTTAAGACTCTGCACTTCCAGCGCAGGGGGCACGGGTTCCATCCCTGGTCAGGGAACTGAGATCCCGCATGCTGCGTGATGCGGCCAAAAAAAAAAAATTAAGAAAAAAATACAGGCGAAAAGCTGTGGGTTTGCAGGGTCAGACACGATTTCCCCATCGGCAGGCTTCCACTCCAGCCATACCCCTCTCTCAGGATACTCAGGGAGGGCGGCATGCTCCTCTGGGAATCTGAGCCCGTCTGCTGCCCTCCTACCCCACAAGCCCACAGGTTGGCTGTGGTTGGCTCCCGCCTGAGATGCTGGGCAAGCCAGGGACTTGGGAGTCTGCCTGGCAGGGCCCGGTGAGAGGATCAGCCAGTTGGTTCCTGCATTGCTTGACCCCAG
Source organism: Delphinapterus leucas (assembly GCF_059928025.1). Lineage (NCBI taxonomy): Eukaryota > Metazoa > Chordata > Mammalia > Artiodactyla > Monodontidae > Delphinapterus > Delphinapterus leucas. Next base: position 7,080,996 of record NC_143136.1, on the reverse strand, counting down.
GATATCCTAAGTCAGGGTGGGCAGGAATAGGTCGGACCTTTGTGCGGGTGTGAGAGCCAGAGAGAAGAGCTGGAAGGCCAGTCCCTGGAGAGCAGAGGTCAGGACAGCCCTGGCCCTCCAGGTTATTCTGGTACCAAAACGCCTGACTTTCACGTGCTGGCTAGTTTACGATCTGCAGCTGGCCGCCCCTACAAGGGCGTGCGGGTGTGAGCAGGAAGTGAGCAGCCGCTGCCCCGAACGGGATATGGAACCTCAGCTTGGCTGGGCCTGCTCACTAGAGGCGTTGTGTCTGCTCTGGCGTCGGAAGGCAGGATGTCCCGTGTGCAGGTTGGATGTGCAGCCCAGGGTTTTCTAGGTAGGTGCAGTGGGAGAAACAGGGTGCAAAGGAGCTGAGGGTGCTGCATGGAGAAAGCGGCAGCTGAGAACTTGGGGCAAAGTTCTGCAACCTGCAACCAAAGGAGAAGTAGCGGTCCCTGCTATTTATTGGGCACCTGCCTTGTGCTAGGCACTTCACCTGTTACAGCTAATCATTCCAACCATGCTTCCCATTTGTTAGATGAGGAAACTGCAGTTCAGAGAGGTTATGTACCTTACCCAAGGTCACACAGCTAGTGAGAGTTGGAGTCAAGACTTAAACTCTGGTTTCCCTGAGTCTATAACAACCAGAACTTTGCTCACCATTTTTTTTTTTTTTTTTTTTTTTTTTGCTACACTGTGTGGCATACGGGATCTTGGTTCCCTGACCAGGGATTGAACCCGTGCCCCCTGCAGTGGAAGCTCGGAGTCCTAACCACTGGACCGCCAGGGAATTCCCTTTGCTCACCTTTTGTTGCTGAATGTGTATAGGAGAGTCTGGGGGGGGTGTCGGAGCATTTATGATTCAACAATGGCTGCCCTTAAGTTATTTTTTAAGTTGAAAATATTATTGAGATAATTATAGATTCACATGTAGCTGTAATCCACCCATCTTTTCCAGATTTCCCCCCTTTTTACTTGTATTCGTGTGTGTCTATTTAGTTCTCTACAATTTTATCACGTGTAGATAACTTCTTTCTAGAGTGTCTGTTTTCCTATTCCTTTAACATTTTTCACTGCTTGCCTCCCAGTCTAATATCACAACCCTAAGGGTTTAGTTTACTTATGCTTGGGGGGTGGGCAGGGAGGGGGCGGAAGCTGGGTGCACTTGGAAATGTATGGGGGTGGTATTTGGTTGACACAGGTCCTGGGGGCCAGGGGAACTATGTGTCGCACACAGTAAAGCAATGTCCTGCTCCAGATGTCAATCATAACCACAGTTCAGGATAAAATAAGATAATTCCCATGTTTTCAAGTGCATCCTTTATCTATTCAAACGTGAAGCGGTTCTTTTTGACAGGAGGTGCACTTCTACATTGACAGGTCGAGAAGAAAGATTAGGTTGGATGTGAAGTGTGTTATTACTGCCACCTTGATATGCCCTTAAGGTGGGGTAAACTCGGGGAGCAGCATATTGTTAGAGATGATTCACAGCGTGACTCATTGCATAAGGAGGTACGGGTGAATGTGCTCTTACAGGCGTGCCACCTTGGGGGTGGTCTCCAAGGGACAGTACTCTGCAGCCACCAGAGAACACAAAGGCTTCTTTGCTCATCAGAGAAAATATGGCAGTTATGTTCCTCTGATTTAAGAACATAATATAGTTCTTACTAAGCCTAATACTCTTTTTAAAAATATACTTTTTATTTTCAAATAGTTTCAGATTTACAAAAAAGTTGCAAAGAAAGTACAGTGAGTTCCCCCATACCCAGTTTCCTCTAAATTATTAACATCTTACATTAGGATGGTGCATTTGCCACACTGAATGAATCAATATTTACGTATTATTATTAAACTAAAGCCCATTCTTTATTCAGATTTCCTTAGTTTTTACCTAATGTCCTTTTTCTGTTCCAAGATCCCACATGACATTTAGTCATCACATTCCCTTAGGCTCCTCTTGGCTGTGACAATTTCTAGTACTTTTTCATAATTGCAGATAGACTCCTATTCAGCCACAATCTCTGCCTCCCAACTCTCCCTTGCGTTCACGTTCATGCCCTTGGCTTTTCGCCTCTAAAATGATGGATTCTGGAACCCTGGTATCCCCTGAGCATCTAACGGGCATAGGCAACAGCACACCCAGGCATCTCAAGCTCAGTTTGCTCCAAACCAAGTTCATCTTCTCCTCTAGGCCTACTGTGCTCAGTGGGGCGTTCTTCCCTGGAAAGCCCCGTATCTGGGAGGCATTCCGACTTGCCCCGCTCCCTAATCTCCTGCCAGGGAGCACCTGGTCCCTATTCTTCCCTCTACTACGTCTTCTGTCTGTCACCTCCTCTCTCCACCTCCACAACTACCTCCTCGGTTCTGGCCCAAATCAGCATTGCCTGGATTGGTAAATCACTTTATTTTATTTTTTTAAATATTTATTTATTTATTTATTTTGGCTGCACCAGGTCTTAGTTGCGGCACATGGGATCTTTAGTTGTGGCATGCAGACTCTTAGTTGAGGCATGAGAACTCTTGCGGCATGCATGCGGGATCTAGTTCCCCGACCAGGGATAGAACCCTCCTCTGCTTTGCAAAAACCCTTCAGTGGCTCTGGTGCCCAGAGGATAACGTCCTTGCTCCTGAGTCAAACAGAGGCTGCTTTGAGTCCTGGTGCAGCTCACCTTCCAGACTCCCCACCACCTGACCAGAGGCTCAGCAGCAAATGCAAATCCCTGTCATCCTCCCAACTCGAGTAGTAGTCTCCTGCCTTTTTGTATTTTCCTGGAAAATTCCCTCCATCCCCTTGCCTTTCAGTTCAAATCTCCAAACCAGGCTGGGGTAATCCGTCCTCTGGAGAGGCTCCCCTGACACCTCCGGCAGAGTTATAACTCTTTCTCCTGCTGTACCGTCCCTCCCCCTATAACACCCTTAGATTTTTGCACTTATGTATCACGCTACATTGCAATTAATTGATACAAAAATCACCAATCTCCGTGGAGATGCAGGACACCCTCCCCTCTGTGCCCTTATTAGCCAGCTCCTTGCTGTCATAACAAGGTACCACAGACCTGGGGGCCTAAACAACAGAAATTTATTTTCTCACAATTCTGGAGACCAGAAGTCTGAGATCAAGGTGTCGGCAGGGTCAGATTCTTCTGAGGCCTCTATCCTTTTCTCGCAGATGACTTCTCTGTGTGTCTTCACATGGTCTTCCCTTGGAGCCTGTCTGCGTCCAAATGTCTTCTTATTGATGTAAGGACACCAGTTGTATTGGATTAGGGCCCATCCTAATGGCCTCATTTTAACTTGATTACCTCCTTAAAATTACCTTATTTTAATTTGATTACCTCCTTAACTTGATTACCTACCTATCTCCAAATACGGCCACATTCTTAGGTACTAGAGGATTAGGACTTCAACGTATGAATGTTGGGAGCGGGGACACAAGTCAGCCCATAACAAGACCCTTCTCTCCTCTTTCTTCCTCTGAGCTCCTTCGAGCCTCAGCTTCCTGGGAGGCCTAGCCCTGAAGGGTCAAGGACTTGGGAATCACATAGTCCAAGTTCAAATTCTGCCTCTCATGAATTCCTTGGGAGACGTATCTGAACCTCAGGTCTTCATCTCTAGAATGAGACCATCAAGCTTGCTCTGGGGGACATGTGTGTGGACTAGAGTCGCTGCTCAAGTGTCTGGTGTGTGGCCGGTGGGCAGTATACGGGAGCCGTCACTGTCCTGCATTGCGGAACTTTCTGCGATGATGGAAATCTTCTATATTTGTGCTGTCCCGTGTGGTAGCTGCTAAACCACATGCAGCTGAAATGTGGCTAGTGTGACCGAGGAACTGAAAATTTAATTTTAATTAATTGAACTTGAAATTGAAGTAGCCACATGTGGCTAGTGGCTACAGCACTGGGCTGCACAGCTGGGTTCACCAGGGGTCTCCAGCGTGTCCCAGAGTGTTCCTGCATTAGGCCCTGATATGCTCTGTCCTGGCAGTGAATCCATTCCCCTGGCCATGTCCCCACACCAGATGCTCCTCTGTGGCCCCTGGGGGGGGGGCGTGTCTCACTTATTTTGCCTCTGGAAAGCATTGCCCAGTGCAGTGGGGGCCAGAGTGTGCTGACCCGCAGGCAGGACAGGAGCCACTGTGTCTCTAGGAGCAGCCCTTTGAAAGGGCAAGGGGAAAATTGTGCAGCCCCTTAGTACCTCAGAATGTGGCTGTATTTGGAGATAGGGTCTATAAAGAGGATTTGCCCTTCTCAGGTGGCACCAAACCCTTCTTCACCTGGATGTCCCATAGGGCAGCAAAAACTCACCTCCAATTTCACTCCCTCTCCTCCAGCTGTCTTAGCTGGGAAGGAGGGGCTTATCCCAAATTGCCTCTGCCTCTCCTCCAGCTACCCTCCGAAGTCCACTTCTCTGTCTCCCCAGCCCCTCCCAGTAATCCAGGGCAGCCACCTGCCCCGATTGCTTCAAAGCCTGGATCACAGTCCTCAGCTTTGTGACTTAGCCCCGCCCAGGGTTGAGATGGCTCAAGGGCTTCCTGTTGCCTTCAGGACTCAGCCTAAAAGACCAACCCCCTTATCAGGTTTACAAAGGCCCAGTCTGACCTGCCCGCCCCCAGGCTCATCTCTTCAAGTATTTTCCTTCCTTTAGGCTACAGTTTCCCTTTTTTCCAGAGATATGTGCTTTCTTGCCTCCAGGTCTTTGCACAATCTCATCTCTTGGCCTGGAACAGGGGTCCCCGGTTAGGGATAACTCCTGCTCACATTTTCCGTCTCACTTTATCTTTTTCTCCAGGAAGCCTTCTCGGATGGAACTGTGTATCCCTGTTCCGGCATCCCACAGGCCTGTCCAAGTACTTTCTTTCCTGCATTCATGCATGCATCACCCACTCCTCGAACTGTTTGTCGTGCAACTAACTACTAAATGCCGGACGCTGCTTTAGATGCTGGAGACACGAAGCAGGGCAAGAAAGACAGTCCCGAGCCGCCTGGAGGTCACTTACATTCTTGAAGGGGAACATTAAAGATGAAAAAGAGTGAACACAAAAATAAAAAACCCCATACAAATTGTGTCCCAGGAAGAAAAGAAACAGATGCTAAAACCTGTGGTTCTGACACCACCGGTGGGGGCGAAGAGACGCCCGGCAGGGGCGCCACCTCCGGCTGCGCGCGCGGCCGGCAGGGGTCGCGGAGGGGCGGAGCTGGAGACAGCGGTCCAGGCCCCGCCCCTCAGGGCCCCGCCCCCCAGCCCGGCTCGGCCCCGGCCCCGGCCCCGCCCCCGCCCGCTGTGCGCGCGCTGGCCCGGCAGCATGGCGGCGGCGGCGGGTGCCCCTCAGCCGGGTCCGCCGCAGCCGCCTCCGCCGCCGCCGCCTGAGGAGTCGTCCGACAGCGAGCCCGAGGCGGAGCCCGGCTCCCCGCAGAAGCTCATCCGCAAGGTGTCCACGTCGGGCCAGATCCGCCAGAAGGTGAGCCCGCGGCGGCGGCCCGGGCGCGCGCCCCTCACGCCGCGGCAGCCCCGTGAGGCCCGCAGTTCGGCCCGAGCAGCCGCCCAGGCCCGGCCCGGCCCGGCCTAGGTTCCCGCCGGGCGCCGCTGCTCGGACGGAGCGCGCTCCGCGGGGTAACGGACCAGGCGCCCGGGGCTGAGCGCGCCTCCCGGCGGGGCGGCGGCGGAGACCCCGGGACGGGGAGCAGGTGGGCGCCGCGCGGGGCCGGGCCGGCAGGGCGCTTGGCGGGGCGGGGCGGGCCGCGAAGAAGCCCCGTGCCGCGAGGACCGGGTGGGACAGGCCTGCAGGCTGGGGGGCGAGCGCACCAGAAATGGGGACTTCTGGCTGCGTCCGGCCGGCGAGCGCTCCCCGACCCGGGTTCTGCACATTTCTGAGGACGGATCGGGCTCTTTCTCGCTGGGTGCTCTGCACTCACCTGTGGCCCCAGAGAAATCCGATTGGACCCAGGTGTGGGGCTCTTCCTTCCCCTCGCGTGGATTTTCGTGCGGGAAAGGGCAGGGATGCGCGTCCCGTGACCATCTCTCTCTCCCTTCTCGGGAAAGCGGGGAGAGGGGGTCTGTCCCTGGCTGCGCACCCGCTTGGCATCTCACTCTCGGTGGAGAACTCCAGACGCGAAGTATTAGCTGCAGAAAGACGCATTTCCTTTCTGCAGGAGTAAAGTTGCACCCTTTGTTTTCCCATTGCGGTTTCTGTTGCAAACTGCTTTTGGGTTTTGCTGCAGGTGAGCCCTCTGTGTTAGCACACGGCTTCCTCAGGCAGGTGGTTGGACAGGTGGCTGAGGGCAGACTAGGTCTGTGGGCAGCCTGGGCAGATCCAGCTGGCACAGACTATCTCATCCCGCTGCAGTGCGCTTTTCCTCCAGGGCCAGTGAGTTCAGCTGGTACTTTTACCGTGGGAGCCGTTTCTTAATCTTATGTCAGCCTCTGATACCTGGGATGGGGTGATCTTTTGTCCCAATGTTACAAACAGTTTTACTGTGAAGTGCTCCAGTTATTCAGCACATAGGTATTGAACACCTCCTTTGTTCCAGGTATAACAGTAATAGTAATAATTATAACGCTAGCAATTCTCCAGTGCTTACTATGTGCCAGGCACTTTTCTTGGGTTAAGTTTATGGCACTTTACATGGGTTAACTCATTAGCACTGGTGATAACCCACCGTGTTGGGTGTTGTCTGTCATTCCCTTCCTATGGAATTGGAGGTGGAGAGGGTAAATGTCTTGCCCAGGGTGTCACTGGTAGTAACTTGGATCTGGATCTGAACTATGGTCAGGATCCCAAGATGGAAGGCAGTTTCTCCATTTCGGGGTTCCCAGCCTGTAGGAGGTGGACATCTGTCCATGTGACGGTATGATGTAGTAAGTGCTGTGGAAGCTTAGAGGACTGAGAATCCAGCTACCCTGGGAGGCAGGATCTTGCGGGAAAGAGTTTGTCAGGCTAAGTAAGGAAAGAGGGACTTTCCACCTAGTTGAATGTTGTATCTACAGGTTTAGGCACACCTGGGAATGGTCAGAAGGTGAGTGGGTCAGATTGAGAGGAATGAGGAAGAGGCTGGAAAGGTAGATCAGGCTGGATTTTGAAAGGATAGCCCTGGAGTTGGGTTTGTGGCCTTGGGCAAGAGGGAGCCACTAAGGATTATTCAGAGCCTCAGAGTGATGGGTCAGAGGTGCTTTTAGAAAGATCTCCAAGTAGCCCTAAATGGTACTGATAGGAGTTGTTCTCACCTGTTGCTTGGTCCTCAAGCATGGTGTGTGCCCAGTATGGGGTGGATCATGTGATTTACAACTGTTACTAAGATTTGATCTCTCAGAGATTCCACTGTTTGTCCAGAATTCTGTTCTTAAGGAGTCTTTTTTTTCCCCTCTTTAAACAATAGCTGTTACACCAGCTGTTCTGGCTGAGGAGTGATGGGTAGAGTGTTAAAAATACACCCTGAGGACTTGAGTTTCTGAATACAGTCACATCTGCTGTACAAATAGCTTAAGGTTGAGTTTTCTTTTGGGTTGTTAGAGATTGGTGGAATGTGAGGTTTACTGTGTGTGTGGTAGCTCCCAACCTCCCTTCCCCACTCCCCCTTTTAAAGCAGATAAGCCATTCAGAAAATTCCTCTGGTATATGTGGTGCACAGGGGAAATATCCAGAGTGGTATGGGGTATCATTCTGAGTCCAAAAAGGAGCGACCCACTTTAAGTATTTAAAACAGAGGGAGTTCAATGGGCAGTGGTCGCACAGGTGCTGAAGAATTGAGAATGCAAACAGTGGGCAGTGAGGTAACCCTGCGATGAGGCAGCAAACAGGAAGCTGGAAGACAAGCCGGGAGGCAGCATATCAGGAACAACTACGACTCGCCAGAGGCTGGAACCACCATGGGTCATCTGGCGTGGGCTGGAGGCTTGGAAGGACACAGCTGCTCCTGGAGACTCACCCCATGCCCCCTCCTGCCTGGGAAACCCAGCCTGCAGGGATCAGCAATTTGGAGTAGAGCAGAAGAGTGAGGAATAGAACTGAGGACAAGCTGGCCCAGGACCAGAGCTGTATGTATGTCAGGTTTTTGAAACATTAGTCCAGTGCAAGCTAGAGCTGTCTTAATGGAAAAAGAAAAGGAAGTATCTTATGACAGTGCTTCTCGAATTTTCATGTGCAGACACGTCCCCTCGGGATCTTGTTAAAATGCAGATTCTGGTTGAGTAGGTCTGGAGTGGGGCTAGAGGTTCTGCATTTATCACCTCCCAGGAGATGCTGCTGCTGCTGGTCATGGACCAGACTTTGAGAAATAAGGCCATAAGGACATGTGTAAAGAGAAGCCTTATCAAACGCCAAAAAAAATCTTTATTCGTGAGGTTCTTTTAAAACTTTTTCCCAAGTCTTTGATGGGGAAAGTCTTTGAAAATTTGATGTGTATAGATTTGAGATGGTTGTTTATTAGTTTAGCATTTCATGTACATCTGATATTTTCATATGTTCCAACTGTCCCCAGCAAACACATTACTTCATTTCATTTCCTTACCATAGTACACAGTAGTGATTTTATAGGACCACATAGCTAGTGTGGAAAAAAGAAAATGGAACTAATACACTGGTAAATTAGCTTATGAACACATTATAAGGTATTTTGAAATCTGAGTAGAGAACAGTGTGATTCTGTGAAGCCTTATCAGTTAAGATGGAGCTTAATTTATTTAAAAATTTTTAAAAAGTTAACATTTTTGGCTTTGTGCATTAAAGTGCTTATATTCTTAATTTCAAATTTAAACAAAGTATTTTTTCCATTGTGAAATGAAGACTAGTAGAAATTAAGTAAAATGTTCAAGTTGTAAAATACTTAAAAAACAGCTTTACTAAGATAAAATTCACATACCATACAGCTCACTCATTTAAAGTGTACAGTTCAGTGTTTTTTAGTATATTTACGGTTGTGTAATCATTACCACAGTCAGTTTTAGAACATTTTCATCACCCCAAAAAGAAACCCATGGGACTTCCCTGGTGGCACAGTGGTTAAGAATCCGCTTGCCAATACAGGGGACACAGGTTCGATCCCTGGTCCAGGAAGATCCCACATGCCGCAGAGCAACTAAGCCCGTGTGCCACAACTACTGAGCCTGCGCTCTAGAGCCTTCGAGCCACAACTACTGAGCCCGCATGCCACAACTACTGAAGCCCGCGCATCTAGAGCCCATGCTCCAAAACAGGAGAAGCCACTGCAATGAGAAGCCTGTGCACCACAACTAGAGAAAGCCCACGTGCAGCAATGAAGACCCAACGCAACCAAAAAAGATAGAAACCCATAACCATTAGCATTTACTCCCCGTTTTTTCCCAACTCTCTCAACCCTAGGCAACTGCTAGTCTGCTTTCTATTTTGTGGATTTGATGATTCTGGACATCTCATATAAATATAATATGTAGTATGTACCCTTTGTGTCTGGTTTCTTTCACTTAGTAAAATGTGTTCAAAATTCATCCATGTTGTAGCCTGTGCCAGTACTTCTTTTCGTTTTACTGCTGAGTAATATACCGTTGTATGGATTTACTACGTTTTATTTACATTCATCTGTTGCTGGGCATTTGGGTTATTTTTACTTTTTGGCTATCTTTTTGGCTATTCTGGATAATGCTGCTGTGAACATTCATGTACATATTTCTGTGTGTACATATGTTTCATTTCTGGTGGATATGTACCTAGAAGTAGGTTTGCTGGGTCACATGGTAACTCTATGCTTAGTCTTTGAGAAACTGCCAGACTGTTTTCCAAAGTGACTGCACTATTTTACATTTCCACCAGTAAGGTATGAGGGTTCCAGTTTCTCCATGTCCTCAGTTGTTTTATCTTTTTGATTATAGCTATCCTAATGGGTGTGAAGTGGTATTAAAGTTTTTGTTTTTGTTTTTTTAAATATTTATTTATTTTTTGACTGTGTCGGGTCTTAGTTGCAGCACCTGGGATCTTTCGTTGTGGCACGTGGTCCTCTCTCTAATTGTGGCTCGCGGGCTTAGTTGCCCCAAGGCATGTGGGATCTTAGTTCCCTGACCAGGGATGGAAGTGGCATCCCTTGCATTGCAAGATGGATTCTTAACCACTGGACCACCAGAGAAGTCCCTAAAAGGTTTTTTTAAAGCTAGTATGTAGCAGTATTTAAGAGTCTAAACTTTGGTGTCACGAACAAGTCTCCAAACCTCTCAAGACTTGGTTTCCTTATCTGTAAATAGGGAAAATACTAGTTCTTGGGTAACGAGTGGTGACAGTAAATGTTAGGTGTGTGTTCCTGAGCCTCAGTTTCTATCTCTGCAAAATATAAATGATAATAATAGTTCTCAGATCGGTAAAATAAAAATGATGATGATAACTCATAGAATCAAGTGGAGTAGTCTTTGTGCAATGCTTATTTAGCGTCGAGCCTGGCATATTATGAGCATTCAATAAATGGTTGCTTTTATGATTATTTCTGTCTTTCTGATTGTTCACTTTTTATACCTTGACCAGTAGCCATCCCCCTGAACCCCTCCACCCCCAGCTCAAGCTGATCTGGGTGAGTCTCCATCTCTAGCAGCCAGAATAGCAAATAAAAACAAATCTGGCAGACAATTAACAGTGAGTATCTTTTTTAAAAATTGTTAATTTATTGAATACTAGTGGGAATAGCATGGGCTAGGTGTTATTTTCTTTATTTCACAGATTCAGTTTAACTCAGCAAATAGTGGAGACCTTAAAATTGTTCTGTGTGCTGGCACTTGGGGGGGCCTTCCTGAGCAACAAAGAACACCCCTAGAGCTAGTAGTCTGAAGAAGGCGTTAATAGAATAACCACATAGGTACTGTAGGGTTGTTTTGGTGATGAAAGGACTCTAAATCTAATGTCTGGTGTCTTTGTAAAAGAAAGAGGAGGAAGATTTGGACACAGAGGAACACACAGAGAAAAAAGCCATATGAAAACAGAGCCAGCGATTTAGATCTGTGCTGTCACAAACCAAGGACCAGGTGGGGCCCCTAGAAGAGGTAATAGAATCTCCCCTGGATCCTTTAGAGGGAGCGTGGCCCTGCTGACACCTTGATTTTGGACTTCTAGCTTCCTGGATTGTGGGACAACAAATTTCTGTTGTTTAAGCCTCCCAGTCTGTGGCCTTGGTTATAGGGCAGCCACAGGAAACTAATGTAGGGCATATACTGACTCTGAAGGGGATGCCGAGGGGCTGAGCTCTGTGAAGCAGTCAGAAATGCCTGTGGGACCTGAGGTATTGGAATCTGCCAAAGGGCAGCAATCCTTGGTGAGCTCCCTCAATTTGGTTTAGGATGCCAAAAAGCCACTTCCAAGGAATGAGGAGGATTAGAAGTAGGACTTCCAAAGGCCTGCAGTCATGCTTCATAGCATGTCAGTTCTCTGAAATTAAGGTAATCCCAGAGTGCTGTTGTTTTTAGGTGCTTAACAGAAGCAACTTCAGTCCTCTGTAGAGGGAGATGACATCATCCAGTCGTCCAGTTATTTTCACAAGCCATGTTGTAAATTCACTGTTTTGTGTTCAGTGAAGAACAGACACACGGGGAGGCAAGGCCATGTGAATTAAAACCAATGGAAACAGCAGACTATAAAGACAGATAAACAGGGGCTCTAGACATCAGACACAGATTTTGAAACAACTATGCTTACTATGTTTAAGGAGATAAAAGACCAGACTGAGAATTCTGGCAGAGAACTAGAAACTAAAAAAGAACCAAATGAAAATTCTAAAACTGGCAAATGTAATAATCAAAGTTAAGTTCTCAAAGGAAGGGTAGAATAGACACGGCTGAAGAAAGAATTCAGTGGCCCAGAAGACAGCTCAAAAGAAAATTACCCATAAGGAAGGCTGGAGACAAAAAAAAGTGGAGAAATTAGCAGATAAGGCAGGAGTCAGAGATAATAGTGAAAAGGTCTTTTATGAGAAAATTGGGCAGAAACAACATTTGTAAAGATAATGCCTGAGAACTTCCCACAACTATTAAAAGGCACCACCCACAGATTCAGTAGCCTGTGAACACAAAGAAAGCCTCACCTATCACTTAATAAAACTGCTGAAAACCACAGATGAAGAGTCTTGAAAGCAACTGGAGACAGATTACCCTCAAAAGAGCAACAGTGAGACTGACAGCTGTGTTCTTAACAGAAGCCATGGAAGCAGAAGTCAATCAAAATTTAAGTGCTGGAAGAAACTGCTAACCCTAATTCATTACTCAGCCAAAAGATCCTTCAGAAATAAAGCTGAAATAAAGATGTTTTCAAATAAACAAAATCAATTTTTTGTGGGCAGACCCATAATGAAGGAAACATCAGGGGGTGTTTTTGTTTGTGTCTGGCTAAAGGAAAATGATCTTAGGTGAAGGGTTAGTGTTTCAGGAAGGAAAGAAGAGCAAAGAAAAGGGCACTGATATGGAAAACTGAATGATTATCAACTGCTAAATTTTTTTTTTAACATCTTTATTTGAGTATAATTGCTTTACAGTGGTGTGTTAGTTTCTGCTTTATATCAAAGTGAATCAGCCATACATATACATATATCCCCATATCTCTTCCCTCTTGCATCTCCCTCCCACCCTCCCTATCCCACCCCTCTAGGTAGTCACAAAGCACCCAGCTGATCTCCCTGTGCTATGCGGCTGCTTCCCACTAGCTATCTCTTTTACATTTGGTAGTGTATATATGTCCATGCCACTCTCTCACTTCTTCCCAGCTTACCCTTCCCACTCCCCATGTCCTTAAGTCCATCCTCTACGTCTGCATCTTTATTCTTGTCCTGCCCCTAGGTTCTTCAGAACCTTTTTTTTTTTTTAGATTATATATATGTGTGTTAGCACACGGTATTTGTTTTTCTCTTTCTGACTTAACTTCACTCTGTATGACAGTCTCTAGGTCCATCCACCTCACTACAAATAACTGAACTTCGTTTCTTTTTATGGCTGAGTAATATTCCATTGTATATATATGTGCCACATCTTCTTTATCCATTCATCTGTTGAGGGACACTTAGGTTGCTTCCATGTCCTGGCTATTGTAAATAGAGCTGCAGTGAACATTGTGGTACATGACTCTTTTTGAATTATGGTTTTCTCAGGGTATATGCCCAACAGTGGGATTGCTGGGTCATATGGTAGTTATATTTTTAGTTTTTTTAAGGAACCTCCATACTGTTCTCCATAGTGGCTGTATTAATTTGCATTCCCACCAACAGTGCAAGAGGGTTCCCTTTTCTCCACACCCTCTCCAGCATTTATTGTTTGTAGATTTTTTGATGATGACCATTCTGACCGGTGTGAGGTGATACCTCATTGTAGTTTTGACTTGCATTTCTCTAATGATTACTGATGTTGAGCATCCTTTCATGTGTTTGTTGGCAATCTGTATATCTTCTTTGGAGAAATGTCTATTTAGATCTTCTGCCCATTTTTGGATTGGGTTGTTTGTTTTTTTGATATTGAGCTGCATGAGCTGCTGGTAAATTTTGGAGATTAATCCTTTGTCAGTTGCTTCATTTGCAAATATTTTCTCCCATTCTGAGGGCTGTCTTTTCATTTTGTTTATGTTTTCCTTTGCTGTGCAAAAGCTTTTAAGTTTCATTAAGTCGCATTTGTTTATTTTTGTTTTTATTTCCATTTCTCTAGGAGATAGGTCAAAAAGGATCTTGCTGTGATTGATGTCATAGAGTGTTCTGCCTATGTTTTCCTCTAAGAGTTTTATAGTGTCTGGCCTTACATTTATTTTAGGTCCTTAATCCATTTTGAGTTTATTTTTGTGTATGGTGTTAGGAAGTGTTCTAATTTCATTCTTTTACATGTAGCCGTCCAGTTTTCCCAGCCCCACTTATTGAAGAGGCTGTCTTTTCTCCATTGTATATTCTTGCCTCCTTTATCAAAAATAAGGTGACCATATGTGCGTGGGTTTATCTCTGGGCTTTCTATCCTCTTCCACTGATCTATATTTCTGTTTTTGTGCCAGTTCCATACTGTCTTGATTACTGTAGCTTTGTAGTATAGTCTGAAGTCAGGGAGCCTGATTCCTCCAGCTCCATTTTTCTTTCTCAAGATTGCTTTGGCTATTCGGGATCTTTTGTGTTTCCATACAAATTGTGAAATTTTTTGTTCTAGTTCTGTGAAAAATGCCAGTGGTAGTTTGATAGGGATTGTATTGAATCTGTAGATTGCTTTGGGTAGTATAGTCATTTTCATAATGTTGATTCTTCCAATCCAAGAACATAGTATATCTCTCCATCTGTCTTTGGGTTTGAAATATATATAGAATTAAAATACATAGCAACGGTATGTAAGTCAGAAGGGAGGTAAATGGTATAAAACTGTTTAAAGTTTTCCTTGCAATTCCAGGAAAAAGAAAAAAGAACCAATTAATATTAGACAAGTCAGGGATACATGTTGTAATCTGTGCAGCAGCCACTAAATTGTGAAAGATGATATGGTATCTAAGCTAAAAGGCAAGAAAAATTGAGTAATAAGAAATTCCAAATCTGAAAGAAGGCAAGAAAGGAGAGAAAAGGGAGAGGGAGGGATTGGGGGTTTGGGATTAGCAGATGCAAACTGTTATGGATAAACAACAAGATCCTGTTGTATAGCACAGGGGACTATATTCATTATCCTGTGATAAACCATAATGAAAAAGAATCTAAAAAAGAATGTGTATATATATATGTATAACTGAATCACTTTGCTGTACAGCAGAAGTTAACACAACACTGTAAATCAACTATACTTCAATAAAATTAAAAAAAAAAGAGAAAAGGAAACATTGATCAAGTGGAACAAAGAGAAAGCAAACAGTAAGTGGATAGACTTAAATCCCAATATAGCAATAATCACGTTAAATATAAGTGAATTTGAATGCTCCCGTTAAAAGTCAGAGATTGTCAGACAGGTAAGAAAACAAAAGCAGACCAGGTTATTTAAGAGAGATATATTTAAAACAGAAAGATATAAAAAGATTGAGGGCTTCCCTGGTGGCGCAGTGGTTGAGGGTCCGCCTGCCGATGCAGGGGACACGGGTTCGTGCCCCGGTCCGGGAGGATCCCACATGCCGCGGAGTGGCTGGGCCGGTGGGCCATGGCTGCTGAGCCTGCGCGTCCGGAGCCTGTGCTCCGCAGCGGGAGAGGCCACAACAGTGAGAGGCCCGCGTACCGCGAAGAAAAAAGAAAAAAAAAAAAGATTGAAAGTAAAAGAATGGGAAAAAATACTATGCACACATCAACCTAGAGAAAGTTGCTATAGTATTTTAATGCCAGACAAAATAGTCTTTGAGGGCAGAATTTATTATTAGAGATAAAGATATGATAAATGATAAAAGTTTTATTTTAGATATAATAATTTAAACTCTGTATATACCTAATGTAACTTCAAAATATTTAGAAGAAAAATTAATACAACTGTAATGGAAATAAATCTATGATCATAGTGGGATATTAAACACACCTGTTTCAGAGGCTGTTATGATAAGCAGACAAAAATTTGTAAAAATAAAGAAAAATTGAACAACAAAGTACTAAACTTGACCTAATGGACGTATATAGAACACTGTACCGAGCAATTGCAGAATGGAAATTCTTTTCAAAAGCACAGGACACATTGGTCAAAATTCACTATGTGCTGGCCACAAGGCAATTCTCAACAAATTTCAAAATATTGAAATTATACAGACTGTGTTCTCTAACAACAGTGGAATTAAGCTAGAAATCAGTAAAATGAAAATCCTCATGTATCTGGAAATTTAGAAATTTGTTTCCAAATGACTTATGAGTCAAAGCTAGAAAATGTTTTCAGTTGAATGATAGCAAACTACGTATAACTAATGGGATACAGCTGAAGTCATGTTTAGAGGGAGGTTTATATCTTTAAATGCATTTATGTTACAAAAGAAGACTGCTGAAAATCCATGAGCTAGGCTGTGTATTAGGTGATTAGAAGGCTAGCAACACATTAAATTCAAAGAAAACAGAACGAAGGAAATAATGAAGAGCAGAAGTTTTTTGTTGTTGTTGTTGCCGTACATGGGCCTCTCACTGTTGTGGCCTCTCCCGTTGCGGAGCACAGGCTCCGGAAGCGCAGGCTCAGCGGCCATGGCTCACGGGCCCAGCCGCTCTGTGGCATGTGGGCTCTTCCCGGACCGGGGCACGAACCTGTGTCCCCTGCACCGGCAGGCGGACTCTCAACCACTGTGCCACCAGGGAAGCCCTGAAGAGCAGAATTTAACGAAATGAAAAATATTCATTAGAAAGGATAAACAAAGGCAAAAATGGAGTCTTTGGGAAAAAAAAATTGACAAACCCCAGCAGGAGTAATCAGGAAAAAATTAGAGAAAGCAAATAATTAATGTTAGGAATGAAAAAGGACATCATCGAAGATCTTGCAGATGTTAAAAAGAGTAGGCAGGTATTATAAACAACTTTATACAAGTACATTTGAATCTATAGATGAAGTGGACAAATTCCTAGAAAAACACGACTTAAAGCTGACACAGAAATAGAAATGTAAATTGTCTTTATAACTATTAAAGATATTGAATCCATAATTTGAAATCTTCCAACAAGGAAAACTCTAGGCCCAGATGACTTTACCAGTGAATTCTAAGCATTTAAGGAAGAAATAATACCAGTTTTACATAAAATCTTCCAGGAAATAGAGACCCCCCAACTTACCCCCAGCTTCCTAGGAGTGGAGTGGGGCTGGAGGTTTGACTTATAAAATCTCTTTAACAAGGAGATTTGGGGAGCTTCTGGGTTGGTGAATGCATTAATATGCTGGGAGGGTGGCACACCCAGAGCAGGCATGGATGCTCTACCCCCCGCCCCCCAGTATCTTGCCCTATACATATCTTCCATATGGCGTCTCTTCAGGTGTGAGTGAGGATGTGGAGCAAGGGAATGCTCTGGTGGGAATATTAAATTGGTAACACCACTTTACAAGATATTGTAGCAGCATCTATTAAAGTTGAAGGCATGTATACCCTGTGTTTCAGCAATTCTGCTTCTGGGTATATATCTAATAGCTTATGTAAGCAAATGTACTCCAAGAGGCATGTACAAGAATATTACTAGTGTATTATTTGTAACAGCTCAAAAGTGGAAGCAACCCAAGTGTCTGTCAGCAGTAGAATTGATAAATTATAGTATGTTCTTACAAGAGGATGCTGTACCTCAGTGAAAATGAACTACTGCTACCTGCTGATTTAAGGATTAATCACAGCCATTAATGCTGCAGGCCAAAAAAGCCAGACATAAAAGAGTACATTCTGTATGATTCCGTTTACATCCAGTTCAGAACAGGTAGGACACTAAGGAGTTTAGACTTGCCTGCTTGTGTGTTTAAGCTACGAGCAAGGAAGACGATTACCAGAGAAGTCGGGGTGGTGGGAAGTGGTGGGTAGTGACTGGATGGACCTTGAGAGAGGGAGCTTCTGTAGGGCCGGTAGTGTTGTTTCTTCACCTAGCTGGTGGTTGATTGGGTTCTCAGCTTGTGATAATTGTACATTTTTTTTTCATGGAGTTCATGTGTGCTATTTTGTAATGAAAAAGATTTTTTAAGTTGAAGTATAGTTGATTTACAGCATTATATTAGTTTCCGTTGTACAACATGGTGATTCAATATTTTCATAGATTATACTCCATTTAAAGTCATTATATTCCCTGTGCTGTACTGAAAAGGATTTTAAAAAAAAGATATGGAGGAGGTAGTTGGTCAAAGAGGTATGCAAAGGCCCTGTGGCCAGGGGGAGCTTGGCGAAATCAAGAGGCTGAAAGAAAGCTGGTGTGGATAGAGTTAGCAAGAGTTGAGGAGACCTTGATTGTGCCATGAGGCTGGGGAGCTGGGTAGAAGCTCTGTAATAGTGGGATACTATTGCTTTAAGATTTTAGGAAGGAGTGAGACATCTGATCCAGGTTGGAAAGATTTCTCTGGCTGTGTTGTGGCCGCCTGAGCGCTGGCTGACACATGTGGTGAGAGATGATGGTAGCCTGGGCCAGGGTTGTGGTAGTGGTGATGGAGAGAATTAGTTGGATTTGACATTGTGAGTCAATGTCAAATCCAACTAATGTGATGGTTTGATGGGGGTGTTGGAGAGGAGGGGGAGGGGGAGGAGGAGGCTCATGGTTCACGTGACTGGCTGGCGAATGGAGCTCTTTCCAAGGAGGAGCTGTGGCTGAGGACCAGTGAGGACCAGCTCTGGGGATTCTGCTCTCACTGAGCTCTGCTGCATGGTGTCCAGGATCCTCTTCTTCTCAACCACACCAGCTTCACAGATGAGGGACACAGAGGCAGTTAGGTGGCTTGTGGGTGTGCCCTGAAGCCACCTGGGTCTCATAGATTCCAGATTACACCTCTTCCTACTGTGTTCTGTCCAGCCCCATAACAGTCATGCGCAAACAGTAGGAATGGTTCCTCAGAGCCTGAGAGGGAGAATAGTGGATAGTGGAAGGGGGTCTGGGCAGATCTGGGGCCACTGGCTTTTAGGAAGTGAGTAGAGGAGGAGGGCCAGTCTGAGAAGGAAGTAGGAGAGCTGGGCGAGGGCTGGGGAAGAAAGTCAGTCACTGATTTCAGCACCTGGAGGTCTACCGGCACTAGCGTTATTGTTACTTCGGTGTTTCCTTCTGAACTATTTTTCTGGATATGTTTAATTTAGTTGAAATGAAACTATATGTACGTTTTCACTTTAATGTTATGAGCATTTCTCCATGTTATTACAATCTCTTTTTTCTTATCCTTTGTAATGGTTGTACCACATATTCTGTGAAGAATACCTTTGCAAGGAAGGTTCTTCAATTTTTTATTGTGAAAAATTGAAAAGGTACCTAATATACTTACTATCAAGATTCAGCAATTGGTAACATATTGCCAAATATGCTTTATCTATATGTATTAAATAGAAATAAATGATTTACTAAACCATTTGTAGGCATCATGACAGTCTATCCCTAAAGAGCTCAGTGTGCATCTTCTAAAAATGACATTTCCTGTATGGTCCATTTTTACACCTGAACTCCTACAAATAAGTACTCCTAAAAATAAGGGCATTTTCCTATATACCATTATTATTCCTAAGATATTAATTGTAATTTTCTAATATCTATATCCTTCTTAGTTTTCCCCAGTTGAACCAAAAATGCCTTTTATAGCCTCCCTTTTGGGAACCATGTACCAATCAAAATTCATGCATTGGTTGTATCTCTTTAGTCTCTTAACCTAGGACAGCTGCCCTCAGCAACCTTCGCCCTCCCCTCCCCTCCCCTCCCCTCCCCTCCCCTCCCCTCCCCCCCCTCCCCTCCCCGACATTGACTTTTGGAAGAGACAAGGGCAGTTGTCTTGTAAAATCTGTTTCTGGATTTGTCTGATTGTTTCCTCATGGTTTCTTTTGCATCGTTCTTTTATACTCTGTATTTGCTATAAGCTGGAAGAGAGGTTTGAAGACTCAGTTATATTCAGGTTGATGTTTTGGGCAAATCTCCTAGGTGTGGGATGTTCCATGTCCTGTCAGGCAGGCAGTCTCCTCTGCTGTGTCCTCGTTTGGTTTATGTGGAGATGCTAGATATTTCTACTGGAAATGTGGATTTCCTTCTTTGAGATTAGGAAGTAATCTGAGAGGTGATTCCTAGACACCCTGCAAATAATCCTTTTATCCAACAACTTTTTACCAAATGATTTTCAGCATTTATACATAATTAACTGGCCTGAGTCAGTTTTATTAAGAGAGCTTGAGAGTTTGAAAAATGGACCTACCCCTTCCCTCAGCTTTCTGTCGTTTCTTCCACAATTATCTGTTGGTATTTGGTAAATTTTTCCCAGTTCAGCTGGGGAACGACTACATTTCTTCCTACCAAAGGCAGGGTAATTGCTGGATTCTTTCTGTTTAATTACCAATTTTCAAAGTAAGGGTTTGGTAGAATAGTCGTCCCTAGTGGAGGCAAATGGTTTTGTTTTGTTTCTCTCTCTGCTGGGGGAGGGGGGGTTATCACTATGGATTCATGACTTTTTATTCAGTTTTGTAATCAGTTACAGTCATTCTTTTTCATGCTCAGATTGTCCCCATTTTCCCAGGAGAGCCCCTTCAAGCTGGCTCTTTGGTCTTTGAGAGCTTGCTTGCTGTGTCACGATCTGTGTTTTAATCTTCAGGATGGAGCCCAGAGGTGGGGTTGCAGGGCAGAGGGGATGGCCCATGTGTGATGCTGTCCTTCTCTCTCCTGTACCTGGGACAGACAGTGATTTCAGCACATCAGCCTGGCAGCTCTTTGCTTTCCTTTTTGGGGCAGTATTAATAAATGAGGTGGAAAGCTTTTGTCTTCTCTACCTCTGATTATTGCATCTCCATTTATTTTGTGTTCCTTTTGGGTGGTTCTTATTATTTGTAGGTTAGATAATCTGTCCCTTCACCACTTTGTCCATGAGCTTTTCTCTCAGTCTTTTCTCCTCTCCACTGTATCCAGCAGCATTCTGTGGGCACCTGTTTTGTCCTGTGCACCATCAATGACATTTTCAGCAGTGTGCATTTCCCCTGTAGCCCCTTCCATGTGGATTTTAATTCTGCTGTAGTGTGATTATTTTTGCTTCCTATCCTAATCATGGCCTGTATCTTAGCTTGTTGTCTTTTAATTTCATATTGTTCACATTGGTGCTCCCTGTTCTTGAAAAAAAAATTAACTTTTAATTTTTTAGTAGAGGCAGTGTCCTCCTGTAATCTTTTACAGAAAGCATATATTTTCTAAAAAGGTCTTCCGTTTTCTGTAATAATTCATTTCAGATTTATGTATGTGCTTTATCGTATATCTTCAAACTCCCACCTCCACTTTTTTGTTTTGATTTATTGATCCTTGAATGGTATTTGCTGGTCTGTGGGTTTGAACTGCTGTTAGCTGTGTGCTTGGCTCTGGAAGAAATGTGAGTCCCATATGAGACTGGGCCCAGGTCCAGTGACTCTCCCCGCCATCTTGGTCTGAGTAGTGTGAGGTTTTGGGTCACCTGCCACCCATTTCTGGCTGGCTCTGTTCTTCTGCATCTGAAGGTGAGGGTGCCTGGTTTGTGGTGGTTTTCCTGGGCCTGGCTCCTCAGGCTCCAGGATGAGCAGTGCTTTGTCCTTGGGGTAAGATGGAAGAGGGTCACCCTTCCATCACCACTTTCACTTCCAGAACTTCTTTATCCCCCACATTGAAACCCCCTTCCGCATTAGGAAGTCATTCCCCACTTCCTCTTCTTCCTCAGCCCCTGGCAGCCACTACCCTGCTTTCCATCTCTGTGGGTTTGCCTGTTCTGGATATTTCACGTAAATGGAATCATAAAATATGTGTGTGGCCTTTTGTGTCTGGCATCTTTCCCTTAGCATAATGTTTCAGGGTTCATCCATGTTGTAGCGTGTGTCAGTACTTCATTCCTTTTTATGGCTGAGTAACATTCATTGTATGAAATAATACTCCATTTGTTTTATCTGTTTATCTGTTGATGTATATTTGAATTGCTTCTACCCTTTGACTACTGTGAGTAGAGCTGCTAGGAATACTGTTTGAATGTCTGTCTTCAGTTCTTTTGGGTGTATACCTAGGGAGTGGAATTGCTGGGTAATTCTGTGTTCATCTTACTTAGGAATTTCCAAACTTTTTCACAATGGCTGCAGCATTGTACATTTCCAACAGCAATGTTTGAGGGTTCCAATTTCTTCACACTTGTTATTTTCTGCCCTTTCTTCCTTCCCTTCTCTCTCTCTCTCTCTTTTTTTTTTTTTATTACAGACATCCTGAAGGGTGTGAAGTGGTATCTCATGGTATTGATTTGCATTTCCTTAATGACTAATGGTGTTGAGCATCTTTTCATGTGCTTATTGGCCATTTATATATCTTATTTGGAGAAATGTCTATTCCAGTCCTTTGCCCATTTTAAAATTGGGTTATTTTTTTGTTGTTGAGTTGTAAGAGTTCTTTATATATTTTGGATAATAGACAGTTATCAGATATATGATTTGCAAATATTTTCTCCCTTTCTGTGGGTTGTCTTTTCACTCTTAATTTTTTAAAAAATTTTATTGAAGTATAGTTGATTTATAATGTGTTAGTTTCTGGTGTAAAGCAAAGTGATTCATATATATATATACACACACACACTTTTTCAGATTCTTTTCCATTATAGGTTATTACAAGGTATTGAATATAGTTCCCTGTGCTATGCAGTAGGTCCTTGTTGTTTATCTGTTATATATATAGCAGTGTGTATCTGTTAATCCCAAGCTCCTAATTTATCCCTCCTCCCTTCCCCTTTGGTAACCATAAGTTTGTTGTCTGTTTCTGTTTTGTAAATAAGTTCATTTGTATCATTTTTTTAGATTCCACATATAAATTATATCATATGATATTGGTCTTTCTCTCTCTGACTTACTTCACTTAGTATGATACTCTCTAGGTCCACCCCTGTTGCTGCCAAGGACATTATTTCATTCTTTTTTTATGGCTGAGTAATATTCCAGTGTGTTTGTGTGTGTGTGTGTGTGTGTGTGTGTGTGTGTGTGTATGTATATACCACATCTTTTTTTTTTCTTTTTTTCATTTATTTATTTTGAATCTCTGAAGACTACAAATCATATTGACCACATTGAATTTCAGTGGAATTCGCCCTGACCTTCAAGAGTAGGCCTTTCAAAGTTATAGTTTTAAAGAGAGAAAAAAATGTAGTGAAAGTATTTTTTTAAAAATTTTATTTATTTTTTTAAATAGCAGGTTCTTATTATCCATTTTATCCATTCATCTGCTGATGGACACTTAGGTTGCTTCCATGTCTTGGCTATTGTAAATAGTGCTGCTGTGAACATTGGGGTGCGTGTATCTTTTCGAATTAGAGTTTTCTCTGGTATTTGCCCAGGAGTGGGATTGCTGAATCATATGGTAGCTCTATTTTCAGTTTTTTAAGGAACCTCCATACTGTTCTCCATAGTGGCTGCACCAATTTGCATTCTCACCAACAGTGTAGGAGCGTTCCCTTTTCTGCACACCCTCTCCAGCATTTATTATTTGTAGACCTTTTAATGATGGCCATTCTGATTGGTGTGAGGTGGTACCTCATTATAGCTTTGATTTGCATTTCTTTAATAATTAGCGATGTTTTATTTTATTTTACTTTTTATTTTTTTCCTTGGTCACACCACGCAGCTTGTGTTATCTTAGTTCCCTAACCAGGGATTGAACCTGGGCCCTCAGCAATGAAAGCATGGAGTCCAAACTACTGGACCACCAGGGAATTCCTAGTAATTAGCGATGTTGAGCATCTTTTCATGTGCCTGTTGGCCATCTGTATGTCTTCTTTGGAGAAATGTCTACTTAGGTCTTCTGCCCACTTTTTGATTGGGTTGTTTGTTTTTCTGATATTGAACTGTATGAGCTGTTTGTATATTTTGGAAATTAAGCCCTTTTTGGTCACACTGTTTTCAAATATTTTCTCCCATTCTGTAGGTCATCTTGTTGTTTTCTCTATGGTTTTGTTTGCTGTGCAAAAGTTTGTAAGTTTGATTGGGTCCCATTCATTTATTTTTGCTTTTATTTCTTTTGCCTTGGGAGACTGACCTAAGAAAACATTGCTATGATTTATGTCAGAGAATGTTTTACCTGTGTTCTCTTCTAGGAGTTTTATGTTCTCTTCTAGGAGTTTTATGGTGTCATGTCTTATATTTCAGTCTTTAAGCCATTTTGAGTTTATTTTTGTGTATGGTGTGAGGGAGTGTTCTAACTTCGTTGATTTACATGCAGCTGTCTAGCTTTCCCAACACCACTTGGTGAAGAGACTGTCTTTTCTCCATGGTATATTCTTGCCTCCTTTATTGAAGATTAATTGACTGTAAGTGTGTGAGTTTATTTCTGGGCTCTCTGTTCTGTTCCATTGATCCGTATGTCTGTTTTTGTGCCAGTACCATGCTGCTTTGATTAATGTAGCTTTGTAGTATTGTCGGAAGTCTGGGAGGGTTATGCCTCCAGCTTTGTTCTTTTTCCTTATGATAGCTTTGGCAATTCTGGGTCTTTTGTGGTTCCACATACATTTTATGATTATTTGTTATAGTTCTGTGAAAAATGTCACAGGTAATTTGATAGGGCTAACATGAAATCTGTAGATTGCTTTGGGTAGTGTGGCCGTTTTAACAATATTAATTTTTCCAATCCATGAGCATGGGATACCTTTCCATTTCTTTGAATCATCTTCAGTTTCCTTTATCAGTGTTTTATAGTTCTCAGCATATGTGTCTTTCACCTCCTTAGTGAGGTTTATTCCTAAGTATTTTATTTATTTATTTTTTGATGTGATTTTAAAAAGGATTTTTTTTTTTTACTTTCTCTTTCTGTTATTTCATTATTAGTGTAAAGAAATGCAGCTGATTTCTGTGTGTTAATTTTGTATACTGCTGCCTTGCTGAATTCATTTAATCAGTTCTAATAGTTTCTGTGTGGTGTCTTTAGGATTTTCTATATGTAGTATCAGGTCATCTGCAAATGATGACAGTTTTACCTCTTCCCTTCCAATTAGATACCTTTTATTTCTTTTTCTTATCTGATTGCTGTGGCTAGGACTTCCAGTACTATGTTCAATAGAAGTGGTGGGAAGACTCAGTTTTTCACCATTGAGTACTGTGTTGGCTGTGGGTTTGTTGTAAATGGCTTTTATTATGTTGAGATATGTTCCCTCTATGCCCACTTTGGTGAGAATTTTTTTTTGTCATGAATGGATGTTGAGTTTTATCACATGCTTTTTCTGCATCTGTTGAGATGATCATGTGGGTTTTGTCTTTTCCTTTGTTGATGTAGTGTATCACATTGATTGATATGTGTATATTGAACCATCCTTGTGAACCTGGGATGAATCCAGCTTGATCAGGATGTAGGATCCTTTTTATGTGTTGTTGGATTCAGTTGCTAATATTTTGTTGACGATTTTGTCTTTTCACTCTTGATGGTGTCCTTTTATGCATAAAAGTTTAATTTTGATGAAGTCTAGTTTATTTTTTCTTATTTTGCTGGTGCTTTTGGTATCATATTTAAGAAACCATTGCCAAATCCAAGGTCAAGAATACGTACGCCTAAGTTTTCTTCTAGAAATTTTATAGTTTTAGCTATTATGTTTAGTCTTTGATCCATTTTGAGTTAATTTTTCCATATGGTGTGAGGTAGGAGTCCACCTTCATTCTTTTGCATGTGAGTATCCAGTTGTCCCAGCACCGCTGGTTGAAGAGGGCCTCTTTTTTTCAACTGGATTCTGCTTCTGAAGCTCTATACCTTCTAATACATAAAACTAGCTAATGAACTTTTTAGGATTGGTTGGTAATCTTGACCATTTTTTAAAAAAAATTATTGTTTATTTATTTATTTTGGCTGTGCTGGATCTTTGTGTGGCCTGCGGGATCTTTTAGTTGTGGCATGCGGACTCTTAGTTGCGGCATGCATGTGGGATCTGGTTCCCCAACTAGGGATCGAATCCAGGCCCCCTGCATTGGGACCGCAGAGTGTTACCCACTGGACCACCAGGGAAGTCCCAGCCATTTTGGATTGGTCTCAGTAAAGTGGTTCTTAGTAGAATTATTGTTATGGATGATTATAATACATTTACACATTTAAAGGGTTTAAAAGAAAATATCTGCATTTCAGAATTTTTACTGCCATAGAACTCTTCTCCATTTCACGTTTGAGAGTGAATTCAGTTCTTTCTGTGGTTTGGGAAGATGTGAAATAAATACTCACCTCCTTAAATCCAATCCCATTTGATAGTTTTTGTATTTGAACTCTTTGATAAAGATGGACTAGTACTCAGAAGCCAGTGAAAAGGAAGTCTGGGAAATTGTTCTTTATCGCCATTCTCTTTGTGGTGGCTCAAAGTTTTCACGTACTTTAAGAGGACCCAGGTTTGTCAAGACTGAGGTGTGAGTCTAATCGTTTAAGTGGTTTTTTACAGTCTACTTGTAATATGTTCTGTGTGTCTTTTTGTATTTAACCAGTATTGTGTATGAGCTGGGATTTTGCTGTTTATAGGAACCTTGTAGCTGCTTTGCCCTCTGGCAGCACATATGGGTATAACCACTTGGGGAAGCGATTTGGTAACACAGTGAAAAACTCCAAGAAACTGCAAACTCTTGCCCCAGTAATTCCACTGGTGGGACCCTACCTTGAAGAACTAATCTTAAATATGAAAAAGCATCATGGGCAACATGTTTATTGCACCATTAAATATAAAAAGTTGCAAACCCGGAAACACTTCAGTTTAACAACTCAGTGAGTTAATGACATTAGCTGACACCTGTTTGGTGCTGGTCCTACACTGAGTACCGTGCGTGGGTGGCCTTACGAACTTCACAACTGCATGAAGGTTGCCGTGGAGGGGCTGAGGCACCCAGCAGCATGAGGCCACACAGCCGGGAAGTGGCAGAGCAAGGAGCTGCCCTTGGCCTCATCAGCCATTCAGGTGATGAAGGAAAGCAGTACTTTGGACAGTACTTTGTGATGTCGGGAAATCAGAGAGGCAGTGTGTATAGACATTCAGCTGTGTGCCAAGGAGGTGAGAGTTTCCAAACTGATGTCAGGGATCGTGCTGGTGGTGCAGTTGGGATTATTTTTATTTCTTTTCTGCATTTTCTAAAATGAGCATTATTATTTTATACTAAAGAAAACAAAAAAGCATAACATGTTACTCTTCAGTTGAAGATTCCTTACAGTAAGAGCGTCTGTCTTGCCACGGATGCTGCGTGTTAGTAGAAGATGGAGATGAGTCTGCCCTCAGTTGCTTCTCTGGAATGTCCTAAGACACAGCTGAACAGTTTGAACTGTTGGGTCAAACAGATTACATTTAAGGAGCCAGATTTGTGAAAACATAGGATTTAAATTTCATAGTATCCTAATAAATGTGTATATTATGTGGAACATTTTAGTTATGTTCCCATTTGTTTAAACTTTTAATTCCTGTGTTGAAAATAAATCTAAACTTATGTAAGCAGAGAGTTCAAGGTCTTGGTGTAAATAAGGTACAGTTTAGCTTGGTTGAGACAGTTTGATATATGAAGCACTCAGTTTCTTAGATTTGTTCATAATTATGTCAGCGTCCTTAAGCATCTAAATAAATGAAGTAGAAGTAGGCTGTAGAGAAACAAAACATAAAATAAAAGCAGATCTGGTCACAATGTATCGTTTGGAAAAGCAGGTTATTAAATAATCTGTACATTATATAACCCCACTTTTCTGTTTTATTTATATACTGAAAACACACTGGAAGGATATTATCTCAGGATGTTAGTGTCAGGTGTTAGCAGTGGCTGGACTCTTGCGTGTTCTCAAGTAAAGAAAAAGTAACCTCCAGGAAGCCCGTCAGCCCCGAGTTGGGCTGTTTAACGCTAGACTTTATTTCCACCTAATGTCTGAAAATGGGTGAGGGAACAGCGGGTTGAGCATGTGCCCAGGGAAGAGGAATTTGAGTAATGATGGTTAAGGTACTGTCTTACATTTGTGTCTAAGCCCTTTGCAGTGTCTAAGCTGTTTTCTCAGGCATTTTCCACTCTGTATAGCACCTTCTGGCGGGGATTGAACGATCAGGAAACTGCGGTAAGGCAGTGGCTGGCTTTAGCCTAAGAGGTAGCAGCTTCAGGCCTTGCGTTCAAGCCTCTGTTGTGTTTTGTTCACATCTGAGTTTCCAGAGCACCCTGTCTGTACCCCTGTAATGGAAATGTCCAAACATACACAAAAGTAGGGAGAGGAGTTTAATTAATCATCAGTCCAAACAGTTGTCAGCCTTGCACCTTTTTTGTGTCATCTATCCCCAGCCCTGAGCCCTGCTTTTTTCTGAGTATTTAAAAAGCAAAATTCTAAGGGTCCCTTTTACTTTGTAAAAGTATCCCTCTACCAGCATGCAGTTTCCTTAAGGGTCAAGGGTCCTGTCTTTTTCATCATCATATTCCTAGCAGTGCTTGCACTAAGTGTTCAGTAAATATTTGTTGGAACAAAGTGTGCATTTCATTCCACAGGCCCGTGGGGAGATTGATTTTACTGTCTAGGCTCACAGAGGCCGGGTGAGTCTTTGGTGCCTTAACTGAGCCTCCGCGTGTGTTCAGAGGCCAACCTTGTGGGTAGGGGAGATGGCTGTGCCTTGAGACATGCACGTCTGTCCATGTGCTCACCCTGGAAGAGTGGGTTCCTTTCACTCAATATGGAAGTGTGGAGAGAGTTGGAATCAGACACACCTGGGTTTGAAGCCCCATCTCTGACCCTTCTCTGCAGACATAGGTCCTCTCTGGACCTCAGTTTCTTTGTAAGTGAAAGGGTGTAGTAACTCTTCACAGGGTGGTGAAGACTGGATGAAATACTGATGAGAACTAAGTTCCTGGCACAGAGCAGGCACGGCACGGGTACCGACGCCGTCTCCTCCTTGCCTGTCTCTGTGAAGTGGGAATGTTGGCAGTGCCCCCCTTAGGAGGTGGTTGTACAGATGAAGTGGGGCTGGTCTTGGAAAGCCGTGGGCGTGGGCCAGTGTTAGTGCCCCTAGGTGCTGCTGCCCTGCAGGGGCTGCCCTCCTGTGCAAGTCCTTTTTAAGATGATGTACCTTCCTCCCCTGTCTGCTCTGCTCTGTCCTTCTCTTTCCCCATAGGTAACCATTTTTATTATTTTATTATTTTGGTTTATTCTTTCATTGTTTCTGTTTGAAAATTTAAAAATAATATATGCACATATTTGCTTTTAATTTTATTTCTGTCTATACACACACACACAAATATCCTTTTTACGCAAAAGGTAGCATACTCCTTACATGTTCTGAACCTTTCTTTTTTCACTTAATATAATCTGGAGATCATTCCATAGCTGTATAAAGATCTTCCTCATTCCTTTTACAATGGTGTAGTATTCTGTTTCCTGAATGTACCATAGTTTATTCAACCATTTGGATTATTTTCAGTCTTTTGCTGTAATATTTTGTAGCAAATATCCTTGCACAAACCTCATTTTATATTTTTACTAGAGTGTCTGTGGGATAGTTTCCTTGGAGTGGGCTTACTGGATCAGAGGGTAGATGCACGTCTGATTTGCTGGGTTTTGCCAGATTCTGGTCCTCAAGGTTTACCTCATCCTGAAGTCGGACCAGCCTGTTTCTTCACAGTCTCGCCCAGAGTGTGTTGGCTTTTTTTTTGTTGTCAATCTGATAGTGAGAATAGTAGTTTAGTTTAGTTTCAATTTGTTTTTCTCTCATTATGAGCTAGGTCGAGCATCTTTTCATGTATTTAAGGGCCATTTAAATTTATTTTTTGTGAACTGTACTATTTTAATTTTTTTGTGAAATGGCTGTTCATATTTTTTGCCCATTTTTCTATCAGGTTGTTAGTTCTCAATTTTTAAGAACCTTTTTATAGATTAGGGATATTAGCCCTTTATGATATTTTGCAGAAAGTTTCCTCAGAATTCTCAGTGCTGGGCACTGGGTAATTAAGATGAATAAGATCAATAAGACAGCCATAGCCCTTGGGCCTCTCTTGATCTGGCGAGGGACACAGCCTCATGACGGAGGGTCATAGACTTGCCATCAGATATTTTTGGCCTGACTAGGTTCTAGGTTCGAATTTCAGGTCTTCCATTTACTAGCTATGTGGCCTTGAGTGAGTTACTTAATTCTTCTGACTCTCAGTTTCCTAGTCTATAAAATGGGACTATTACTACATGCCTCCAAAGTCGGCGTGAGGATTAAAAGGTGAAAATGGCTTGTATGTTATGTGGTAGATACGGTGGGCACTCACTTAGTAAGAGTTTAAAATAATCTGTTGGTCTTGGGTATGCTGTACATGCCTGTGTTTTGTGAGCAAATTATTTTCTGGTTGTTTCCTGTTTATTTATTAAGGTATTCCTAAGCCTTAGAAGGAGGTTTGAAATAAGAGTAAGGAGGCCTGACATTTCTTTTGTGGTCTGTTGTTAGCTGTTTAACCTTGGACAGATTACTCAGTGACCAGTTTTCTTATTTGTCACTCAGAATATTAGTGTCTGTCTCATAGACCATAAGTGTTTGTTCTCTTAAGAAGGCAAATAGATATAAAAATGCTCATGAAAATTTCAAGTGATGTGCAAATTTAAAGTAACACTTTTTTTTTTTAAGTTTATTTTTGCTGCGTTGGGTCTTTGTTGCTGCATGCGGGCTTTCTCTAGTTCTGGCGAGCGGGGGGGCTACTCTTCGTTGCGCTGCGCTGGCTTCACATCGTGGTGGCTTCTCGTTGCGGAGCACGGGTTCTAGGTTCGCGGGCTTCAGTAGTTGTGGCACACGGGCTTCAGTAGTTGCAGCATGTGGGCTCTAGAGTGCAGGCTCAGTAGTTGTGGCGCACGGGCTTAGCTGCTCCGTGGCATGTGGGATCTTCCAGGACCAGGGCTTGAACCCGTGTCCCCTGCATTGGCAGGCGGATTCTTAACCACTGCGCCACCAGGGAAGCCCCTCTCTTCTGTTTCTTTATAAGGTGTCTGATGGCCAGAGTTTCTCAGTGGGAATAAAGTTGGTTTCAGCAATCTTATAGTTTATGTTTAGTATTTTAAAAATCCTATTTAAGAAATTTTTTCCAGTTCTAAGGTCATAAAGAAATTATCCTGTATTGTCTACTGAAGCTTTTAAAGTTTCTCCTTTTGCACTGAATCTGTAGGCCACCCGGAAGTGATTCCTGTGTGGTGTGTGAGGTACGGGACCAATTGCACCTTTCCCCTTAGATGACCTGATGTCTCAGCTCCACTGACTAGCCCCTCTCTCCCCAGCCTGCTGTCACACATCACGCTTTCAAACCTGTGAGCATCTGTTTCTGGGCTTGGATCCCCAAGTTCTACTTCTAGTACTTTGCTCTAAGGAGTAGCTCAGGACATGTGGGGATATTCCATTATGGCACTAATCTTTGAAGCATTGTTGATAATATTGAGCAGGAAGCGTTCTAAATGTTCCAGCAGTGGGAGTGTGTTGAATGATACACGCACATCACTACAGTGAAATACTCTGTAGCAGACAAAAATATATTTACTAATATGGAAGGCTGCTGACAACACATTAGGACAGAAGGAATAGGAAGTTCATGTACAGTATAATTCCAAGTTCATAAAAAGTTAAGAAACATGCAAATTAAAAAAACAACCTACCATCTTTGCTTCCTCCTCCCATCCAGGTCACATTCATTGCCCTTTGATCTGGCTTTGCCCTGGGTCAGGTCGAGAGTCTGCTCCGGCGGCGGGTCCTCAGTGACTCCTCACGGACCTCTCGTCTGGCTTCTCCTGGGCCCCACTGATGACCTCACCCGTGCACTCGACCTCAGCCCTTAGCAGATGTCATCCACGATGCCTTCTCGGTGCTTTCTCATCTGCTCCCCTGGTTTTGTGCCACTTCCTTCTTGTCTTCCGTTTTGGACTCCCACCTCCTCTCTGCACCTGATGTTCGTGTCCTGGGGTTCCCAGTTCCTTGAGCCTCTTCTCATTCCACTCCTTCCCCATAAGGGACTTCATTGAGGTGTCTCCCCCTTAAACTTTATCTTGTGCCGCAACCGCATTATCTGCTGCTGGCCCTCCACTCAGCTCCCCCAGGCGTCTCTGGCGTCGAGTCAGCACGTCTAAAACGAAGGCCACATCCTCCCCCAGGAGACCCCTCGGGATCATCCCCTTCACCCCGTCTATGGTTTGTCTTCTTTTAAACGCTCTCATGCCTGTGACTGTGCCTCATCCTCCCAGGTGCTCCTGTCGGTTGCTGTCTTATAAGAGTTTCTGGAGTGTTCTGCCTACCTCCTCATTTCATCCCCACTCCCTCTTCTCCACATTGTGGCCAAAATCATCTTTCTTTCTTTCTTTTTTTTTTTTCAAATTCATCTTTCTTAAGTAAAATGTACATCCTGAGATACCGCCCCTGATTTGGGGGCCCTGTGACTGGGAGGTCTGGCTGTCAGTGATCTGGGCCCTTTGCCCACCTTCCCAGCCCTCTTGGGCTCTGCCTGCAGCCTGTAGGAGGCTGTGGACCTCTCTGCCTGGCCTGCTCAGACCCCTGCTCATCTTCTAAGACCTGCTCTGGGAAGCCTTCCCTTGTGGGGGAATTGTTCCCTCCCTGGTGTCCTGTGTCCTGTGTCCTCCTCTGGTCTGAGCTGTCCCTGGAGCCCTCTGAGCCACTGCTGCTGCCTGTCTGGGGAGGGCACAAAGGGAGGGTGAGAGCAGGAGCCTCCACTGCCTTTGCAGAGAGGGGTCATCCTCCCCTGTGACTGGTGAACAGGGCCCCACCAAGGCAGGCCTGACCTCGGCTTCTCTGCCCACTGGTTTGCAGGCTTTGGAAGGGCCTTTCCGGAGCTGCCTTACTCCGTTCTTTGCTCCTGAGTAGGATGACTAGGATGCGAGCTTCGCCTGTGGCAGGTGCCTGGGCCGCCTCACCTGTGGCTTGGGCGTGTCTCTGTCAGTCAGTGGGCGGCTTTGGCTCAGGCTGAATACCCTGCCGTCTTCCATCCCGCAGCCCAGCTTGGGATTTGCATCCTCTCCGTTTGGAGGGGGGCCACATGCTCCACTTCCCACTTACTTGCCGCTCGGATTCTCAGTGCCTGTGTGTGTTGCAAATCTGTCCTTTGTCCCTGATGGTAATGAAGGTGCCCCGGATGGCTTGAAGGACAGAGTTGGCCCTGTCGTTTGTGCAAAGAACTTGACAAAATGATTCTAAGAGCCTGGCTGACCAGCATAAGCGACCAGCCCCTCTTGGGTCTGGGTTTGGGCTTCTGGTTCTCTGCTCCAGTGGGCGTGAGGAGGAGCCCTGCCAGCTGAGCAGTTTCCTGTGGGTGCTGCTTACAGGCTGCCAAATGCAAAGCACAGCAGATTAGTCAGGGGTGTTCTTTTCTTGACCACTTTTAGTGCATTGCTTTTGACTGAGTGTTAAAAATATTCTGCAGCATATCTATAGTCTTCCACTAGCAGTGAATAGGAGAAGAAATGCAGTTTCTGAGAAAGCTTCAAAGAAATACTGGTCTTTATCTTTTCCCCAGCCTTTTCCGCTGAAACCCACCAGAGTCTTTTTCTGAGCACTGTTCTATAAATAGAACAACAGCTCTCCTTGGGTAGCCCAAGATCGCAGCTCTCATCCGCTCTCTGAAAGATTTGTGTGTGTGTGTGTGTGTGTGTGTGTGTGAGAGAGTGGATTTTGGTTTAATTCTGCTTTTCTTTTATGTGTGACATGTGTAGTGGGAGATGCAAGAAAAATACTCTAGCATTTATCCTTTAAAGATAACTTCTTATAACTTTTCTGGGTCTGGGCTTGTTGGTTTTGGTGCCTTTTTTTTTCTTTTTTTCTTTAATTTGCATTTGGGAAAGAGGTGGAAGTGATGCCTTCTTCTGCAGAGGTAAGGAAGACGTTTGGGGGTGAGGAGAGGTGACTTGGTCTGTGAGCGGGTCCTGCGGGGTCCAGAGGAAAGGCTCTCCTGGAGAGTTGAGCAGGCGTCTTGTGTCTGCTCCGCTGGGCAGTCAGCTGTCCTGTCTTTGAAGAGCACATTGAAATAGCATCACCATGTGCACTTGGGTCTGAAAAGAATCTTAGGAAACAACCTAGCAGTCCTTCTGTATTGCAGGAGCTCCTGGGACCAGAGGTTGGGACTTTCTCTCTGCCTTGGATCGGCACATATCTCTTACCTTGATCTTGGGTGATGTGTTCCTCTCTCCTTAATTACCTGGAAGAACAGTGGGTGGCCTCCTCAGAAGTAAAGGTGAAGGTGCATGCCACAGAATGAGTAGGGCGGTTCCTCACTAGTTCCGCCCCCCCCCCCAGATTTGATTCTCTAGGGAATTGGAAATGGTTGCTCTTTGTGCTGCTGGGCCAGCCCTGACTGCGCAAATTCCATCAGACCCAGCATGGGGTCGCAAGCTGGCGTGTGCAGCCCACTGTGCCCAGGAAGCTCCAAGAGGACGTTGTGTGGCGGGGATAAGGGGAGGAGCAGTGCTGCCGGCCTCCCAGGACACCTGGAGCGTGGGCTGTCACGGGGGGGTCCTGGTGCACAGCCAGATGCTGGTGGTGTGTGTAGGGGGTTGTCTTCAGCATTCTTCTACGGGGGGTATCAGTGCATCGCAGGTTCCACTCCCTCCCCGTTAGGAGCAGGATGATGGAGGGACCAGGCAGCACAGACATCTGCTCTTGCCTCTGACACATTGGGGTGACGTAGGGTTTCTGTGTCTTGTTTCATCGTATGTTGTCTTAAGTGGCCACAGACGCCCAAGTGCTTTGTACAGCTACTTAAAAAGTTACCTAAAGTGCAGAGCTGTAGGGGATTGGGTAATTAAACAAAAGCTTCTCTGGACCCATGTTCTTGTCCTTGAACAGAATTTTATACATTGTGCCTCCATCGCATGGTGGGCCTCCGTGTAGAATGGACATTTGTTGAGGTGTGTGCAGATGCTGGAAGCCAGGCACTTGTTTCAGGGCACCTTGTTTATTAGTTTTGACTGTGTTAGTGGCTCTGCGTAGTTCAACACATCTAACGATCAGGTAGGTCCTTGAACTTTTAACTTGTAAGTGGTGTGTAGGGCTCCCTCCTCCCGTTTGGTAAGTGCCCGGGAAGTAGCTTCAGGAGAAGCCATGCCCCATTCTTGGCTTTAATTGAGCTGAGCTGAGTGGACTGCTGTTCACCTCGTGATTGTCTTTGAACTCCTGCTTGCTGGTGGGTTGGTCAGATTTTGGGGGTGGAGGAGTTTTAGTGACTTTGGCAGTGGCTCTTCTCTGTGTTACAGTGTGGGTAGATGCACATGCCCAGCCTGTGAACAGGGGTGAGGGCCCAAGGGGGCAGGCCTGGAACTGCACTGAACCCCATAGCAACCTACATCGACAGTTTTGGCAACAGGATCCTGAGAAATGGCAGGAGGCCAGAGAACACGGAGACGGGGCCAAGAATAGCTGAAAAATACCAAATGCTGAAGTTGGAGAGAGCACTGGCCCGGGGCCACTAACGGTGGTCCTGCGCCCCACTTCTGCTAACCCCCCCCCTCCGCCCCGGGGGCATATGCAGGGCACACCTTGGGCCTCTGACCCACCCCCATGCCCCTCCCCCCGCCACTCTGGCACTCCATCGCCCCCTGGAGAATTGTGTCACCCTCCCCTGGCTGTGTGCTCAGCCTGTCCATAGGTCAGGGTTTGGGGAGAGTGTGAAATAGCTCTGTTAGGCCATCGGCCCATTAGAGACACAAATGCACTGGAGTCAGTGGACAAGCGCATGGCACCGCGAAAACACACGCTCATGAATCCGTTTCTGTGCTTTCAGACCGTCATCAAAGAGGGGATGCTGACCAAACAGAACAATTCATTCCAACGATCAAAAAGGAGATACTTTAAGCTTCGAGGGCGAACGCTGTACTATGCAAAAACTGCCAAGGTGAGATGCAGAGGAGGAAACTTAACGAGAGAAAACTATCTGAGGAGCTGCAGGGAGAGACTGGGTTCTGCGTCCTCATCTTGGGAAAAACCTTTGATTCTAGATCTGTTATTTTGAGCAAGTTTTGTAATACTCTAGGGTGCTGGGTTTTATCTGTCTCAAGCATGTTTTATTTCTTATGAACATTGATTTTTTAATTAATTTTCTTTTTCTTTAATGTCATGTGTAACCAATGGGGAAAGGAGAAAAGGTCACAGAAGTAACCACATTACCATTAGATATCTTTTTTTTCAGAAAAATCGGGGGTAACTGGCTTAAAAATCTCTTATTACAGCCTAAGTATCTTTTTCTTAAAAACACTTTAGTAAGGTATAATTGGCCTGCAAAAAGCTGTACAGATACTTACTGTATACAACTTGATGAGTTTGGAGTTGAGTGTATGTACCTGTGAATCTAACTAAAAGTATTTTTAAAGTGTGTTGGGCTTTTTGGTGTGTGAATAGAAATTGCCTCTGGCTTTCTAGCCATGATCCTTCTTCCCATGTGCCATCTGTGTAAGATTTAAAGCTAGAATCACCAGGCAGATGCCAGTGACAGAGGAGGAGCCACTGAGAGTCCCTGAGTCACTGCCCAGTTTAGACGATTGTGGTGTCACACACTTCAAACACTAGCGTGTCTGCAAACCTAGTTTTTGGTGTTCTGAATACCAGTCTTTTTGTATCAGTATTGCAGTCAATACTAATATTTCGGCATTAAAAATAATCTGGAATCTGAATAATTTACATTTTGAGATGTATCCCTAGTGAGTTAGTGCATTAAAATTTGAAATTAAACAGAGTAACTTGTTTAGATAGGGTTCTGACCACATCCTTCATTAAAAAAAGACAAACCCTTACAGTTATTTTAGTTGGAGGGGTGGGGGAGTTACTTAAAAGACTGAGTCTCTTTTCTAGCTTATTAGCGTTTCCTCCAGGGGTTTCTGATGGAGTCCTCCTTCTAGAGGGGATGGAAAGGTAAACAGGAGGTGAGGGCTATGAACGGGGGGATTTGGGAGAGAGAGGAGAGGAAAATGGGGAGGAGGGCGTCTCAGACCTGGTTCCCAGCCCTTCTTCTGGAGCCTGTCTCTCTCCAGGCCTAGATTCGCTCTGCTCTGCTCCCTTGTTTTCTTTCATGGCTGGGTCCCTTCTATTTAGGTCAGTCTCTCTTCCCCTAGAATTGTTTATTTTAGCCGGGACCTCTCCCCGCAAATGTGCGAGGTGGAGAAACTAAAGTCGGAAGGACAGAGGACCTTCAGTCGGGAACCTGCCCTCTCAGGTGGACTCGTGTGAGGACGTATTTTTGGTTCCATTAATGCAATCACTGGGGAACTCCCTGGACTAAAAAAAAAGTCTTGAGCTATACCTGTGAGCTTGGTGCTTTGTCAGAAGCAGGTAGGGTGAACTCACGCAGCGTTCATTTAGTTCTCAAGTGCTTGCCTGGGGTCGAGGCACCTTAGCCCCCACTGACTGCAGTCCCTGTGTCTTTCCAGTCAATCATATTTGATGAGGTGGACCTGACAGATGCCAGCGTGGCTGAATCCAGCACTAAAAATGTCAACAACAGCTTTACGGTAAGTCTTTGGATGCACACCTTTCTTGATTCTTCACCACATTTGGTTTTCCTGTTTAATTTTAACAAATGTGTGTGAGCAGTTCAGATTTTTCATCCTTTGCTCTCTGATTGGAACAATTCCTGGTAAATTTTGAATTTAAGGTTCAAAATAATACTATGGTTGGAGAATAACTGAGAATTTTGCACATTAAGCACAAAAGAACAAGAGGGACCAAAGGAATTTTTAAAACATGTTGTAGTTTACATTTACAGTTTTGCACAGAGGTTTGTTTTTCATGATTGTTATACAAAATTTGGAAAATACAGAAAATGTTGAAGCAATTAAAAAACAGCCATCAGGGGACTTCCCTGGTGGTGCAGTGGTTGGGAATCCGCCTGCCAATGCAGGGGACACGGGTTTGATCCCTGGTCCAGGAGGATCGCACATGCCGCAGAGCAACTAAGCCCGTGCAACACAACTACTGAGCCTGTGCTCTAGAGCCCGCGAGCCACAACTGCTGAGGCCTGCGTGCTTAGAGCCCATGCTCTGCAACAAGAGAAGCCACCACAGTGAGAAGCCCGCGCACCGCAACGAAGAGTAGCCCCCGCTCACCGCAACTAGAGAAAGCCTGCGCAGCAACGAAGACGCGACGCTGCCAAAACTAAATAAATTAAATAAATAAATAAATTTATATTTTAAAAAAGCAGCCATCATTCAGCCACCTCAAAACATAGAATGTTGATATTTTTCTTTTTAAAACTCCTCCCCCCACCACATTTATAGAAATTGTGTTGTACTTTCTGCAAAAGTTCTAAATGCGTAAAATCGTGTGACCTCAGTACCCAGAGGTAGCCAGCTGCTCACTTTAGAGTGATTATCTTTATGTCTAAATATCTATGTCTTTACCCACATATAACATGAGATCGTAGTGATCCTTTTGTTTTACACGTTTGGTTTTATTTTTTTCTCTTGACAGTTTATGGTGGACATTTCCCCATGTTGATTGATCTAAGTGTTCATCACATTTTTTAATATCTGTACATCATTTCTTGTATGCCTTTACAGTTTTGGCTTTGGGGGCTGACTTTAGAACCTGATGTGTAAGGTATGACTCTAATAGCAGGAATGGAATATTTTAAAATATTTTTCATTGTGTTATTAAGTGAGCTTATCTAGAAATACAGTATGTTCCCTACCTTTTTTCAATTCTTTTATAACTCAGTCAAGGTGGGTAATTTTCTTCATGTTTTTTTTTTTTTTTTGCGGTACGCGGGCCTCTCACTGTTGTGGCCTCTCCCGTTGTGGAGCACAGGCTCCGGACGCGCAGGCTCAGCGGCCATGGCTCACGGGCCTAGCCGCTCCACGGCACGTGGGATCCTCCCGGACCGGGGCACGAACCCGTGTCCCCTGCATCGGCAGGCGGACTCTCAACCACTGTGCCACCAGGGAAGCCCTCTTCATGTTTAGGATCTAAACATTTTGGGTTAGTATTAGTTTTAGCTACTTTCAGGTTTTTTTTAACTTGTTTATTTATGGATCGATTATGTTGCTGCTCCAAATGGGATTTTCCTTCCTTCATTTAAACTTCTACTTATTTTGTTTTGGTGTAATTAACTGCTCTTGGTTTTACTTTGTGGCTTATCGAATTAGTCAGACTCCCCTGACAGCCTCTTTTATTTTATTCCTCGTTTTATTTGGACTATTTTTACTTTTTCTACATTAGTTTTATCATTTACTTACTGGCTGGGGAGACAACTATGGAAGTGGATTATTCTTTGATTTATGGCTTCTAGAGTGTTTAATAGGAGTAGGTGTTGAATTTCACTGGAGTGTCTTGAACATTAATTTAGATGATCAGTTTGCTTTTAGGTATTTGTACATTTCATAATAATAAATTGTTCCTGGTAATGTTGAATGTTATACCCTAATTTTGGATTTAGAATTTTCTGAAAGCATGTGTGTGCTTTTCTTTGGGTAGGAGGTAGCCTTTGTTGTGTTTTGATTTCGGAGTTAAACTAGCTCCATAAAATCCATTTAGTAACTGTCCATGATTTTTTGTGCTCTGGAACATTTTTATAGCTTTAGAGTTGATTATTTCTTGAAAGTTTGAGAGAATTTACTTTTCAGGGAGGTAATAAGGCTCTGAATAAACCTAAAAGGTTTATTTCAATTTAAAAAAATATTTATTTATTTATGGCTGCGTCTGGTCTTAGTTGTGGTACGTGGGATCTTTTGTTTTGGAGCGCGGGCTCTTCCTTGCGGCACGCAGGCATCCTCTCTAGATGTGGCGTGTGGGCTTAGTTGCCCCGCAGCATGTGGGATCTTACTTCCCTGACCAGGGATTGAACCCACGCCCCCTGCATTGGAAGGCAGATTCTTAACCACTGGACCACCAGGGCAGTCCCTAAAAGGTTTGTTTTTGCTTTTTGATCATAGGAACTTTTTTACTTCTTGAGTCCATTTTTGTATTTACTTTCCCATTTATTCCACACCTTCAAATTTAGTAACATTTATTGTTTGCACTTTATTTTTATTTATTTATTTTTGGCCGTGCTGTGTGGCATGCGGGATCCTAGTTCCCCGACCAGGGATCGAACCCACGCCCCCTGCATTGGAAGCACGCAGTCTTAACCACTGGACCACCGGGGAAGTCCTGCACTTTAAACATAAATGTCTCTGGTTAGATCCCCTTTCACATACCTAATTTTACTTGTTTAGCTTTTGTTTTTCTTGTCATATTTCTCTCTTTTTAAAAATTTTATTGAAGTATAGTTGATTTACAATGTTGTGTTAATTTCTTCTGTATAGCAAAGTGAATGTTATACATATATATATTCTTTTTTCATATTCTTTTACATTGTGGTTTATCACAGGATATTGAATATAGTTCCCTGTTCCTATACAATAGGGCCTTGTTGTTTATTCATTCTATGTATAATAGTTTGCATCTGCTAATCCCAAACTCCCAACCCTAACCTCCATCCCTCCCCTACCTACTCTCCCCTTGGCAACCACAAGTCTGTTCCGTATCTGAGTCTGTTTCTGTTTCATAGATATGTTCGTTTGTGTCGTGTTTTAGGTTCCACATATAAGTGATGTCGTCTTGTATTTGTCTTTCTCTTTCTGACTTAGTACGATAATCTCTCGGTCCGTCCATGTTGCCGCAAATGGCATTATTTCATTCTTTTTTATGGCTGGTTAATATTCCATTGTATATACATATCACATCTTCTTTATCCATTCATCTGTTGATGGACATTTAGGTTGTTTCCATGTCTTGGCTATTGTAAACATTGCTGCTGTGAACACAGGGGTGCATGTACCTTTCAAATTATAGTTTTACCGGGGTTGATGGATTATATGGCAACTCTATTTTTAGTTTTCTGAGGAACCTCTATACTGTTTTACATAGTGGCTGCACCAATTTATATTCCCACCAACAGTGTAGGAGGGTTCCCTTTTCTTCACACCCTCTCCAGCATTTGTTATTTGTAGACTTTTTAATGATGGCCATTCTGAGCGGTGTGTGGTGGTACCTCATTGTGGTTTTGATTTGCATTTCTCTAGTAATTAGTGATGTTGAGCATCTTTTCATGTGCCTATTGGCCACCTGTATGTCTTCTTTGGAGAAATGTCTGTTTAGGTCTTCTGCCCATTTTTCGATTGGGTTGCTTGTTTTTTTGTTATTGAGTTGTATGAGCTGTTTGTATATTTTGGAAATTAAGCCCTTGTCAGTTGTATCATTTGCAAATATTTTCTTCCAGTCAGTAGGTTATCTTCTCATTTTGCTTATGGTTTCCCTTGCTGTGAAAAAGCTTATAAGTTTGATTACGTCCCATTTGTTTATTTTTGCTTTTATTTCTATTGCCTTGGGAGACTGCCTTGTCATATTTCTTAAACTCTATCATTTTTGTCTTTTAAGAGATCCAGTTCTTAGATTATTGAACAATTCCATTTTTCTATTACCTAATTCACTGTATGCATTTGTATTTATTGTCTTCTGTCTGCTTTTCATAACTTTTTAAAACAACTTATTGATTAGTTCATTTTTATTTTCATATATATAAATAATCAAAAGACATTAGGGACTCAGAATTTAACTGAGTGCGTTTCTGTTCACATTCCAACATTCCAAAAGTTGTTTTTTCTCGCAGTAGAAAAATGTTAGTCAAGATAAATTACATTTCTGATAAAGTTATTGAAGAAAATTTTAAAGCGTATAAATAAAATAGGAAATTTAAAACCATCCACATTCCTACTGCCCAAAGATACCTAATAATATATATTGATTTATGTCGTTCCCACCAAATGTGTTTTATAAAGTATAGTTTTTAACCTTTCTTCAGTTAACAATGAGCTTTTTTTCTTATAATATCCTTCAAAATCTTGTTTATTCGTGTTGCGTAGTATTCCATCATATAAATGTATACGTTTAACCAGTCCCTATATTCCATTTTTTTGTATAAAATAACACTGTGCTGTACACTTGCACACAGATACTTTTGTATATTTCTGATTATTTCCATAGCCTAAGTTCTTAGAAATGGAATCCCTTTTGAGGTAGAAAGTGTGAACTTTTAAAAGGCTTTTGAAAAATAAATGAGGTACTGATACGTGTTACAACTTGGATGGGCCTTGAAAACATGCTGAATGAAAGCCAGACACAAAAGACCACGTATTTTATGATCGCATTTATATGAAATGCACAATAGTCAAATCTGTAGAGACAGTAGATTAGTGGTTGCCAGAGGCTGTGGGAAGGAGGAGTGCTAATGGGTACCGGATTTTAGTTGGGGGTTTGTGGCAGAATGTTCTAACATGAGATAGTGGTGATGGTTGCACAACTTTATGAATATGCTAAAAACCACTGAATTGTATACTGTAAAAGGATGAATTGTATGGGGATTATGTCTCCATAAAAAGTAGTATGCCACTGTGCTTTGGTACTACATGAGTTATTATGGAGCTTTGTCAGTCTGATTTGAGAATGAACCCTGATTTATATACTGTCTCTATGGGAAAATGTGTGCCAAATAGTTGACTTCCAGATGTCGAGCCAGTTCCTGTGGGGCGGTCATGGATGGTTTCCCAGCTCTTGGGGCAGAGGCACTGATTCTTTCACATTTATTTTAGATTTTGTTAGTGCTGTAAAAACTGCTTTTTCATCTGAGGGTGTGCTGAAAGGACAAGAGAAAGATTAATAATGAGGTTCCCCAGAAATATCCCAAGATAAGGAGACCATTTCTGAGCAATCCGTGATGGCGTCTGGAATTTGGGGATACATGGGGAGTGTTTGGAGCCAGTTGACCGGTGCCCACTTCCCTGAGGCATGCTTCCACAGAGGGTCGGTAGGTTTTGGACTCTCCCATTTCTAACGCCCTGCAGTATTTACTGTCTGAACTCTGAACCTGTCACTTCCCATACAGCAAGCTGCAGGAATCTGCATGCAGGTCCTAGGAGGCAGGGCCTGGCCTTGGACTTTGCCAGTGCCTGGCCCATGTGTCCAGGGAAGTGAGTGCAGAATGAATGAATGCATTTGCCCAGAAGCTACTACATTTCCTGGGATATCTCATTTGGTTTTCCAGCTATTCCGGTAGTAATTTCCAAATTCCACAACTTCTATTAAAATTGCATGCCTGATACAAAGAACAAGGCAGTGAAAGTTGCTGTTATCATGAATCAGCCAACAGATGGGAACCTTTTGTAACTGGAAAAGAATGAGTAAATTTGCTCCACATTAGAAAAGACTCCATTTTAATTTCTCCCTAAAATGGCTAAAGAACTGTATCATAAAGAAATAAGGATCTGAGGGACAAGAGACTTCCAA
Organism: Delphinapterus leucas; assembly: GCF_059928025.1. Classification (NCBI taxonomy): domain Eukaryota; kingdom Metazoa; phylum Chordata; class Mammalia; order Artiodactyla; family Monodontidae; genus Delphinapterus; species Delphinapterus leucas. The sequence goes on along the minus strand of NC_143136.1, from coordinate 7,038,219 downwards.
GGGAGATGGGAGGAAATATTTGGGGGAGAGGAGAGATTTTTATACAGGTTTGATGGAAGAAATGGTACGAAGGACGCTTATGTAACTGGAGAGGGGTCTGCTTGTTTTCTGTTCTTTAAGAACAAAGTGAAGGTGGGATGCAGCTAAAGACACAGATGTGCCTTTAGATGAGGTGGAGCTTTGGCCGTGGGAACTTTCAGAAGATGGGGAGTAGAGCAGACAGAGTTCTCTGCATTCTTACCTTCAAGTGGGGTCACCCCTTACAAGGCCAAAGAGCATAACAGCAGCATGAAGAGGAAAAGGGGATTTGCCAGCTTCGTGTCCCAGCCTCTGAAATAACATGAAATAGGTTTTTGATAATTAAACATGTTTATATTAATCTATGAAAACTAAAAGGCTTTTGGTATATTATTGCCAAATTGCCTTTAGAACTTGTATGAGTAGGACTTGATGAAGTGGTTTTTTTCTATCCTTTTACAAATACCATGTGTTAAAATTTTAGAACATCTTTGCCACTTTGATAAAAATGGTAATTTGTTTTATTTCGTTGATTATCAAAGTGATGTCAAACATTTCTCACAGTCTGTTGGCCATTTGTATTAATTTCTTTATGAATTGATTTTTCATGTGCTTTTGCATAGTCAGCTCTGTATTTTGGGGGTTCAAAATTACTCCTTTCTCTTATTCTATTTATCTACGTAAGTTTGCCCTCAAACCTCGTAAGACATTATTGCTTGTTTCAGTGATCCTTTTTTTTTGTTGTTTTTTTTAAAAACTAGATTTCATACACTAATAATAGGCCAAAATTGTCAGGTTAAAATACTTCTCATTTTCCCCATATATTTCTTTTCATGGGATAATTTAAAAATTATTTTCAGCCTTATCAAAAACTTTACAGATTTGTTCTGAACGTATATTTTAACTACCATGACTCTTCAAAGGAGTTTGTCAAAGCAAAGCAGCATTTCTGCTTTACTGAAAGTTTGTATATTCTAAATAATTAAAAAAATTGAAATATGACTTCCAAACTGAAAAGTGCACAGATGTATGTACAGAGCTTGATGTGTAACTGTCACCCAGATCAAGCTGTGGAACATGTCTAGGCCCTGGGAAGCTCCCCTTGCGGTATTGCCCAGTTGTTCCCCCTCTCCGACCCCTGGCCACGTGTAACCACCACCCTAACTTCTAATACTGTAGATTCTTGTTGGCTGTTTTAGATATTTGATGTAAATGAGCTCATATTCTTCTGTGTATATTCTTTTGTGTCTGTTTTCTGATCTGTGTGTTTCCTAATTTCATGGCATTTGGGTGATTTTTCTAGTCTTTTTTTTTTTTTTTGCTGCATTGGGTCTTCGTTGCACGTGGGCTTTTCTCTAGTTGTGGCGAGCAGGGACTACTCTTTGTTGCAGTGTGTGGGCTTCTCACAGCGGTGGCTTCTCTTGTTGTGGAGCACAGGCTCTAGGCACGCGGGCTTCAGTAGTCGTGGCACGTGGGCTCAGTAGTTGTGGCATGCGGGCTCAGTAGTTGTGGCTCACGGGCTCTAGAGCGCAGGCTCAGTAGTTGTGGCACACGGGCTTACTTGTTCCGTGGCACGTGGGAACTTCCTGGACCAGGGCTCGAACCCGCGTCCCCTGCATTGGCAGGCGGATTCTTAACCATTGTGCCGCCAGCGAAGTCCGATTTTTCTAGTCTTTACTGTGATCAGAGAACATACTCGGAATGATTTCAGTCCTTTAAAGTTGTTGAGACTTTATGACCCAGTAAGTGGTCACTTTTCATAAATGTTCCATGTGCATTTGAACAGAACTTGGATTCATTAGTTCTTGTAAGTTGATTAGGACAAAAGTTTAATCATTTTTCTCAAATCTTTTATAACTTCTGACTAGCTTTTCTGTTTGTCCTATTAGTTATTGAGTGAGATTTATTAAAGTCTCCTACTGTGATTGTGGACTTACCTGTTTCTTGTTTTCATTCTGTTAATTTTTGCTTTATTAAATGCATACAGATTTAGAATTATTTTATATTCTTACTAGATTGACCCTTTTATTATGAAATAACCTTTTATTTCTCTTAATGTTTTTTGCCTTAAAGTTTACTTTGATGTTACTCTAGCTACAGTAGCTTTATTTTGGTTAGTAATTGTATTGTAAGTAGTGGTATATAATTTTCCATCCTTTTACCTTAAACCTTTTTGTTTATATTTAAGATGTGTCTCTTGTAAGCAGCATAAAGTTGTGTGGTTTTTTAAAACTGTCTATTGTACTGTTTAATTGGATGGTGCCTTTAACTAGATTATGTTTAATCTATACTTAGTTTTAGATTCTCTTGTATTTGGGTACAAATCCAATACATTATTACTTGTTTTCTCTTAGTCTCACATTTTATATTTTTTCACATCTTTTTTTCTAAAATAGATGAATTATTTCATTTTCTCCTCTCTTTTAGCTTGTTTCATATACATTATTTTAGTGGATATTTTATAGATTGCAAAATATATCCTTGACTTATTAACTTTTACTACAGATTAGTGCTTCCCAGACAATGCAGGGATCTTAGAGCATTTAAACTCTCTATGCTCTTCATTGCTATTGAAATTATAATTGAAATTTCAATTAATTTCTGGTACTTAAGAAGGAAACCTCTCAGGACTTCCCTGGTGGCGCAGTGGTTAAGAATCCGCCTGCCAATGCAGGGGACACGGGTTCATTCAGTCCCTGGTCTGGGAAGATCCCACATGCCGTTTAGCAACTAAGTCTGTGTGCCACAGCTACTGAGCCTGCACTCTAGAGTCCGCGAGCCACAACTACTGAGCCTGTGTGCCACAACTACTGAAGCCTGTGCTCCGCAACAAGAGGAGCCACTGCAATGAGAAGCCCGCGCCGCACAACGAAGAGTAGACCCTGCTCACTGCAACTAGAGAAAGCCCGCGCGTAGCAACGAAGACCCAACACAGCCAAAAATAAATAAATTAAATAAATTAAAAAAAAAAAAAAGGAAACCTCTCTATAGTCACCTCTTGTCTTTGTGCTGGTTTGTTATTTACTTTAATTTTACATATATTTGAAACCTCGTAAGACATTATTATACCATTGACAGTCATTTAGATTTCTAGTGAATATTTGCCTTTTCTGTTGCCCTTCATTTCTTTCTGTATTTCTGTGATCTATGGGGTAATATTCTTTCTGTGAAAAATTCTCTTTAATTTCTTTAGTGTTGGTTTCTACTTTTGTTTTATTTTTATTTATTTATTTTTTGCGGTACACAGGCCTCTCACTGTTGTGGCCTCTCCTGTTGCGGAGCACAGGCTCCGGACGCGCAGGCTCAGTGGCCATGGCTCACGGGCCCAGCCGCTCCGCGGCATGTGGGATCTTTCCGGACCGGGGCACGAACCCATGTCTCCTGCATCGGCAGGCAGACTCTCAACCACTGCACCACCAGGGAGCCCTCTACTTTTGTTTTATTTCATCTTTTTGAAGGTTATTCTTGCTTGTTATACAGTTCTAGCATGGCAGTCATTTTCTTTTAGCAATCTAAAAATGTCATTCCATTGTATTGTAGCTTCCATTATTTTTGTTAAAAGTAACTTGTCAGTCCTATTGTTGTTCCTTGGATGATAATATACCTTGCCCCCCCCCCCCGCCCCCACCCCGTCTGACTACTTTTAAGATTTTTCTTTTCCTTTGGCATTGTGCTGTTTTACTGTGATTTTTCCAGTCATGGTTCTTTGTGTTTATCTTGCTTAGTGTTCCTAACACTTCAGAAATCTGCAGGTATATGTCCCTTCTGTTGTCAGTTTGGGGAAAGTCTTGGTTATTATCTCTTCAAGTATTGCTTCTACCAATTAATTTACTTTGTTTTTATCTTGGCTTATTCTCGTTTGATAGAGAAAATATTTTTTAAATGCTTTCTGTTTAACATTGTCATTTTCCTGCCTCAGGGAAAGATTGTCCTTTGAGCACGTGCATTTCCTCTTGGGTATCCAAATGTCTTCACTGACTTTGGACATCCCCCCTCCCTGATCTAGTCATCTTTGAGCTTTCTTTAGTGATTTTAGTTGTATTCAAGTCCTATGATGGCTTCTTTTATAACCTTCCCACAGCAGCCTAGAGTTATAGAGCTAGCTATAGCCTAGAGCTATAGCCTAGAGCTATAGCTATTCTTTTATAATCTTCCCACAGCAGCCCACGAATTGTAGGGCCATTAGAGTTGAGTGCTTTCGTTTACTTATTTCTTCAAGTCAGTGTTCCATCATTTTAAACCTGTGTTCTATTTTGATAAATATTTGATGAAATGTCATCACACTCCTTTAAAGTTATTTGAAGTTTCAGAATGCAGCAAAAACAAATGAAAGCAGTGGGGCACAGCAGAGCTCTGTTCTCACACTCCCCCCCCCACATCCCTCCCTTGAGAGTGGCTGCTCCGAGTCCATGCAGTTTTGTTTACTTTGTTAAATGCTGTAACATGCTGCGTGAGAGCAAGGATTTTTGTCTGTTTTGTTCACTGCTTTCCCCAAGTGCCAGCACACAGTAGGTGCTCATAATTATATGTTGAAGAGTGACTTGATCACTAGTTCCAGGATGATTTTGGCCCTGTTCCTCTCACTGATTTCACTCAGTAGAGCACTTTCAGTGGACAGGTACTGGATAGCAGTAAAAGAGCTCCCTTCATGTAGTGAACAGTCCTGTGTGAGTGGCAGGTACTGAGCAGTTAGGAGCAGCAGGCCAAGAAGGAAATAGCTTGGCTGTAGCGGCGAGCGGGTGTCAGGGCAGGCCTTCCCGTGGCTGCGACGCGGCCGGGAGAGACGTGCAGAGACCTGAGGCTGAGGGGTCCGTGGCCAGCAATGCCAGGTGTCTGGGGTTGAAGTGGTTCCTGTCAGAGGGAGTGGAGCATGTGTGAGGGTGGCGAGATGGGCAGAGGGCAGAGGGGAAGTGCTTTCCAGGCTGTGGGGAGTTTGGACCTTTTTGCCATATGTATTGGGAAGATTTTTAAAGCCTGTGGGTTTTTATTATGGCAGCTGCTGGAGAATAGATCTGCAGGGAAGAGGTGGCCAGAATGGGTGTGGGGAGGTTGGACAGGTGGCCTTTTCTGTGGCAGGTGAGGGAGGTGGAGCGGGGACAGGGCCTTGCAGGCAGTTTGGTTAAACACTGTTCTCTTTGTTAGCAGCGCTGCTCTTTGTTCTGCGTGATTCAGGAACAGCACTGAAGAAAAATGGGTATTGAGCAATCAATGAGAGATGCTTCTAGACGCTTCCTAGAAAGCAGCTCTGCACATATCACGGTTACATTGCACAGGGCAAGCCTCTGGCAGCTCTGTACTTTCTCCCTTTACCAGGGTGTGTTGCTGGCCGCTTCCATTTTTAGAAATTTCACCCCAGACACTGACTTCATGGTGGCTGGTGTCAGAGGCTCTGTCCCTTTTGAGGGAGGCAGAATCAGAGCCAAATTCAATTTAGTGAAGATATTCACAACGAGTAGGATAAAGGGATGCGTCATCTGAGGTGGACACGGGTGTTCCTGATGGACGCTGGGGAACAGGTTGAGTGCCGAGCCCCGGCCGTGTCCCCGCGAGGGCAAGGAGCCTGGAGCGTGCCGGGGTCACAGACTCCCAGCCTGCGTTGCCTCTCGGAGAGGATAGTATGTTTCCCCAAGCCCCTCACCTCAGTCAGGGACGCCCCGGGCACCTGCGGCCACACCAGCACCACGCGTGGCTCGCTGGTTTGGCTGAGGCAACACCTCTGAATCCTGGGGCTGGTGGGAGTTCACGGCCCCCCTGGGTGGGGCTCTGGGCCCCCACACGGTCAGAGTTGGGCAGGGACGGAGGCTGCCCTCAGGGGAGAGCCAGGCCCAGCGCTGTGGAGAAGGAAGCAAGGAACCTGAGGGTTCCACCTGTGTGTTTGCTGTGATGTGGTCAGTTACATTTTGCTTCATTTATGGGGGAAGTTACGTGCTATGTGGAATTTCCAAATTTCGGGTTTCCCAGAGGAGTCAGGGACTCTGTCTTTGAATGTTCAGGATCTGTGTTTCCTCACTCAGGTGTAAGAGCCTAGACAGCAGGGCTGGGTTATGGTTCTTTCTTTATCTCTGAAAGTGCCCGCACAGGGCCTTGCACAGAAGCAGGGTGCACAGGCAAGGACTGGGAAGCCAGGGCGTGAGTCTCAGCTTGGCCTCTCACCGGCTGAGTGACCTTGGGCAAATCACACACGGCTCGGAGCCTCAGTTTCCTCGTCTGAGGAGTAGGGATAATAATAGTACCTGCTTGTGGGCTGTTGGAAGGGTTAAATGAATTAATGTAATGTAGGCGTGATGAAAGTGGTTGCTATTAATGACAATACGATTATAGGCACTTACTATAACAAGTGAGTATTCGATGAGTTAATGATGGAAAGCAATGGACCAAATTAATTTACTGTGTCATTGGTATTAATTAGAAAATTTTCTTTGGTTTGGTATACTTGTGTTTCTTAAATGGATCGTCCTGCGATCACTCCAGATTTCACTGGCCTGGAGCAGTCTGTTCACTCCTACCCGGGCCATAGGAGCAGCTGCAGTGGAGTTGGACCTTGAAGAGGAAAGACGAGTTTTACTGGAACATACCTGAATATAAAACCATTAAAAAGAGGCATCTTCTGCCCATTTTTAAAAGCACTGTAAGTCCTCGAGTGCCTCCTCGTTTCTTATCTAATGCCATCCAGGGGATCTGGCGCTCTCCGACCCTCCCAGCCTCTCCCCGACACGGACCTGCTCCAGTCCAGCCTGTTCTTTTTGCAGGGAATGAATGCCCTGTGCACGGTTGCCTGCTGGCCGTGGTCTCTGCGGGGCCCCTCGGTCTGAGGCCCTCTCCACAAACTCTCCCTGTCAACCTGGTCTGTTCCTCAAAGGTAGGGTGAAAACACCCTGTTCCCCTAAGACCTTCCTATTTATGCTGTGGTCGGAAGGGAATGAACCTTCTGCCGCCTTCTCCCTCAGGGCGGTGGCTCCCAGCCTTGGCTATGCCTGATCACCCTTTAGAACTTAGAAAAAGGGTTCCTGGCACCATCCCCAGAGATTCTGCTGCTGATTTACAAATGGGTGATTTTTCAAAGCTCTCCTCGATTTCGAGGTGCAGCCACATTTGGGACCCACACTCCTGCAGTGCTGAGTGCAGCCTCCTTAGTAATCTGGGCACGTGGTCTCACCTTCTGTGTCTTGACTTGAGGTCAAGGGTTCTCTTTCACAGCTTGCCATCCCAGTGCAGGGCACGTGCCAGCTGTGCGAGCGAGCGGGAGCCAGGAAGTCGGTTCTGCTGCCACTTTCTGTTCAGAGAATTGTTGCTCCTTTGTGAAGCCCAGTGGAACAGACGTTCATTATTGCAGGTGGTCCTGTGGGCTGGGCCCCTTTTTGTTACTGGGAGTGAGCAGGACCTAGGAGCTCCCTGGAGCTGTGTGCTTCTGGATTCTGGTGAGTAGCTTCGGCAGGGGCTGGCTCCTTTGCTCTGTGTGCATTTCCAGGTTTGACAGCTTGAAAGCTTCTTGCTTACCGCTGGAGAATATAGGAATAATTTGACAAGTAAGACTTTACCCTGGCGACCTTATTTCTGAAATCATGTAGAGATCAGTTGGAAAAGATGCATGTTTTAGAAAGACTAGTCTTCCCTTCTTTCAAAGGGAAAGAAGTCCCTGCTGTGGCAAGCTCTGTTAGGTGTCCGGGGGTGGACGGAGGTGGAAGATGCATTCCCTGTGCCTAGAGACTTCTTACGGGCTGTTAGACGTGAACAGAAATCATGATTGGACCCTGTGACAGGTGTAATGCAGAGGAAGGTGCAAAAGGCCGTGAGAGAGAGGAGAAAGAAGTGTCTCAGTCGGCCTGGGGAGTGGAAACTTCTGCTGAAAAGGGGATGTGTGAGCGGGACCTGGGGGACAGGCCTCTTACAGAGATGGCATGGGTGAGCCTGCACGTCAGATGCGTTCCAGGAATAGCACCCAGGAGCTCCCAGTCACTGACAGACCAACAGACCAACAGTGTGCAGACAGCTTATTAACGTAGTTCTTAAAGTCTTTGAATCGTGATAATGATTTTAAAGGAAATTTAAAGTGGAAAAAATGAAGATCTTGCAGTAGCTCAGCAGCTGTTTTCTTTTTTCATGTTCCCTTAAGACTTTTTCATAGGCAGACATTAAGTTTTGCATATGTTTTATGTACATCAACATATGTATAGTTTTATATTTTGGCCTTATTTATTATTTCATCATATAAATGTTCCCACATTGTGAGCCTCTATAATGACCACCTCTCTAGTTGTGGGTATTTCGTCATGTAGATGAGTCATAGCTGATCAGTTAAACTTCATTTACTCCTGCAGTATTAGGGACTTAGAATGTTTTCAGTTTTCCTGTTGCAGATAATGCTAGCACAAGCGTCTTAGATCACAGGAAGGACATTTGGGAAAATGAGTGTGGTCTCTCCCTGCAGAGTAGCTCCCGTGCTGGGTTCCTTTGCTCAGGAGAGGGTGCAGGCTTTCCTGAGGGCGGCCTTTGCTCGGTCGTGGGGCCTTTCTCACCTCTGTCGCCTGACTTGAGGTTGAGAAGATAAAACTTCCTTCAGCTCTGCGTGATTCTGGTTTGGTTCTGGTTTACAGCTTCATTTCTGAGCATGAGGACTTCTGTATTTCAGCTTCTGCTTACTTCACATTATTTTAGATGGGTCACAACTGCAACTTTAACGTATCCTATACCCCCAGAATCTCTGGTGAGTGTGTCATGTACCTGTAGTAAAGGAAAGGAGGAGGCTGGGCTGGGTTTCATGATGAGGAAGTGGACAGACAGCTCAAGGGACCCTGGTGTCAGTGACCGAGCTGGTGGAGGAAGAAACGTGAGCAGAAAGTTGGAACATCTGCTCTGCAGGCAGTGCAGCCTGGAGAAGGACAGTGGAGAAGTTGAGAACACGCTGGCGTGAGGGGTGAGGGGTGGTTGGGAGGGGGCGGAAGGAGCTTGGGCAGAGGGCAGGAAGCAAGAAGTGAACGCTTAGTGGCGTGATATAAGAATAGAGTGGAGGCAAGGACAGGCCCTCGGTTTATTCTTAAATTTCAGGAAAATGGATTGGCCAAATAATGGGGATTGAAAATAGAGAGTTTTCAGTATACACTGAATGAGAATTAAATTTAGGATATATGGCTTTCCTGGTGGCGCAGTGGTTGAGAGTCCGCCTGCCGATGCAGGGGACATGGGTTCGTGCCGCGGTCCGCGAAGATCCCACATGCTGTGGAGCGGCTGGGCCCATGAGCCATGGCCACTGGGCCTGCGTGTCCGGAGCCTGTGCTCCGCAACGGGACAGGCCACAACAATGAGAGGCCCGCGTACCGCAAAAAAAAAAAAAAAAAAATTTAGGATATACGTGTTTAGAGAGCTGTTTCTGCATAATGCCATATACAGCATTGCATACCTGAAAGGGAGTTTACATTTAATTTTTAGTATTTAATGTTTAGAATATCATAAAGGTGTGTATATTAGAAATAGGTTTGGCTGCTAAATTAGTTTCCTGGGGCTGCCATGACAAATTACCATATGGCTTAGAACAACAGAAATGTATTCTCTCACATTTCTGGAGGCCAGAAGTCTGAAATCAACATGTTGGCAGGCCTGCGCTCCCAACCGAGGTCTTAGGGGAGATTCCATCCCATGCTTCTTCCAGCTTCTGGTGGCTCCAGGCACTCCTTGGCTTGTGGCTGCATCACCCCCATCTCTGCCTCCATCTTTGCAGGACTTTCTCCTCCTTCCCCTGTGTCCTTTCTTCTGTCTCTTATAAGGACACTTGTCATTGGATTTAGGGCCACCCAGATAATCCAGGATGATTGCATCCTAAGATCCTTAATTATGTTTACAAAGACTTTTTCCAAATAAGCTCATATTCACAGGTTCTGGGGATTAGAACACGGGTATATTTTTTTGGAGGCCATCTTTCAACCCACTACATCTGCTTGTAAAAAATAGTTGTCAAAATAAAAATGGTGTGAACATGTAAAGTTTTATTTTTCTATACAGAAGTAGGCAGTCCTTGATCAGTATGCCAGTTCTACAGGGTCATCTGGGTCCCTCCAGAATTTGATTCTCCTGGTTCAAGATGACTGCTAGAGTGCCAGTGTCCCCCTTATCTCCGTTTGGGAGGTGGGGGAGAGGGAGGAGAAAAGAAAGGCTGTTGCCTGGCAGAGGTTTTTTTATCTAGGTTCATGGACCTTCTTCCCCACAAGGGGTCAGTGGGTTTGACTATAGTTTATTAAAACTGATTTTTATTGCAATGGTATTTCATTTTCTGCATTTAGAGACATTCTGAGAGGGTCCATAGGCTTCACTAGACTGCCAAAAGGGGTCTGTGGCACAAAAGAGACATTCCAAGTTTCAGTATAATTTCAGTAGAAATTGAATGAGAATTACATTTATGATATACATGTTTAGAGGGCGGCTTTTCTGCGAAATTCCATATTGAAATTTTGTGTGGTTTCCCAAAAATGACTTAGCACTTCTGTTAGATGACTACAGCGTATGGCCATTGGCATAGGGATGTAGCAGGCTTCGCTCATAGCATCATCCTGATGGTTGCCCTGAAATGACCATGTCAGAATAACCATGCCATACATAGAGAGGAGTGATTTTTCATGTCTGTATTTATTACTTCCTTTCCTCCCAGTACTATTGTTGAAATGTTTTATGGTATCCAGAAGTTTTGTGAGGTATATTATAAAGGTGGTCTTCTTTTTTTAGCTCTATGACTTAGGGCAAGATACTTCATCTAAGAGTTTTCTCATCTGTGAAATGGGGATAATACTAGACTCCATCTCATTGGTCATTGGGTTGGCAAAAAAGTGCCCTCTGAATGTTTCCTAGTTTTTATCTCCACTACCAGTTATCACTACTAGTATGAAAGTAATAGGGGTCAACTTGCTAACACTTAGCAGTTATTCTGATTTGTAGAAATCCCAAAGGATTTCAGATGAGATTAATTTTCTTGGCAGTGTTAAAAATAGCATCTGCAACTGAAGAGTAGGTGTCCGGAAAGAATTATTGTCCTTAAGAATTATCAGGCAAATAACTAATAAAAAGAGGAAAAATAAAATATAAAGGAAACACAAATGTAATTAAAAATATAAGGTATCTTTGTTTAATTTGCTTATTTTAAATCACATTTGTTTTTCCCTTATATTTTATTTTTCCTGTTTCTATTAGTTATAGCCTGATAACTCTAAATAAAAACAAAGCTACAATATATGATGGATTTATGTAGTATTTTTAGTTGTTTTAAATCTTACCTATTTGGCATTCAAGTTTGTTGAATGAATGAGAGTCCCTTTGTAGGCCTGCATGAGGTGAAACCATGGACCTGAGTGTCTCAGCGGTTTCCAGCAGATGTCAGCCTGTGGGGTGGTCAGGTGCCGCTCCTTTGGTGAGCAACCATGACCTTTATCCAGATTTCAACATCAGTTTTCCTTTTCAGCTTGTTTGGAGCTCAGATATTTCCTGGGCAAAACCCCTACACCAGTCACTTTGGCTCAGAGAGAGGAAAAGCTATATATATAATTGGCAAATTTCCTTGCATGGAAAAAACTCTTCCCAATTTCTGTGACTGCCGGCCTGGATCTGGGATGGGGAGGGTTGTACTTGTGGGTTGAGGCTGTCCCGTAAGTCCTTGTATAGAAGCTGTGCCAGACGGGAAGCCCCATGTTAGGATAGCGGCTCCTGCTGCCTGAGCGCACCGCCTGGTCCCTCCCCAAGCTCAGAGCTCCAGGAGAGCCTGACCTCATGTCCTGGCTGTGTCAGCCGTCAGCTGTGGGATCTCAGCTTCTTATACCTGTAGCTTCATTCTCCTATTGGAAAAGCCGGGGCAGTACTATCTCACACCTGGGGAGGGGAGGGGCAAGCACCTGGCACGTAGTAGGTGCTTAGTGAATTAAATGCTCTGATTGTTAAAACACGCCTTGGACAGTGGAGCAGGACTAGGAGAGCAGCGGCAGGAGGAAGTTAATCCAGTGAATTCCATGCTTTATAATCCACTCTGTGTTCTCAGTTTCAAGAAGCGGGAAGAAGCAGGCTTTGAGCCAAATTGGTGGCTGTGTGTTTGCTAAGTGTGGGGTTTTGCTGAAGGCAGCACCTGCTCTGTGACACAGATGGTCCAAAGAGCCGTGTACTCCACGTGAGGGCTTAGCATTTGGTTCTTACAGTCGTTCCAAGCAGGCAGAGAGAGAGAACACTGTCTTCTGGCAGCCTGGCTGGTGAGCGGTGGAACTAGTTGTGGTGTCTGTTAAATATATTTAGAATTGGGGTGCGGGAGGACCCTGTTACTTGTCAGGGCTGTGTGTTATTTTTGAGTAGGGGGTTGCGTTTATGAAATTGAAGCCATTTTCACAATACTATTGGGGTGTGTGTGTGTATGTGTTGTGTGGTGTGTATGCATGTGTATATGTGTGTGTTAATTGTTAACACTTCTGATTGTCTTTATTTACAAGTGATAGAGGAAACAAACAAAAAAGGACAGTTGGGAGACTGTAGTTTGACTATAGTAATTTTGTAAAGTTCTTTGAGAGAAGAAACAGTGGAGAAACATAGATTTGATTCAGTTTTTCTTGGGGTGTCCAGGAAATGAATAATTTTAGCCATTCTTTTTTTTTTTTTTTTTTTTTGCGGTACACGGGCCTCTCCCGTTGCGGAGCACAGGCTCCGGACGCGCAGGCTCAGCGGCCATGGCTCATGGGCCCAGCCGCTCCGTGGCACTTGGGATCTTCCCAGACCGGGGCACGAACCCATGTCCCCTGCATCGGCAGGCGGTCTCTCAAACACTGCGCCACCAGGGAAGCCCAATTTTAGCCATTCTTGACCCAGTGTTCTTTGGTAAATGTTCAGATAAATGTCCAGGTTTCATAAATCCTTGGTAAATGTCCAAGGATATGATTGAGCCGTGTCCTTTCTGTCTGGTTTTTTCCTTGAAAGTTAGGAAAATGGTGTCACTCTGTAGGGTATTATGTTTTAAAAAAAATCCTGCTTTTCTGTTCCAGAATAATCTGGTATTTCAGAGTGCATAGAGTGGTGGGATCTTTTTATTTTCTTGAAACAACTTGTTATCAAGTTAAGATAATTCCCTGCTTGCTGGTGGGGAGACTATGCTGTTTTTTGACTCAATAATCCCTCCTCCTCCACAGCTGAAGCACTTAGTTTGCAATGTAGACTCAAAAAGAAACGTGTGATCCCGAGCTGTTGTACTAGTTCTTACAGGATGTTTAGCTAAACCTCAAGACTCAGCCAGGTGCAGAGGTGCTCAGGTAAGGCCGGGAGCTCCCCTGCGCCCAGCCGCTCTGGGTGCACCCAGGCTCACCTCCATCCAGAAAAGCTGGTTAGTGTCAGGGCACTGTCTTCTCTATTTCCTAATTGTTCTCAGTCTGCAAAGGTCTAACGATGGTGAATCAGAGTAATTAGACCTTTGGAAAATAGTTAGGAGTGGGGGTGGCTCCCCCCTTATCCTTGGAGGGGCTGAAAGGACACTGACCTTGAGGCAGGAGCCTTGGCGTCTGTCCTGTTCCTGACACTGAAAACCAGGGCTACTTCCTTGACCTGGGAAATAAGGGTGCAGGGTAGCTGACCTTTGAGGCTGTTGCCAGCTTGGCTCTCTGTCTTCTGAGGAATGAACTTTATGGTTTGCTGTATGCAAGAGGTATCTAATCACACCAAGGAATAGATTAGGTATTTGTTGTTCCCAAAGCTGTAAGTGCTGGCTTTCCTGGGCACTGCCAGTTTACACACCCTGTTGTAGATGAGTTAACACTTGTCAATTATTTTTAGCACCCACTTGCAGAAATTTCCTGGCTTGGATGATAAACCCTCTGGTCATCTAGTCATTTAGAGAAAGGTTCAACCCTGTAATTTAAAGAATATTCTAGTGCACTAAGATATATTAGCATTAAAAATATTTTTATAGCTTACTTGAGGCCTAATTGCTGTACAATGAACTGCACTGTTACAGCTTTATGAGTTTCTCTCTCACACACACACACGCATGTGCACACACACACACATACCTGTTGAAACTGTCACCACAGTCAGAATAACAAACATTTCCATCCCCCTGAAAATTTCCTTGTAATCCATTCTCTCTCCATATCCCTCCTCAGGCAAACAAGGATCTCTTTTCTGTCTTTGTAGACTAGTTTGCATTTTTTAGAATTCTGTATAAATTGAATAACGGTAGTGTGTCTTTTTTTTTTTATGTCTGGCTTCTTTGGCGTAGCATAATGATTTTGAAGTTTTCCATTTTGGGTGTATCAGTAATTTGTTTTTTTCCCCCAATTTGTTGATCCATTTACCTGTGGCGGCCATTCAAGCAGTTCCCAGTTTGGAGCTAATGCAGACAAAGCTGCCACGAACATTCGTATACACGTCTTTGTGTGGACATATGTTTTCATTTCCCTTGGGTAAAAACTTACTAGCAGAATTGCTGGGTCATATAGTAGGTGCTATGTTTAACTTTTCAAGAAACTGCTCAGCTGTTTTGCAGAGTGCTTGGAAGTTTACATTCTCACCAGTAGTGCATGAGAGTTCCAGTTTTCCACATCCTCACCAGTACTTGGTGTGGTCAGTCTTTTTATTTTATCTTTTTATTTTACATGTCCTAATAGATATATAGTAGTGTCTCATTGTGGTTTTAATTTCCATTCCCCGATGACAAATGATGTCAGCATCGTTTCATGTACGTAGACTATTTGTATGTCTTCTTCTGTGAAGCATATGGTAGAATCATCTGTCCATTTTTGTACTGACTTGTTTGTCTTATTGAGTTGTAAGAGCTCTTTATATATTCTGGATATTGGTCTGTGATATATGTGTTATGAATGTTTTTCTTGTTCTGGCTTGCCTTTTTCTTAATGGCATTTGTAGAAGAATGGAGTCTTTGGTGAAATTTGTGTTCTATCCAAGAAACCCTTTCTACCTCAGCATTGCAAAGATTTTTCTTCTAGAAGTTTTGCAGTTTTAGGTTTTACAGTTAGGATTATGGTTAAATTTTATGTATAATGTGAGGTAAGAGTGATGTTCATTTTTTTTCCCCCATATGGATGTTCAGTTGTTCCAACAGCATTTGTTGAAGAGACTTTCCTTTCCACATTGAATTACTTTGACACCTTTGTCACAAGTCAGTTGACCATATATTTGTAAATCTATCTCCAGGCTTTCTATTCTGTTCCGTTGATCTATGTCTGCCCCTATCCTAACTCCACACTTTCTTGATTACTGTTACTTTACAGTAAGTGTTGAAATCAGACTCAAGCCCTCTTAACTCTGTTTTTCTTTCTTAAAATTGCTTTGGTTATTCAAAACCCTTTGCATTTTTATGTAAATAAAAATTAACTGGTCAGTTTCTATTTAAAAAGGGCCTGCTGGAATCTTGACTGAGGTTGCATTGAATCTATAAATCAGTTTGGAGAGAATTGATGTGTTAATAACATTGGGTTTTCCCATGAACATGATATATCTCTGTATTTATTTAGGTCTTCTTTAATTTCTCCCAGCAAAATTTTGTAGTTTTCAGTAGTAGTTTTGTAGTTTTCAGATATCTTTTTTTTTTTTTTTTGCGTTACGTGGGCCTCTCACTGTTGTGGCCTCTCTCGTTGCGGAGCACAGGCTCCGGACACGCAGGCTCAGTGGCCGTGGCTCACGGGCCCAGCCGCTCCACGGCATGTGGGATCTTCCTGGACCAGGGTGCGAACTCGTGTCCCCTGCATCGGCAGGTGGACTCTCAACCACTGCACCAGCAGGGAAGCCCTTTCAGATATCTTTAATGTCTTTTCTTAGATTAATTTCTGTGTAGTTTGTTTTTTGTGCCTATTAAATAAATTAAATAGAAATATTTTCCAATTGTTTGCTGCAAACAATGGCTTTTGTGGTCTTGGAAAATAACTTCATAGTTCTAGTAGTTGTTGTAGGTTCCCCAGAAATTCCTATGTAAACAGTCATATCATCTGCAAAGTAGGGACAGCTTTATGTCCTTCTGACCCAAATGCCTTATATTTCTTTTTCTTGTCTCATTGCAAAAGCTTGGACTGCCAGTGCAATGTTGAATAGAAGGAGTGAAAGCAGAAATCCTTTCATTTCTTTGAGTCTTAACAGGAAACAGTTAAGCTCTTCACTGTTAAGTATGATGTTAGCTGTAGGCTTTTTTACGTAGCCTCTATCACTTTGAGGATTTTCCTGTTTGTTGAGAATATTTGTTATGAATGGGTGTTGAATTTCATCAGATGCTTTTTTGGCATCTGTTGAAGTGATCATATGGATTTTCTCCTTTATTATGTTAAAAGGAGAAATGAAATTGATTTTCCAACATTAAACCAACCTCGCATTCCTGGGATAAACCCTATTTCCTCTTGATGTATTATCCTTTTACTTATTATTGGATTCAGCTTGCTGTTATTTTGTTAGGGGTTTTTGCATCTCTACCTATGAGAGATACTGATCTGTAATCTTTTTGTTTTTGTCAGGTTTTGGCACTTAGAGTAAGCTGGCTTTATAAAACATGTAAGCTAGCATTATAAAACAAGGAGGATCATTGTTCCTCACTCTGTTTTCTGATACAGTTTGGTGTTACTTCTTCCTTAAATTTTTGCTAAACTTACCAGTGAAACTAGGTGTGGATCTCTCTATTTGGGAAGGTTTTCGATAATACCTTTTGAAATTTTTGATAATAAATTAAATTTTTAAATGAATATAGGCTCCTCAGGTTTTTTTGTTTCTTGTATACATTGACATTTTACGTACTCCTTTTCCCCTCCAGTTTCTCTCTGTTGGAGGGAGAGGTGTCAACTTCTCTAGAGAAGGGATGTCCTGGGCTTGCTGACTCTCTCCATTCTAGCACCCTGAGACATGCTGGCACAAAGTAGGCGTTCTAGAAATATTTGTTCGGTTGATTGCTTTGTTGTTGCTGTGTCTCCATCCATCGGCATCTCTGTGAAACTTCTCGCTCCTCCATCCACATGGGACTGTGTCATAGCTGTGTCATGACCAGGGGAGGTGGCTCCTGAGTCAGGCCAGCTGGCCTCGGCTGACCGCATGCCTTGAGCTTCCACTGCAGCTGTCCAGATACATGGGGATGTGTCCACAGCTCTGGTAGACAGACCCTCTGAGTCAGGGCTTGCTGAGGGAAGAAATATCTTCAACCTTTTTCTGTCTTGGGTTTTTTTTTTTTTTTTTTAATGTTAAATCCTGTGGTTGGAATTACTTCTTTTCATTTTTGAAATATACTTGAAATACCAGAGGAATATAGGAAGCTTGGTCAGAGGAAAGGGGTAAACTGTCTAAAGTTGAGGGGGAGTGGTTGTAGGTGAGGGGGGATTATCCTGAAAGTCACCTTGCCTGTGACCTACCTGCCCGGCTGGGATGGGTCTGAGATGCCCTGTCCTGGGCTGCTTACTAGTGACAGCCCTGGACCGAGTACATTAGTCAGGGAGTGAGAGAGAGCAGGTGGTCTGGACTGGGCATCTCTGAGAGGACATGAGCGCTGTGGCTTTGTACTCCATTCAGGTCCTGGCACTGGAAGGGGGTCTAGTGCTCACTCCCCCCTTTGCATCTTAGGGTCTGGGTCTTTGTGCGCCTACAGTGCAGCTACAGAGGTTGGGTGTGGGAACCGGGGCTCCCTTGGCAGAACTGGGAGCTGAGAACAAGGGCTGTGCTTCTCAGGGTCCTGTCTCCATCCTGGGTCTAGATTTGAAGGACACGGCCTGCAGTGTTAGTTAGAGTGCCGCATCCACGTGCCAGCCGGCACAGCTCCCCTGAGCCGCAAGGTCGGTGGGCACTTCATCCCTCCAGGAGGGAGCTCCACAGGCCACGATGTGCCCTGGACATGTGTTGGCCATCTTCTTCTGGTCCTGGCTCTGCCTCCTACAAGCTGTGTGGCCTTGGGGAGCTACCTTCCCTCTCTGGGCATCCGTCGCCTAGTGTGTGACATGGGGTTACAATAGATGGTTGTCCCGTCACGGGCACTTGTTTAAGTCTGTGACCTCACCTTCCGGCTGAACCCGAGCAGGACCATGTGATGGCTGTGAGCTGTGCGTGAAGCAGCTCGGGTCAGCCGTCCTCACCTCGTCTCCTCCTCCAGCTTTGCTTCACACCATCAAATTGGAAACCTTCACGTTGTGGTGTTTACTTTTTTAATGCAGTGGTAACATGTCTGAAGACATTTTCCTTAGAATCAGTTCTGAGAGGAGGAGTTACCACCCCTTTCATTGCCTGGGGGTGGTGGTGGTGAGGCCATCTCACTGCCAGGGTCCCCACCCAAGGGGACTGGGGAGGGGCTGAAAGGACCCACACCTCAGTTTCTTCTCCTGCTGGCCTAGTCCTTTGCTGGGAGCAAAACTTGAGAGCATCCTCACGTACGTAGCAGTGTGACCTCAGCGTGAGATGTGGTCATTTTCCCAGACCTTTTATCTCCCAGAGTGAGTCACAGTAAGGTCAGAGAACCTGGGAATCCTCAACCCACTGGGTAAACTACATTGAAATAGTCCAGATAAAATGGGGGAGGGAGTGTTAGGGGAGATTTGCAGAAGTATATATTGTTGTGGTAGTTTTCACTTTGTAAGGTTTTTCATCCTACCTTAGTAAGTGTGAGCATATAAACACAGTTTTCAGAGGTGACCCTTCATGTTAAGGGCAAGTGTTCCATTCCATCATTATTTATTGAGTGCATACTATCTGCCAGGCACTCAGGGATTCCTCTGGGAACAGAGCAGAGACCCCCTCCTTAGAGGAACCAGAGTCAGAAAAGGGGCAAGGTGCAAATTCCATCTTTTATGCAGCAAATTGCATTTAACACCTTCACATCAAATTCTTTTTTTTTTTTTTTAACCAGTTTTGAATTGAAGTGTAGTTGATTTACAGTGTTGTGTTAGTTTCAGGTGTACAGCAAAGTGATTCAGTTATACATATCGACATATATCCATTCTTTTTCAGATTCTTTTCCATTGTAGGTTGTTACAGGATATTGAATATAGTCCCCTGTGCTATACAGTAGGTCCTTGTTATTTATCTCTCTTATATATAGCAAATTCTATTTATGTTCCTCCTAAGATGTATGGAATGACGTATATCAGAGGTCAGCAGCAAAGTTCTCTAAAGGGCCAGGCATTTCAGGCCTTGGCGGCTGTTGGATCTCTGTGGCTGTCTGCAGCAGCCAGAGACAGTATGTAAATGAACAGGTGTGGCTGTGTTCTAATAAAACTTTATTTCAAGAACAGGTGGCAGGCCAAAGTTTGCCCAGCCCTGATGGAAGTCGTCAGATTTGATTTGTGGTGTCATTATTTCAGCCTTACTGTTACTCTGTTAAATCAGGCTCCCTTGGTGCTGCTGCCATTTGAGTGGACAGTTTTCAGTTCTCATGTAACGAAGTAAATCAAGTTCTTTACCTGGAGCGTGAAGAAGGCTCAGTCTCTGTGCCACGGTTTTCTTCTCTGTGTGATGATAGAGATGGTAGTCTTAATTCAGTTTAGGTCTGGGGTGTTTAACAGAAAACCCAGGTGACAGTGGTTTAAATACGGCAGAGGTTTGGTTTTTTCTCCTTGAAAAGACTAGGGCCCAGCAGGCTTAGCCAGTCTGGAGCCCCACAGTTGGCAGGGTCTCAGGGCCCCTCCCGGGGGCCAAATGCCAGGAGCAGGGGCCGCAGGGAGCGGGTGGGCAGAGGCTGTCACTGTATCATCCTCTCAAAGAGCTTTCCTGGGAGGTCCCCCCACCAGCCCCAGCACGTCAGCTTGTGTACCTCTTTTGCGTCCCTAGGCCAGGGGCGGTGGAACGTGCTCTGTGAGCTAGGCCGAGCTAGGGGCCATCGGGAACAGCAAGGTCAGTTCGTGAGGAAGAAGGGAAAATGCTAGTTGTGTAGGCAACTAGTAGTTTTTGTCCCAGATGTTGATTTTGTAGGAAAAAAAGAAACATAGATAATTTAAAAATACCCCTTACTGTAGACATTTTGGAAGATACAGAAAACCAGAAGGAAAAGAAAAAAACCTGAGGTGTCAACTTCCAGTTTTCCAGCCTATGTGTGTCCCTTCCTTAAAATATATATATTTTAAACACAGAAGTGTAATATAAACATGCCCTTTAATAAATTCTTTGTAAACCTTGTTTTTTCCTTCGGTGTTTTGTTTGTTTCTGGCGGCATGGCATGCTGCCTGGTAGGTAGTCTGTGGTTTACTTAACAAACAGCCTGAGATCAGCTCATCAGTAAAGATGTGCACAAGACTTTGTCCCAGGGACGGACACCTGGCGAGTCAGCAGATGCAGGTGTTCTTACCTCAGGCCACTTTGCTCTTGGAAGTCTGACTGCCTAATCAGCTTGACCTTCAGTGATCAGAAAAGTGCACGGCAGGCGGACCTTGGACTATAGAGGTTGCTATGCGTCTCCTCCCCTCCCCTCCCCTCCCCTTCCCTTGATAGTTGCTAACTGTACGTTACTGTGGATACACCTGGGTATATGCAGATTTATCATCAAATAATCCCAGAGGAAAACAGATAAATTGTGACAGCATGGTGACCTCCAGATTAGATTGCCAAGGCACTCCCATTCCACTCCCTCCATCCTCACATCCCTTCAGGACCCACTGCCAGGGTACTTTGGTTTAGAGTTCATTATCACTGGGATAATAATAATTCTAGGTGTTTGAGCTAATCGTTCCTTTTGTGCAGTAGCCAAGAGGGAGATGCAGTTAAAGTCCTTTCTGCTGTGGTGTGTTTCCGTAACAAAAAGTGTACTGACCCAGCACGGCCAGCCAGGGAGGAGCACAGCCCTGCCCTCAAGGCCTGCAGGCTCTGCCTGCAACTTGCTTATTGAGTCTTGGTCTCTGTGCGCTTTGACTGTCTCTGATCTGTAACTCAGCTGCAGCAGCTTCCATCCGTGAAGCTCCTTCATTTTTTCAAAAGTAAAGTTCTATATTTACTGTAGTATTTCCTTATGTACTTTAAAGTTTGTACAGTACTAGTGTTTTTATTAAGATTCTTGTCCTGTTAACGCTTGGCTACAGCATTGCCTAGGTTTTGAGTGGTCTGCTCCAGCTCATACTTTCCCACGAGGCTTAAAATTTTTATTGTGCACTTTTGTAGAATGTGAGGATTTTCAGCAACTCAAATTTTACATTATAGCAGCAACACCTGTAATGTTTTACCAGTGCTCAGATTGTTCTTTTATTCGTTTTTTATACAAATAGCCCGTTCCTTATAAATAATTAAGCACACATAACCAAAACGAACAATAAACACTCAGTGGTCTTATCACTGAGATCATAGATGCAAACACTGTTGTAGAGCCCTGTGGTTCTCAAACATGGGCGGGACTAAGGAGTGGGGAGGTGAGATTCGCCCACAGAAGGACATTTGGCAGTTGGAGACATTGTGGCTTGTGACACCTAGGTGAGGGGGTTGTTGAGGGCATGCTACTGGCGTGTTCAAGGATGCTGTTCAGCATCCTCCAGTGCTGTGGGGGACAGTCCCTGCAACAAAGAATTATTGGGCCCAGAGGGTCAGTAGTGCTGGGCTTCAGAGATCCTGATATAGACATAGATTTAGGCATTTTCCTGTGAATATCAGTACATACACTTCAGTTTTTACAAAAAATCGGACCAATTATGCATACTAATTTGTAGCCTGCTTTTAAAATTTATTATCTTATGAACATCTCTGTACATAAATATGCACTGTCATCGCCCTTTTTAAAATTGGCTAAATGGTATCCCATCGTATGAAACATGTCACTATTTATGTATTTCACCACTCCCCAGTTTTTGGAGATCTAGGCTGTTTTCTAGCGTTTTGCTATTGGAAGCATGTTAGATTTTGTTTGTTTGTATTTTGCCTTCTGCTTGCCGTCTCCTGTTTCCTGCCTCTGGGGCACCACCCCCATACCTGGGTGCCCTTCGTGGGCAGTGGTACCCCTCCCCCCAGGGGCTCTCTGCCTCTGCCACCCTGCTCAGGGCCGCCTCTCATCTCCAAGGTTTCCCTCACGTTGAACACATTTCAAAGCTAATGAAGCACCGTTGAAATGTTGAATAGATGAGTAACTTGAAATACTGTCATCCCATTTCAGTTGTAGGTATAACTTTTACTTTTTGCTTCATCTTACTTTTTGTTCCTTTTGAAAAATCTGTCTTCTGATAAGTTACATGTGAGTTTGACCTGTGGCCCAGTTGGCTTTGCTCCCTGCCTGGGCATCCTGCAGTCCCTGTGGCCAGTGTCCTCAGGAGGGCTGGCAGGTGGGCAGGGAAGAGGGTGCTTGGCTTTGACTGAATGCCTTGGGCGCCCGGGTAGGTCGAGTAGCAGTGGTGGTGGGGACCCCTCTTTGCCCCCAAAGCTGCCCTGTGAGTGGAGGTGAGGTGCAGCTTCAGAGAGGAGGGTGTCCCGTCAGCAGTCGAGGCCTGGTTCCTCTCTGGAGGGCAGATGCGGGGTGGGGAGCCTGGGTGTCTGGACCAGCATCCGGGGCTGCTTTCCCACGGGGCCCTCCAGGAGCTTGTTTGCATGGTGGTGTCTATTTTTGTGTTTCGTATGATACCGTGTGAGGAAGTCCCTTGTCTACGCACATCCCAGCTGTCGTGAATAGTTTGTATATCGGGGCTTCCAGGTGGGGATTGTGTATGGCGAACTCAGCGTTTCGGGCAGCATCGGAACGGCAGGACGTGAGTAACAGGAAGTGACAGAAATGACTGAGCGTGCCAGATGCTTATTCTTGGCCACCTTTCCAAGCCCCGTGGACTGGGGAGCTATATTTAGCCGAGTATTTCCAGGTTCCTAACCCTGCGCGGACACGGTCCCTTTGCTCCTCTTTGGGTCGGTGGCTAAACTGCGCTGTGCTGATGGGCTTCTCTGTGTCTCTGGTCTACTTTGGTGACCCACAGTTTCTTGCCCATCGGCTTTAAAACTTGAGTTTTGTTTTTGCTGGGCCGCTTCAATTCTGATCCATTTTGAGCAGTTGGAAAACGTTCTGAAAGAGGGAAGAGTGGAAGGTAAGAGTTCCAGGTGATGGTGGGTGATGAGGCTGTGGGAAGCTGCGTGGGGAAGAAGTTAAAATTATAAGGATTTAGAATGAAGTAAGTGGAGTGAATTGTAGGTTATTGTAAGTACCTCTAGAGGGCTGATTTATGTCTTCTATTTCTTGGAAGCGGAAGGCTGGGATTTTTAAAGCCATAGGCTTGGTGGTGTGACTTCTCCCACATGCTAGAAATGCTCTTTGGTCACCACCTGCCCGAGTAGAAAGCCTGCAGGTCGGATAAGCTTCTCGGTGATGAATTCCCGTTGCCTGAGCTTCGTCACAGGAGAAGTTTCACCCAGATCCCCAAGTACCACGGAGCCTCAAGTAGTCTGCCCGTAGATGCGGGTGATTTTTGCCCATTGGCGTCAGATGGTGCTTCAGTCACGTGTTGACCAGATGCCCCCATGAGCTGCTGGGTGTCTCTTGTACCCAGGTGTCTGCTGTGACTGCCGTCTCTCTGTGGGAGCAGCTGGGGAGCCAGCCTTTTGCTCTCATCATTGCCTCACATGCCCTGAGCTGTGCTGGCCTTCGGACCAACGCCTTCCTGCTGGAGGACAGCAGGTGACAGCTCCAGGCACGAACAGCAATAACGGCCTCTCTCATTCACCGGGGCCGTGACTCTGAGGTTAAGAAGCTGAGGACTAGAGGGACAAGGCATCTGTCCCAGTGCCCCTCTGATGGCTCAGTCTGTTG
Organism: Delphinapterus leucas; assembly: GCF_059928025.1. Classification (NCBI taxonomy): domain Eukaryota; kingdom Metazoa; phylum Chordata; class Mammalia; order Artiodactyla; family Monodontidae; genus Delphinapterus; species Delphinapterus leucas. Next base: position 7,014,521 of record NC_143136.1, on the reverse strand, counting down.
TAACTGCTGTGCTGTACTGTCCTCTCTCCACACCTCTCATTCTATCACTGGGCTTACTGAACTCGCTTGGCCTTTGAGCAGCAGGACGTGTGTCTCTGTGTGCTTTGAGAATCCTCAAAAAGGAAGTTCCTGGGGTTTGATGTTAGCTTCTGGTAGCTGCCACCCCAGTGGTTGACCAGGGGGTGTGTTGGGAGAGAAGGTTCTTTTTTGGTCTCTAAAAGCTTCGTTCTGAGCCGTCCAGCCAGTGTGCCTCCCCCTTTCTCCCTTCATAAAGCATCAACTTCATTTTCACACACTCAGCCAGCTCTTTTAGGATTCAGAAATCTACTTTGAGATAAGAAATTTGAGAGGCAAATTAGGAACAGTTGTGTCTGCTATGAAGTGCATGGCAGCCAGCAGAGGTGGGCGGGGAGTGTGACTGCCACGCGAGTGCCCAGAGGGGGGCGTTCTGTGTGGTGAGTGAATGAACGCATGACCGCCAAGTTCAGGCTGCTGGAGATTCCCCGGTTTTACCAGCAGAATCTGTCTGCAGGCTGACACAATTCCCTTCTGTGGGGCTAAGCTATAACCACAAGGCAAACTATAAATTTATACTGTAAACCATAAGTACAGTAAATTGTATGTACTCTGTATGTGTGTGTGTAAATACTATAAACTATAAGTACAAAACATAGTGTATGTCTCTAGCCCTAGCTTGGATATTTTAGCATATTTTTGTGCCAAAACATTTAACATTTTAAAAAATTATTAAATATTTCAGGCATTCAAAAAGTAACATAGTGAACAACTGTGTACACTTCCCAGCCCGAGAAAGAAACATTATGGATGTACTTGGAGTCCTTTATATTCCCTTTCTTATCCTGTTCCCTTCCTGCCCTCCCTCCCCTGAGGTCACCCCCATTCTGAGTTTGCGGTTTATCATTTGTTTGCGTCCTTTTTTATACTTTCTCTACTCGTATATGTAGGTATAAACAATACATAGTATTGTTTAATCAGCTTAAAAACTTCTAATAAATGGTGTCACACTACACATGTCCTGCAGCTTGCTTTTTTCTCACCCAGTATTGCGTTTCTGAATTTTATCCATATGGATACATTCATCTTTAGTTAAGTGGTTCAAGGTTTAAAATGACAGATTCCTGATTTCTAGAATTAAATCAGAATTTCCAGGGAGTGGGACATGAGCCTCAGAACTTTTCGCAGGTACAGTGAGTTGAGGCTCACGACGCTCCAGGGTTGTTTCTGTGGCTTACATTGGGGTCCAGTGTATGACGTGTCCCACTGTCGACTTGTTTTCCCAGATTTGAGCTTTGCAGACAGTGCTGCCGGGAACAGTCTTATACTAGTCTTCCTGGGCACACAGCACGAGTTTCTTTAGAGTGTGCTTGTAAGGGTAGAATTGCCAGGTGTGCACGTCTTTAGCTTGATGAGATATTGTCAAATTGCTCTGCAAAACTTTAAATTTTTTTTTTTTTTTTTTTGCGGTACGCGGGCCTCTCACTGCTGTGGCCTCTCCCGTTGCGGAGCACAGGCTCCAGACGCGCAGGCTCAGCGGCCGTGGCTCACGGGCCCAGCCGCTCCGCGGCATGTGGGATCTTCCCGGACCGGGGCACGAACCCGTGTCCCCTGCATCGGCAGGCAGATTCGCAACCGCTGCGCCACCAGGGAAGCCCAAAACTTTAAATTTTTTAAGCGACCCGCCAACAGTGGTAACTTGTGAGTGATGTTATTTCCTTTTATAATGTAGCCAGGCTGATGGCAAGGTGATGAAGTCTCATGAACGAGATAAAATCTTGGCCATGCCCAGCATCTGGATAGACACCCCAAGCCCAGCACATCCAGAATTGCACTGCTGCCCCCCGGCTCCCAGCTGCTGAGCCGGCTCAGAGCCTTCCCCTCCCAGGGTGGCGGCCTCTCCTGCACTGCTCCAGGGGTCTTTGTGGCTCCTGTCTGTACATTCTGTCAGGAAACCCCTTGTCTTCAGGAGGCGTCAGAGTCCTGCTCTCCCCTCCCCTTCATCTCTCGATGGGATTGCTGAGCACGCTCCCACAAGGTTTCCCGACTTCTGCCCTACCTGCTACGCCCAGTTTTCAATAACGCAACCAGAACGATGCTTTTTAAACCCAAGTCAGATGTCAGCCTTCTGCTCAAAACTCCACGGCCCCCATTTCACTGGGGCTAAAAGCCAGAGCTCTTACAGGTGCCCCCAGGACACTCTGGGCCCTGTCGCTTCTCCAGGCTGCCCGGCCTCTCTCCCCGGCGGCCTCTCTCCCCGGCTCACTCGCTCCAGCCACTGGCCGCCCTCCTGCTTCAGGCTCTTCTCTTCCACACCCTTCCAGTCTTTTCCAGTGAGGCCTACCTCAGTCTCCTGACCTCCTTCTTCTGGTCTCTCTCCTCTCCCCATAGACTTTATCACCAGTACTACTCTCTGTGCTATATAATTTACTTCTTTATTATAGTATTTATTTCCTGTCTGAATTTGAATGTAAGCTCCAGGGAACAGGGATCTTGTCTGTTTGTTGGAACGGAAGAGTGACTGAGTTTATTTCTGAGAAGAAAGGAAGAATTTGGAGCCTCCAGATGAGGGTTGAGCATGGGAGAGGAGGTGAGGTTGAGGCTTCCGGGGGTGGTGGGCAGTTGGTGGGAGGACTTGTTTTGGTGTGTGCGTGGGCCTGTCCGGTGGGCAGTGGGATCTGTGGGTCTGGAGCGGCGGGGCAGCTTGTCTTGAGGATGTTTCTGGTTGCTCCCGGAGAGTACCTGCTGTCTGCGGGCATTGGGGCCGGCCCACCCCAGAAGTACAGAGCTGTTTGCAGGCAGGACTGAGGTTCACAGCTGACGTAAGATGTGGCTTCACTGATTTCTCAAGCACTGTTGTGTACAGAAGCGAGTCCTGCCATTTCCGGTGCTCTGTCTTGTGCAGGTGTGACTACCAGCCCAAGTGTCACAGCCGGAAAACAGCGAGCACTGTGACCCTCATGTCACGTGGGGAGGACCCAATTTCGTTTTCTTTGAGATTATGTACCCAGGGTGTGTCCGCATAATATTTCCTTGGCAAATCCGATGTGAATTTCATGAGTTTGTGCCACCTACAAATAAAGGACTTTAGCAAGGTGCGATTATACTTTTAATGAGTGCTGAGTGAGACCACACGTGCCCCTGTTCTTAAGAAATACAGCATTGTTCTGAATGCTTAACATTTAATTTAAACATATTAGTTATTAGAAAACGTTGATTGTGGTTGCTTATTTTTAATTAAACCTTTTAGTTCGAGATCATTGTAGATTCACATGGAATTGAAATAATACAGAGATCCTTTGTGTCCTTTACCCAGTTCCGTCCGTTGGTAACATCTTGCAAAACTAAAGTAAAATATCACAGCCAGGAAGTTGATATTGGTACTGTTAAGATCCAGGTTTCCATCTCCACAAGGATCCCCTGGTTGTCCTTTTATAGCCACACCCACTCCCATTCTTATCCCCTGGCAACCACCAATCTGTTCAGTATATCTGTAATTTTGTTATCTCAAGAATGTTCTGTAAATGGGATCAGGTAGTATGTAACCTTTCGGGATTGGCTTTTTCACCCAGCAGAGCTCTTTGGAGATCCCTGCAGGTTACTGTGTGTATGATAGTTTCTTTTTATACAGAGTGGTGTTCCATGGAATGGGTGTGCCACTGTGAGTTTAATCATTTACCACTGAAGGACATCTGGGTTGCTTCCAGGTTTTGGTGATTATTAATAAAGCTGCTATAAACGTTCATGGACAGGTTTTTTGTGTGAACATGGGTCTTCATTTCTTGGGAGAAATGCCCAAGAGTTGTAATCCCAGGGTTGTCTTGTAGTTTCGTGTAGTTTGGTTTTTAAAGAAACTGCCGAACTGTTTTGCAGAGTGGCTGTACATTCCCCCCAGTATGCGCCGGTTTCTGGACATCTTCATTTGGTGGTGTCACTTTTTTCTTTCAGCCATTCTCGTAGGTGTATAGTCATATTGTGATTTTAATCAGCATTTCCTGAATGGCTGTTGATGTTGAATTTGCCTCTGTATACCCTCTGACACTGTGGGGATGTGGCTGGCAGGGGTGAAAGTCCCTACCTGGTGTTCTCTGGGCAACACGTGGCCGATGCTGGAGCCTTATTGCTGCCTTCGTGGTGGGTGTGGGGGCCACAGTTGTTTCCGTTTGGCTGGAATAGAGTGGTTATTGGCTGCTCTCCCACTGTTGATTCTGCCTTGTTAGGCTCCCCTTTCCTGGAGTCATGGCCGGAGAGGGCAGGCTTTTGGTGAGCTTTTAAATTCTTTCTGTACTCCTTGGTGTTTCTGGCTGGGCTTCTTCAGCTCCATGTTTAGGATGTCAGGGGCAAACAGAGACCCGAGAGAACTCAGTGCCTTGTCATTCCTCAGGCCCTCTTCTCTCCACCCTTCAGAGACTTTGCATATTTTTTTATATCTAAGTCCAGGGTTTTAGCTGTACTTAGCCAGAGGAATAAGGAAAAGTATGTCTAACCGTCTTCCCGGAATCAGAAGTCTGCTGGTTACTCTTATTATTTTTGGATCTGTGAAATCTGATGACCCAAGGCTGCATGTCTGCCCTGCCTGCTTGCCCTGCTTGTCGTGGCCTTTGGCCCATCCCAGGCTCAGGGCCTCACATTTATTACTGCTAAGGTGGTTTGGCTTGGCCTGTAGTCCCAGTGTGACAAAGTTTGCAGGATCTCCATCTTTTTGTCATTTAAGGTCTCATTTACAAATGAGAGGCACATCCAAATCCGTGGTGAGGAATTGCTGGACGGGACTTTGCTGGTGAATCATGGATCGCCCTTGTCATCGTCCCCCAGATCGTATTTCTCCACCCTCTATTTTGAACTCTTGGGAAACCTGGTTGGAGTGGGAGGGGCAGCGGTCGGGTGACTCAGTGAGATGTCCCTGTCATCCTTGCACTGATCCTCCAGGCCAGTATTCCTGTCAAAAAGGAAATGCAACGCACCAGACGTTGCCTGCTCCGAGTGAGCCTAGGAGAGTTCTTGGCGACTGCCGGTTCCTTCCCTGCATTCAGCCCCTCCATTCCTGGCATCGCTCACATGGCAGTCTTGCCTGGAATCCAGGTGGGGACCCGCTGCCCAGGGTCCTGGCCCCCTGCTTCATTACTTGTGGGACTTGGGGCAGGTCACTCGACAGGCCTCAGTTTCCTCTCCTGATAACCTCCTCCATCACGTGGTGGGGAAGATGGGACAAGCAGACACCTGTCAACACCTAGCAGATTTCCCAGCATTGCCAAGTGCCCGGCCAAGGGGAGCTGCTGCTGACATCCTCTTGGTTGCTTCCCTGTCCTGTCCGCTCCTGTGTGTGTAACTCAAGCGTCCACATTCTCCATTGAGACATCATATCTGTGTGTTTCCAGCATGTCTCCTTGATTTCTCAAAGATCACTGCCCGGGGTTTAGTAACCTCCCTGGCTAATTCTTCCCAGGACATTGGAAGATATTTGTCTGACTCGGGTGTCTTAGATTCATTTAGAGTATCTAGCATTTTCTCATATTTCCAGGAAGATCATTTCTATGAAAGGATGGGAACAAAAATTAATAAGGAAAAAATATAGAACTTAAAAAGTTCTTTTTTTTGTTTTTAGCATATATTATAAACTTAAGGCTTTATTTTTAAAATAATTATAATGAATACATGCACAAGGTAAAGAGCTCAAAAGGATGAAAGGTATAAAGTAAGTTTCCCAGCCCCTCAGAAGCCCCCTCCCAGAGGTGACTAAGTTACTTTTTCCTGTACACCCAGACTATTCCTGCAGTTTGTTTTGAGCACCTAACAGTGTATCTTAGAGGCTGATCCCTGTAAGGGCGTGAAGAGTAAGTAGCTTCAGTCTGTTTAAGGCTGTGTAGGCTGCCGATATATGAAGCTGCCATGATTTATGTCGCCAGCATCCTACCAGTCATACCTTGATCAGTATTTCAGTTGTTCCTTTTGTCTTTACAGTGAACTTTCATGAATTACCTCGTATACACTCCATGTCAGTGCTCCTGAAGGCATATTTGTAGAAGCACTATTGCTGCGACAAAGATGTATATTTTAAAGTTTGCTAGATTTCACCAGATGTTCTCTGTAGGAGTTTATTTATTTACACCTCGATGTATGAGACTCAGCAGAGCAGGTTATCAAACTTGTGTAGGTAAAAAATAGGTATCTTGTAATTTTAAGTTGCATTTATCTTATGAGTAAGGCTGACCACTTTTCCTGTGTTTAAGATCTGTCCACTATTTTAATATAGCTCTGCCAGTCTCTCATGTTCATGTATACACTTCTGTCTTCTTTTGCCTCTCTTGTGCATTTAGTTTTCTAAACAGACTTTATCCAAGGGTCTGGGTAGCTATGCCGTTTGTCTTTTTTTTTTTTTTTTTTTGGTGCGGGGTGCTGTGTTGTGTCTTCGTTGCCACACGCAGCTTCCTCTAGCTGCAGCGGGCGGGGGCTGCTCTTCGTCGCAGTGCGCGGGCTTCGCATCGCGGTGGCTTCTCCTGTTGTGGAGCGTGGGCTCTAGGCGCGCGGGCTTCAGTAGCAGCACGCAGGCTCAGTAGTTGTGGCACGTGGGCCCTAAAGTGCGCGGGCTTCAGTAGTTGCGACACCTGGGCTCAGTGGTTGCGGTGCGCGGTCTCTAGGGTGCATGGGCTTCAGTAGTTGTGACGCACGGCCTCAGTAGTTGTGGCTCGTGGACTCTAGAGCACAGGCTCAGTAGTTGTGGCGCACGGGCTTAGTCGCTCCGCGGCATGTGGGATCTTCCCGGCCCAGGGCTTGAACCCATGTCCCCTGCATTGGCAGGCGGATTCTTAACCACTGCACCACCAGGGAAGTCCCTGCCATTTTTCTTTTGATTCAGTTACATGGTTAGTTTTATTCCGAGTTCTATATTCTTTTACTGAAGTATAGCACACATATGGAAAAGTGTATCGATTATAGCATCTACAGGTTGATGAATGTTCCGGATCAAGGAACAGAACGTTAGCAGCCTCCAGTAGCTCTTTTGTACCCTTCTCCCCAAAAGCAACTCCTGGAAGTAGCTAGCTTCTAACCCTATAGGTTAGTTTTACTTTTTTTTTTTTTTTTTGCTGTACGCAGGCCTCTCACTGTTGTGGCCTCTCCCGTTGCGGAGCACAGGCTCCGGACGCGCAGGCTCAGCGGCCATGGCTCACGGGCCCAGCCGCTCTGCGGCATGTGGGATCTTCCCAGACTGGGACACGAACCCGTGTCCCCTGCATCGGCAGGCGGACTCTCAACCACTGCGCCACCAGGGAAGCCCTACTTTTTTTGTTTTTTTTAACTTTGTATGTGCATAATGAACTTATATGAATAGTATATATATATTTTTGTGTCTGGCTTCTTTCAGCATTGTAAAACTCATCACATTATTGCATGTAGCAGCAGGTGGTTCATTCTCATTGCTCTGCAGTATTCCATTGTACTAATACATTATAGGTTATTTATCCACTTTACCCATGCAGGGCATTTGGGTTGTGTCTAGTACGGGCCTCTTAAGAGTAGTGATGCCATGAAGTCCTTCTCTGTGTCTCGACGAGAAGGAGATATGTTTGTATTTCTGTTGGGCCGATGGGTGGAATTGCTGAGCCATAGGGTGACTGTACCAACTTGCATTCCCACCAGAACCACATGAGAGTTCTGGTTGCTCTGCATCATCGCCAGCACTCCATACTGTCTTTTGACACTGAGCGCTTTTTTTAGCTCAGCCACCATGAAAGGTGTACCACATGGGGGGTTTTAATTTCTACTTCCCAGATGACTAATCAAGTTGGGCACCTTTTCGTGTCCCTTATTGGTGACTTGTGAAATAACTGTTGTGAGATAACTGTTGAAGTCATTTGTCCGTTTTCCTGTTAGTTGGTCTGCTTCTTTTCTTACTGATTTTTAAGTTTTTCTACCTCAGGAGAATTCCAGCAAGTGTCTAAGAATTCAGATCTGTTTATTGTGCTTCTGGCCTCCTCAGAGGATTATGTGAGAAATACTTCCACTGTTTTCTCTGCTCTTCCTCTGGGATATCCTTTCTGTTTCATTCATGTTCTGACTTCAGGGTGTGTGGTGTGCTTTCACTCTTGAGTTTGTGGGTTTCCATGTGGCTGTCTGTCTTCTCGCCCCATCGTATTCCTCTGCTCCGTACCTTAATAACCGCGTCTGCTTATTCCAGTCATGGACCTAGCTCGCTGAATCTCTGTGCTGTCGCTGCTTTGTTCTAAGTTCACGTTATTACGCTACTTTTAATTTGCATTTACCTTCTAAGTTCATTGAGTTGTGTGAACTGTTTCTTACCATACAAATTTGCTTGAAAAATTTAGAGTATCTTTTAGTCTCTAAAGTCGTTTCTGTGTGAAGGCTGGGATTTGGAGATAGTTCTAGCTTTTTCGCACCATTCCTTGGTTTCTAGGAGTTACAGTATTGGCTGCAGCCCAAACAAAGGGACACTCTTATTATTCCTTAGGGCATCTCCCCTGAATCCTGCCTTCTTCCTGCCTCGGACTCATCCAACACCTGCTTCTCTCCTGGGTCCTGTCCTGCCCGCTGTGTCTCCAAAACCAAGGGGTTCATTCAGTAGGAAGTCCCGTCCAAGGCTTCTCTCTCAGAAACAGCCTCCCCTCTCCCTTCCTCCTGAGGAGACCCTCCCAGCCTCACCTCTCCCATGAAGCTTCCCCAGGGCTGGAGGACTCTTGAGGCGCTTGCAGGCGACCAAAGGGAGGTGGAGCCTCCAAGGGAATGGAGTGATGAGCCGTCTTGTGGGCAACTGAAAAATACGGCTTCTGTCTCAAGGTGGCAGGGCGTGGTCGGAGAGAAGCAGAGATTGATTTTTATTTGATGGGCGTCCTCTGTGATGATTCTCATGATCGGGAGGTGGACTCTTGGCACCAGAATGGTCTCAGGAAGATTTGCCCACATGAAGAGCCATCTTTTAATTCCATCAAAGAGAAAATACCCTAAGGTCAGGACCTAGAGCCTGAAGTAGCACCAAGAGTAATGGTGGTGGGGTGTTTACATACGAGGCGCTGTCCTCAGCACCTTACGTGCTCCCTGCCCCACACCTCACAGCACCGCTAGGATGTGACAGCACCATTAATAGTGCCAGTTTTCAGGTGAGCAAGTGGAGGCACAGGCAGCTGCTCCAAGTTACACATCTCGCAGGGCTTCAGACCAGGGGTGTGTTGGGCCCCCTGCTGGGTCCTGTGCACATTTGGCCCCGTTCAGTCCCGTGACAACCCTGGCAGGTGACTTCTAACACCTCTCCTTTTCCAGAAGGGAAACGTTTCCCAAACAGTCAGTGGCCAGGTGGGATTCTGTCTGAGGTATCTTCAAACAGGCGCAAGAGTTTAAACAAAGAAGACTGAAAACCAGGTTCTTGGACACTCATCTGTTGGTCAAGACCTAAAATAGGATGGGCATAAAAAATCTCGTTGTTCTCTTCTGTAGATATCATAGTAACTCCTAATAAATCCCTGAGTTATGCAAAATAAATGTACTATCTTTCTATAACTGTATTTATTATGCTCATAAAAATGTTCAAGTATGAAAACTCACCCTGGAGTGAATCATAAAGAAGTGTTTGCTGAGATCTTATAGACATACAGTTGCTGATGAAAATTCCTTATGCACCGACCCCAGGCCATTGGTGGTTGCCAGGCTGCCATGGCCTTCCCTGACCACCTGGTTCAGAGCACCCACCAGCCCCCTTGCACATGACCCGCTTCCTGTCAGCGTCTGAAATTGTTTTGTGGTTTGTCTGTCTCTCCCCAGTTAAGTTCTGTGTGAGTAGGAACCTTGCCTGTCATGGCCTTGGGAGCCCATGTCCAGAGCAGACACTTGGCTGGCGTCTGCTGGGAGGGTGGGGTATGGCCGACTGCCGTGCTCTCCAGGAGTGAAAGAGCAGCTCCCACCACCTGACCCCAGGAGGGCGCGGCTGCTCCAGGCCTCTGTGTTCTGTCTTTCTGTCTCCCTGCACCCTCTCCTAGGCTTACCTCTTTTACACCCAGCCTGGTCCCTACGTGGAATTATCGTGGTTACCCCAGTCGTGGAAGAATGAACAGCACCGTGCATTTGTGACCCAGTTCTATTTACCCCCTTCTGTGATTAAGCTTTGTAGGTAGTTTATGGAAATCACGGAAGAGATAATCTATAAAACACTATTTCTAAATTTTCTGAGCCAGAAACATGATCATCTAATAACTTAAGTTGGGTATTCCTAAATTGGATCTTTCTAATATAAATTAAAGCTCTAAAATGGGCAAACATCTGAAAGTTAAATAACGTATTTTATAGGTGAATCCATGAGGAAGCAGACATTTTCCTAACACTGCTGGTGGGAATGCGAAATGGTACAAACCCCCTGGAGGGAAATTTGGCGATAGCAGCAAAATTACGTATGCATTTATTCTTTGTCAGGGCAGTTCTACTTCTAGGAATTTATTCCAAAAATACCCCAGTAAATAAATGAAAAGATCCACGTAAAGGCTGTTCATTGTGCTGCTGTTCGAAATAGCAAAGGATTTTCAGTAACATAGACCTTCCGTGAACAGGGACTGGTTGAACAGACTCTGGTGCTTCTATGCAGTGGAGCACCGGGCAGCTGTTGGAAGAATAAGGAATCGCGGTCTTTTGCTAAGGAGTGATGGCCAGGATGTGTGCAGCTGACCCTTGAACAGCGCAGAGGTCAGGGACCCTGACCCTCCGCGCAGTTGGAAATCCAGGTATAATTTATAATCGGCCCTCCTTTGCCACGGTTCTTCCGTAGCCATGGTTCACATCTGTGGATTTAGCCAACCATGTGTCATGGAATATTTGCTGTTGGAAAAAACCTGCGTGTAAGTGGACCCTTGTAGTTCAAACCTGTGCTGTTCAAGGGCCAGCTGTGATTAAATTAAAAAAGCAGAGAGTGGACAGAAGAGTCTGTGGTATGCTACTGTTTTGAAAAGAGAGAATATGAATATATACATGTATTTGCATGTATCTTACAAATGGGAGGATAAACCATACTTGTATTTATTTAGTTTTCAAGCTGCCTTTCGGGAAGGGAGGGAACTAGGATGAGGGACACATAAAATCAATGCCTTATTTTGTCAGTTTGACTTTGGGACCATGTAGATATTTTACAGCATTATAAAAATAATTAGGTAAAAGGTTTTGACTTAAAAAATTTTTGATAGACATTGTCACATTTTTCTCTAAAAGGTTTATACTCTGTTTCCCTCCTATGAGTACTTGAAGAGAACCCTCTTCTCTCACACCTTTTCCAACACTGGATTATTGTCTCTAAGAACTGTGCCAATCTGATAGGTGAAGAATAGTTTGCTGTTTTCATTTGTGCTCCCCGGTGATGAGAGTGATTAAGCACCTTTTCATTCCTTTATTAGCCATTTTGTATTTCTTTTATGAAATGCAATTCATAGCCTTTTTTACTATTGATTTATAAAATCTCTATATGTTGTAGGTATAATTTTCATTTGTTGATTATTACCAGGTTCATGACCTCATTTCTAGTTAAATTGTTCAGGCCTGACTGTAGTAGCTAGCTGTTGTTCTGTTGTCATACAGTAAAAGGTTTTTTTAAAAGAACATTTATGTATGATAGGCTTGAAATGCACAGGAAATTCCTACAGTAACTGTGGATCAGACTTCCCTAAACTGTTCAAGTGTGAGGTGTCAGCTTGTGAGCTCTTTGGAGCAATGGAAACTGTGTTTTCTTTTCCTTTAAAAAAAATTGCCGGTACTTTCCTGGTGGTGCAGTGGTTAAGAATCCGCCTGCCAATGCAGGGGACACGGGTTCGAGCCCTGGTCCGGGAAGATCCCACGTGCTGCGGAGCAACTAAGCCCATGCGCCCCAACTACTGAGCCTGCTCTCTAGAGCCCGCGAGCCACAACTACTGAGCCCATGCGCCACAACTACTGAAGCCCGTGTGCCTAGAACCTGTGCTCCACAACAAAGAGAAGCCACCGCAATGAGAAGCCCGTGCACTGCAAGGAAGAGTAGCCCCTGCTTGCTGCAACTAGAGAAAGCCCACATGCAGCAGTGAAGAGCCAACGCAGCAATAAATAAATAAACGAATAAATAAAATTGCCTATGGCTGATTACCGTGTCTCAGTAGTAGATAGTTGGTAAATGTCCACTTGAGTTGATTTTGGTGAATCTGTAATCTAAATTTGATTGTCTTTTTGGTTTGAGATTGTTCTTGACTTTTAATGACCCATGATAACCATCTTTATGTTCTGTTCAATTGAATACCTGAATGAAACTGTACTTTTTCATGAAAAAAGAAAGTATATAGTGAAGGTAGGTTTTTTAAAAGTTTTCATAGTTGCTAGCATTTGTCTTCTGCTCATGGACATGTTGCATGTTTCTTGTTTCTTTCTCTAGGTCATCACTCCATGTAGGAAACTCATCCTATGTGCAGATAACAGAAAAGAGATGGAAGACTGGATCGCAGCGCTGAAGACAGTCCAGAGCAGGGAGCACTTTGAGGTTAGGGGAGGAAGCCCTCCCTTTTTGTCGCCCTCCCCCTTGTATTCTGCCATCTGAATGTCCCCCATGCTGGGCCGTTATGGTCTGGAGCTCACTTTCTCAGCGTGCTCCTTGCAAACTTAAGGCTTGTTGCTCATCTTTGGGCCATCGGGCAGTGACCCTGTCTGATTTCTTATTGAATCTCGTCCAAGTTACTATGTTTAGGGAGGTCAGAGGGGTGCCTCATCTTTGCCATCTTTGTTCTTTGTTTGCAGCCTACCCAGTACAGCATGGACCACTTCTCAGGGATGCACAACTGGTACGCCTGCTCCCACGCGAGGCCCACCTACTGCAATGTGTGCCGAGAGGCTCTGTCTGGGGTCACGTCCCACGGACTGTCCTGTGAAGGTACGAACGATGTGTTTCCCGCTGGGAAAAGTGGCCTGAGGTCTGACATGACAAAGCCTTAGGAATCCAAGCACAGTCACCTCAGGTCAGTCAGGAGTAGAGTGGCTTGTATGACTCCACCCTTGTTTACTGTGCCTGCTCAGGAGTCTTTGATAAATTATTATTTGTAGTAACGGAACAAAATAAAAAGAAGGGAATTGGTAGTAATGAGACACAAAGAGGAAACCTAGAGGACACAGGGAAAAAGGAGTTAAAGTATCTCTCAGCCCCTCTCTGGGTAAATGGTCCTCCAGATCTAGAGGATAGAGCCCTGGGCTTGGGCAGGAGCAGAGAGAGGTGGACCGTGGCCCTGGGCCCGGTTCCCACCTGCCGCCTGATGTCGTACAGCCTGTGAGCTTAAGAATGGTTTTTACAATTTTAAAAGGTTGAAAAATATCAAAAGAAGGCAACTGTTTTGTGACGCAGAAAATCCCGTGAAACTTAAATTTCAGTGTCCGTATGTGAAGTGTGGCCACGGCGGCCCTTGTGCTGCGGGGACAGAGCCGAACGGTTGGCCCGCGGAGCCTGAGCTGCTTTGTCTCCGGCCCTTCACAGAAAGCCTGCCGCCCCCTGGCCAGGCTGGATGCCTGGTCTCCCCGTGAGCGGTCTCTGCACGCATCCTGGTGGCTTCGTTTATGAGTAAACTAACCATATATGTTGGTTCCCAACTTTCCCAGGAGAGCAGGGCAGTCCACCCCAGACCATGGCCGCAGCTCCGAGGGTTAACGTGTTCATTCTCTCACAGTGTGTAAGTTTAAGGCCCACAAACGCTGTGCTGTGCGTGCGACCAGTAACTGCAAGTGGACCACGCTGGCCTCCATCGGGAAGGACATCATCGAGGACGAGGACGGGGTATGCCCGGGGACCCTGCACGGCCCTCGTAGCACCGGGGCAAGAGGCACGCCCACCACCTCCCGCCTGTGCTCAGGTCTCTTTCTTGAGGACAGTGAGGGCAGGGTTTCCCTTGGTTGGTTACACTGGTGTCTGGGGGCCCCGAGCTCTGGCCAGTCCCTGTGAGTTGTGGATGCCGGCAGGGAGCAGTGGGCTGGACAGGGCTGTGCAGACCCTGCCCCACCCCCTCGTGGAATTCATTTTGGAGCATTTTTGCCTGAGGGTCCCCTTGGCTTGCGTGGAGGCTGTGAGGACGCCCCCGGTGCATGTCTCTGTGTGGCTTGCAGATCGCCATGCCTCACCAGTGGCTGGAGGGGAACCTGCCCGTGAGCGCCAAGTGCACAGTGTGTGACAAGACCTGTGGCAGCGTGCTGCGTCTGCAGGACTGGCGCTGCCTCTGGTGCAAGGCCATGGTGAGCGAGCGCAGCCGCTGGGCAAATGCCAGATGGGCACAGGCCGGCCGGGTCCGAGAGCACAGCTCCTGCAGCGGCAGGGCTGGGGAGAGCTCTGGGGTGTGGGAGGGATGCCGGTGCCCCCTGTGACGAGCGGGTCCGTGTTCCAGGTGCACACGGCGTGTAAAGAATCCCTACTGACCAAGTGCCCGCTGGGCCTGTGCAAAGTGTCGGTCATCCCGCCCACCGCTCTCAACAGCATCGATTCTGATGGTGGGTACCACACGCTCTCCCGTCTCAGCCATTTCCTCGTGCTTCCTTCTCCAGGCCTTCTCCCCTCCCCCGCTCTGGAATTGGTTATGTCAGTGATTTTGAGATGCGGTCGGGAAGAGGTCAGGCCCAGCCTCTGTGGGGAGAGGAGAGGAGGTGATGAACAGTGTCCTGACAGCTGGGCTTCTGGGCACCTTGGACTCAAGGCCAGGACCTTACTTGAAGGTGGTGGGTCCATTGGCTGTTGAGTAGAAACCGAGTCTAAGATGCTTCTCCGTCTTTGACGTGGGCTGTCCGTCAACTAGGCTTGTCTAGTAGTTGATATTACACGCTCTTCCGCCTCTGCGCTTGCTTGTCCAGATGGTACATGATGATGCATATTAACAAGTGTTGGTGGGAACTTGGGAACCGGGGCACGTGTCTCAGGAAGTCACCTCTGCTAGATTGAGAGCAGTGTCTGACATTTAGAGTCCTGCAAAGGTGAGGTCAGACCAGATTAGGACTCACTTCCCTCTACATGGGGGATGGCGTTGTGGAAACGTGGATTAATGTCTTGCTGGTTTCCTGGGTGTGTACGTGTAAGTTGTAGGTCCCACGGGGGGTGTCTACTTGGTACACGGCTGAGGGCGCCGTGATGTCTTTCGTGGCTTTCAGATTTTCTTGTGTCCTTTTCCATCCTCACACCTAGGCTTCTGGAAGGCCACGTGTCCTCCGTCCTGCACGAGTCCATTGTTGGTCTTCGTCAATTCAAAGAGTGGGGACAGCCAGGGCGTGAAGTTCCTCAGAAGATTCAAGCAGCTGCTGAACCCTGCCCAGGTCTTCGACCTCATGAATGGAGGGCCACACCTCGGGTAGGAGGCTCACAACATATATCTTTCTTGGAGTTTAAAAGCCGTTTGAAGAAAATGCGTGCTTATTTAAAGATTCAAAGATACAGAAAATTTTAAATAGGAAATAAAAGTTACCCTTCCCAAATTCCACTGGCAGACGTGTCCACTCTGAATGTTTCATGGAGTTGTGTGTCCTTCCAACATTCCAGTGTGTGTTTCAGTCGTGTGCACACACAGACTTTGAAACCAGGTGGGGGCCTAGGTTACCT
This sequence comes from Delphinapterus leucas, assembly GCF_059928025.1. Classification (NCBI taxonomy): domain Eukaryota; kingdom Metazoa; phylum Chordata; class Mammalia; order Artiodactyla; family Monodontidae; genus Delphinapterus; species Delphinapterus leucas. The sequence goes on along the minus strand of NC_143136.1, from coordinate 6,998,938 downwards.
GCCCTTGTGCGGTGTGCTTTTTATGGGTGTCAACCGACAGCAGTGTGGATGTGTTCTGATGTCAGTAGTTACAGATCTGCCTCATTTTTTTGAATGGCTGCTTAGTATCGAGTAGGAAGCTTTTCTCCAGTGAGGCCAAAAGGGAGATTTTTCATTTTAGAGGGCACTTGAGTTTACTTAAGTTGCAGGTGCCGTGACATGCAGATGTGCAAGGCCCCGTGTATCTGGCAAAGTAAGAGACCTGACGTGTGCTTTCTAGTTTTATACGATCCAGAGGTTTGTGGAAAACGTTTGCTTTTGTAAATTCTGGCATTTGAACCAACTCCTTCCCCGTTTGGAAGCACCGGCTCCAGGTGGGAGCTCTGCGAGCCCTGTGGCGCGTGCGGGAGGTGGTGCAGGATGTTTGCAGCGGGCAGTGCCCGCGGAGCCTGCTCTCCGGGGCGGGGGGGGGGGGTGTGCACCTGGGAGGTTCCCTGGAGGGTGTTGGTTTTGGAGCTGGGTGCTCCTGTGACCTGAGCCTGGGTCTGGTTGGAGAGACCTGCTGTTGGAGAATGGTCACCGGCGGCAGCTCTCTAGCCTATTTCCTTGGTGACAGCACCCCCTTCCCTGGAGGGACCCTGGAGGTGCCCTGCGGGGATGCACCAGACAGGTGCAGGCCGCTGCTCCCCGAGGTGCCAGGGATGTTGGAGGAATGCCACGAAGGGGTGTTGGGCAGGGCGGGCTGCACAGTAGGACGGCGGAATGAGCACGTGTTCATTTGGAGAAGCATGCAAGCCCCACAGCTGGTAGTAGGCGTTAAGGACGAGACAGGACGATTCAGGTGCAGACCCGCAGAGGTGCGGTGCGCTTGGCTTAGACAGGTCCTGTTTCTGGGAAGCAGCCTTGCTCTCACACTGTTCCTAAGAAAACTCAGAGATACTGCTTTGTTTTCCTGATTCCTGGCCTTGACGTGTCCCCTCTTCTCCAGAGAGCGGGAGGCCTGAGGGAGGTCAGTGTTCTTAAAGGACACGTGTGGCTGCTTCTCTCCCAGCCTGAAGGTCAGGTGCAGCCTCGCCCCTCTGTTACATCCCGAGTTCCCTGTCACCTGGTCCTGTTTGTTGTCTGAGGCCTTCCCCCGGCTCGGACCATGCTGGATGCAAAGCCCGGCCAAGGGGGCGCCCTGCCTGCCGGGGACGGGTGCGGACGGACAGTCCAGGCCCAAGGCAGGCGATCTGTCTCGTTGGCAGTGTGGTGTGCAGGTTCTTTGGGAACCAAGAGAAGGGGCTTACGAGTCAGATGGGGGTCTCAGTTTCCCCGCCGAGGTAGCATTTGAGGAGAGTGCGTGGAAATGGGGAGGGAGGCAGGGAGCCCTCTAGGCAGAGGGTGGGCTGTGTGCAGAGGTGCGGACACATGGTGGCAGCTCCTTGCCAGGGAGGGCCGTGGGGGCCGCTGAGAGGTTTGAACCTCTCCTGGAAGCAAGCGGCCCCTTCCAAAGCCGGACACCTGACGACACTGGTTTTGGGAAGATGAGGCTGGTAGCACGAATTGGAGGCATCTTGAAGGAGACGGGAGGCAGGTAGGAGGCTCCTGGAGGGGTTGTGAGAGGGGACGACGGGGCTGCCCGGTAATTGGGTTGGTGGTGGCTCTGCCTTTCTCTGAGGAAGGAAACGTCGGTCAAGGAGGCGCCCGTGCGACACCGAGTGGCACGTTCTGGTAGACAAGGGCAGGTGTTGTCCTTCAGGAGAGCCGAGGGATCATCGTCAGGGTCATTCAGGGTCATCAGCGTCTGTGTCGTCCCTGAAGCCAAGACGCGGATAAGGCCACCCAGGAAGCGGCTGGGGAGTGAAGGGGGAGTGAACGGAAGGCTGCCGGGTGTTCTGGGAGGGACGCTGCGAGTGAGGGGCAGGGCCGCCAAGAGGAGCACAGGAAGGAGACAGAGCTGGAGTCACGAGGGGCACGGGGTGGGTCGTCACCTGGGTGGGCGGAGTGGCCCAGAGGACAGGGACAGCGTGGGCAGGATCCTGCAGCCCGGGGCTCCTGAAGACGCGTGCGGCCTTTGCTCTCAGGCGCCCGGCGGCCCCCCAGTGGGCGGAGCCTGAGCACAGCTAGGCTCCGGCCTCTGAGAGGCTTTTTCGCGGGACAGGCCGCAGGGTCGGCCTTGAGCACAGAGGGTGTCCCCCAGCCCCAGGCTGACTGGCCGTCGGCTACCTGTCCTTTAGATGGACCTCATTTCATTGACGTTCTGTTTTCTCTGCAGCCTACGCTTATTCCAGAAGTTTGATACGTTCCGGATTCTGGTTTGTGGTGGAGATGGCAGTGTTGGTTGGGTCCTCTCTGAAATCGACAGCCTCAACCTTCACAAACAGGTACCTGGGTGTGGAGGGGCCGGCCCCACGGGAGAGCGATGCCACCGTTACAGAGAGGCTGGGTCATCTCGGGGGGCGCTTCTCGTCCCCTTGGGGTGGTCTTGGAGGGAAGAGCAGGTAGCTTGATGGCGTCATGGGCCCAGGGACCTAACAAAAAGAACACTTCCATCCCTGCAGGTCCCGGGCACGGGCAGATCTGGGTGCGGCTCCCTATTGGGTAGTGATGTCGCCTACTGCTTGATGCCTCCTGCTGGCGAGCAGGGCTCAAAAGTATACTTGAGCTTCAGGTCAGAGTAGGGTTGTTTTTTAAGTGTTGATTTATTTTCTGCTCCAGCTCCCTCACACCCCCGCCCCCAATAATTAACCGCTGCCAACATTTCAGTAACTACCCTTCAGGCCTCTGTCTATCAAAATGTGTATATAGTACAGTGTGCAGTGCAGTTTTAATTTAAACGGACTCATGGTACCCTTACAGTATATTGTGTAGTGTCAGTTTTTAATCAACACATTGTGGGCGCTTCTCGATCCATCAGTTTAAATGGAGGCCTATGTGATGGTTTTCTACTGGGCAGGGCTGTGCCAGCCCTGGGTTTAGCTCATCTCCCCCCATGGATGGACACTCAGATTGCTTCATAATGACAGTGCTGGTGAAAACCATGTATACAATGTCCCAATTATGTTCTCTTTTGAAGAGCGCCCAAATGTAAATTTTGGTGATATTGCCAGACTGCTCTCCAGTTTGTATTCCTAATGCTCATAAAACTGTCTTTTCGCATATGCTGTCCACTGTACATCTTAAGGCTTTTGCCCAACTTAGTAGACAAAAACTGGTATGTTTCATTTTTATTTCTTTAATACTGGTGAAGTCAAGCATATCCTCAATTAACTATGAAGTTTTAAATGAATCATCTGTTCATGTTTTTTTTTAACCTAATATTCTATTGGGGTATTTACCTTTTTAAAAATTGATTTCTAAGGATTATTGTTATATTAGGGATGTGAACTCCTTGTTGCCCATATTTTTCCTCATTTGTCACTTGTCCTTCAACACGTTGGTGGTCTTTGTAGGCGGGGTGGACCTTTTGCTGTCAGCGTTTAGCTCCTGGAATGACGTTGGAGCGGGGACCCTTGGTGTGCAAGTAACTGCTCAGCTCTAGGGAGGCCAGTTGCTCGGGAAAGAGAGCACTGCCCCCTCGTGGTAAAGTTAGAGCAGTACACTTATGTCCAATTTTAGGTTTTGTTCACTTCCAGGATTGTTACCAAGTTCATTATCACAAGTCAGGAAGACAGGTTTTCATGCATTCAGCTGAGTTCAGGGAGCATCATTTCCTTTGGCTTCTCTGTGGCCCATGATCCTACCCGATATCCAAGCCGGAGATCTGACAGTAGTTCTTGAGCCTTCCCTCACCCTCCCTCCTCGTCCTGGTTAACAGGCTGCCCTGGAGTGTCCAGCACAGCAGTGTGTGCTGCTGAGCGCGTCTGGCTGGCCCCGGGCTCCATCTGTCCACTCCTCGAGGGGGCCTTCCCCTCGGGCCGTTCTGCTCACGCACCTCTTTGAGCCTCTCGGACCGCGCCGGTCCCCACCTCCCCGAGGACCTTCTTTGGGACAGCTCTGCTCCTGCACCCTTGCTGAGTGCTCCCCAGTGGCTCCTTGGCTTAGGAGAAGGTCCGGACTCAGAGTGAGGCCCCAGTTCAGCTCCTTCTTCCTCCTCTGCTTCTCTGACTGCTCTCTCCTCACTGCCCTTCCAGTCTGAGCTCTGACTTGGCAGGGGGTCACCTCTCCCGGAACGCCACTGTCCCTTCACCGTGCTGCCTGCTCCTTTCCTTTAAGGCTCCCGGAAGCCGGCGCCGGGTCGCCTCCCCCCGGTGCTGGGGCTTCCTTGTCCTCCTCACCTGCTCTGTCCAGCTTGCTGTCCCTGGCAGGGTGGAGGGCCTCCCTCAGTGGCTGCGGCAGGTGACCACGGGCTCTGCCGTGCTCAGGGGGGACCAGGGACCCTCCCCCACCCTGTGTGTCAGGCTCGGAGGTCGAAGGCTCTTGGGCAACTGGTGTCTGGGGAACTTCCTAAGCACTGAACTGACGAGGTGGGGTTTCCACAGGGGGCTCTGGGTGGGAATTCCAGGTGGAGGGTGGGGCCTGAGCAGTGCAGGGGGTCTCTGGGGAGTGACGGGCGGAGGGGTACAGGCCGAGTGCCAGGGTGTGCTCCAGTTTGATGGCCAGACTGGAAGTCCTGGCGCCTGTCTTGATAGGACTTAAAGCCGTGGAAGGTGCTGTGAGGGGAAGGAAGGTATTAGTTAGTGTGGTGCTGTAGAGGGTGGAGAAGCAGGCGGAGGGGAGTCGTACAGACTGATTCTTCGGGGGTTCAGATACTCAGCAGTCAGCACTGTGGCCACAGCTGTGCGTGTGGGAATGTAGATCGGGGAGGTTGTGGAGGACTGATTGTCGGATGTGGCAGCAGATGAGGAGCAGGCCTGTGCGTGGGAGAGGAATTTTCTGTCGGATTGGAGAGACATCTGTGCTGCCTAGTGGCTCTGCCTGGAATGCGAGCACCACACCGTGTGAGATCAGACCTCACACCTTGTAGGTGAAAAGGAGGGTGTTTGACGCCATGTCTTCCCCCCGTGTCTCAGTGTCAGCTGGGAGTGCTGCCGCTCGGCACAGGGAATGACCTGGCTCGCGTGTTAGGCTGGGGCTCGGCCTGTGACGATGACACCCAGCTCCCGCAGATCTTGGAGAAGCTGGAAAGAGCCAGCACCAAGATGCTGGACAGGTGAGTGGACCACACGAGTCCCCTTGACTAGGTGTTCTCAACCCAGGGTCTCTGGAAACCATAGGCCCTCTGCAGTTACTTGTAAAAATTCGGCCTGAGCAGGAATCCTTGTTTCTGGTGGGCTTTACCTGGCGATCAGATTATGAAAGAGCTGACGAGCAGAACAGGTTGGCACTGTGCCCTCGAGCGGTCAGGTCTCACCAGCCAGGCCCGATCCTCTGGGCCGTTAGAGAAGGTGGCCCTGTCCGCTTTGGCCTTTGCAGCCTCGTCTGATACCTGTCAGCAGAGTCTTGCAATAAGGAAGGCTTATTGCACAGCTGAGCAATCCCGTGTTCCCAGAAGAATCTCAGTTTTGGACAGCTCTCCTCTGTGTGTTTAGAGATAACTTGGGTGCTCTTCTCAAGCAAGCTGCTCTTAGTGCTGAGCTCATTAGTGCTGAGCTCACGTATGAAAGCCCCTGACCACAGCCTGCGGGACCTGGTGTTGCTGAAACGCCCGTATTCTCTCTTAGGCTCCTGCGCTGCAATAAGCAGGTGTGGTCTTGAACCCTCTCCAGCTGCCTCTACCGTTTCTTCTCTATTGAAGGGAGGCCTACGTGCCTTTGGAGGCTGTGAAATGCTCAGCCCCCACGGGAGAGCTGGCTGCTGGCTGAGTGATTTTAGCTCTGAAGAGGGGAAGCCCATTTTCCCAGAAGCAGCATTATGGGATGGCTTTCACCTTTAGTGGAGCTGCCATGTCCAACGGGTTGTGACGTTTGTTCTCAGCTAAGTGAGGAGCCAGGTTAGGGACACGGGAGTCAAGATAAAGGCTTAAAAATGAAGTTAGGGCTGTCATAAGATCAAGCCCCCAGGCCATGAGTCGGGGAGGTGGGAGAGGCACGGGGCCTGCCTGGGGGTTCGAGCCGACCTGCTGAGAGCTCCTTTGTGTGTGCAGGTGGAGCGTCATGGCCTACGAGACCAAACTCCCCCGGCCAGCCTCCTCTTCCACTGTCACCGAAGACTTGAGTGAGGGCTCCGAGGTATTTCCAGTTGCCCTGCCGCGTGCTCACACTGTCCTCACCACTTTGGGGCCCTGCCTCCACCCTTAGACATCCTCCCCTAGGTTAGACCCGCGCAGGCGCAGGGCCAGCCGAGGTGGAGCTGCGGCCCATGGCCTCTGCCCCACAGGATTGGTGGTTGTCTGGGGGCCTCCTGGGGTGTCACCGGATTTGGGGTCCTCTGTGATGATGGCCCCCTCGGACTTGCCGCCCCTGCTGCCGGTGCCCCCGCCCAGCCCAGGCTCCCGCTCTGGGCCCGCCTCCTCCACGTCCTACCCTTGCCATCGGTCTGTGCTAGTTCAGTGTTCAGCTCTTCTTTTCACTTTACGCTGGTTTTTGTCATCAGTGGTTTGCTCAGGGCCCAGACGGGCGCAGCGCTGGGCGCCCAGCCGTGCTCACCCCACTGGGCGAGCTGGCTGCTGGCTGACCAGGAGAGAGGGCTCTGCCAGGGCCCGTCTGCCCCTCAGGAGGGTCAAGGGCAGCAGTTGGCAAACTACAGCCCCCCAGGCTACACCTGCCTGGGCTGCTGTGACCTGGCCTGTGAGCAGAGAATGGTTTGCACGTTTTAAGAGAGGGAGCGTACGTACGTATACAAAGCCTAAATATTTACTCTCTGGCCAGTAGTAAAGTTGGCCAACCCTGGGCCAAGGTCTAAAGAGAGGGCTCGTCCCACAGGGTGAGCGACCCCAGTTCCGCAGGCAGGGGTGAGCGGTGAAGGGGGTGATTTGTATCGAGAGGTGGAGAGGGGCCCGGGCCGAGTTCCAGCCAGGCAGAGAAATGCGACTGGAGCCTCAGCTGAGGACCCTGCCTGCTGCCTGTACTGCTGAGGAGGACGCGGGATTCAGGACTCCAGTCCAGCACAGGCTGGCGGTGTTGAATCTCCGACGAAAGCAGCACGAGCCATTCACGAGGTTTTATCACCGTGTTCTTTTCTCTTAAGATCCCTTCATCCACAGCTCCGTGGAGCTTTTGAAATCTGTCAGATTAGCGTGAAGTGAGCTGGGGCTGGCCGGCAAGGGGCGGGGGTTAGTGTCAAGCTCACCGGGCTGCATCGTGGGGCTGACAGCCGCCCGCCCTGGTTGGGGCAATGGCAGGTGCAGCAGATCCTCTTCTATGAAGACTCGGTCGCGGCCCACCTCTCTAAGATCCTGACCTCCGACCAGCACTCGGTGGTGATCTCATCAGCCAGGTGAGTGCCCGGCGGCCTCAGGGGAGGCAGGGTCCCAGCCAGGACTGTCTCTCTAGAAGCCTTTCCCACGCTCCCCCACAGAGTGCTCTGCGAGACTGTGAAGGACTTCGTGGCTCGGGTGGGGAAGGCCTACGAGAAGACCACCGAGAGCTCAGAGGAGTCGGAGGTCATGGCCAAGAAGGTGCGTCCTGGGCACCTGGGGTGGGTGTCAGGGCGGGGCAGCAGCCCCTCCACTCCCTCCTCTGTTCCCCGCCCAGTGCTCTGTCCTGAAAGAGAAGCTGGATTCTCTCCTCAAGACCCTGGATGACGAGTCCCAGGCCTCGTCCTCTCTGCCTACGCCGCCCCCCACCATCGCCGAGGAGGCGGAAGACGGGGAGGGGGCGGGCGGCAGCTGTGGCTCCAGTTCCACCGGGGACCGCGCCATGGGGTCGGCCTGCCCAGCCCGGCCGCAGATATTCCGTCCTCGGGAGCAGCTCATGCTGAGAGCCAACAGCCTGAAGAAGGCGATTCGCCAGATCATAGAGCACACAGAGAAAGGTAGCCGGGCTCTGGATGCCGCGGGGCTTTCTTCAGGCCAGCCCCGGGCGCTCCCAGTTTCCCCCTGAACGTGGCGCGAGACACAGAGGGACCCACCGTGTAGGCCAGAGCCGCTCTGGACCGCCTGACGCAGGCCAGCGCCTCCTTCCTCAGGGCCTGTGCCCGATGGAAAGACACTGAGCGGACGGCAGAGCCGAGAGGGCGCCCCCAGCTGGTGGAAAGGTGCCTTGCGCGGGCACACGCGGGGAGCGTGTTGGGGGACCCACTCCCTGGAAGTGTCCTCACCTGTGGCAGCTCTGCCAGACCTCGGGTGCAGCCGGGCCTTGTCCGCTTAGAGGTGGGACTGTCTCCGGGGGCGGGGGGTCCGATGAGAGCCTCCGTGCTGAGACCTGAGGTGTTCTGAGGACACCCGCGGAGGACGGCCCCATGCCCAGGAGGGAGGTGGGCCCGGGCCAGAGGTGGGGGATGAGGCTGTAGGACGATGTGAGGGACAGAGAGGGTCGGAGGTCGGGCGCGCCGGGGCGGTGCTCAGAGACGGGGGGACACCTGACCGCCGGAGCGTGGGCGGCTGCCCTCCACCCCCCATTCTGCCAGCGCGTGGGCGGGCGGGCAGCCCCGCTGCGAGTCTCTTTCTGCCTCAGGTCTGACTTCTGATGCCAGAACCCCCGCCTGGCCGCCCACCCCCACCAGCCCCCAGCTCAGGGTCCCACCCCCGTGCGTCCTGTTGAGCATCCGCGGGTGTCCCGCAGGGGAGGCTCCTTCCCCCGGGTCTAACTCGGTGTGTGCCTGCGGTGCTGGGCGATGCTGGTGATTGTAGGGGACGGGGCAGGGGGAGTCCACCAGCTGTGAAAGCGCAAGTGGGGCCCGGGGCCAGCGGGCGCTCAGTCCCCAGGGGCCCTGCCTCTGCCTGGGGCGCCCCCCAGCCCCGCCGCTGCCTGTCGGGGGGGTCTCCGGGGTGCCGCTCAGCACCCCTTATGCAAACCGGGACGTAAGGGGTTGGGGGCTGAGTGCTGTCCACTCCAGAACAGGCGGGGCTCAGCAGCACGCTGAGGGTGGGGACCCCCAAACCCAGGGTGGAGAGGGGCTCCAGGGGTCCCCCCGCTCTGGAGGTGCTTGTGGATGAGCTGCTTCTAGAGGCTTCCTTGTGACCTCCAAACCGGCCGCAGGGCTGTAGCTGTCCGGCTGTGTGTGTGGGGGGAGGGGGGGTTGGCTTGTAACAGTTGTGTGTTTGTACAGCCCCTTTTCTCACTGGTAGCATTTTTGCCCACTACCATCCTTTCTTTCTTCCCCCCCTTAATTTTGCTTCTGCCTTTTTTGTTGGCAAACACGACTTCAGCCTTTCATTCCTGACATGTGAAATTTCAGTTTCTCTGGGGTTTGTCAGAGGGCGTGGGGACGGCGCCTGAACTCAGGTTAAAGGGAGAAAAAACTTCCAATAAAAAGATGTAAAACTACCCTCTACCTCTGGCCGGGCCCAGCCTGTCGCACCCTGACCGTGGTGGGGCAGCCTGTGACGATTTATTTCAGTTTTTGCAGGACATTCAGGTATTGAAAGGGAGGGGGGGGAAAAAAAGACCAAAAAAAGAAAAAAAAAAGGTGTGATTTTGAAATTGAAAAGGACACTGAAAGTTTACATTTCATAACATTATGTGCAGATTGTATTTAAAGCAGAAATATTTAAGACAATTGTAACCCTATAAAGCTGATGAAATATTAAAACAAGACAAAATACTTTTAACAGAAAGAAAAATAAAGGCGGGGGGGGTGCGTCTGCGCTGTGGTGTCTGAGGCAGGCGCCGGCTGCAGTGGTCGAGGGGCCCGGGGCCTGGACAGGTCATCGGCCCTGGTGTCCAGGATGCCACTGCTGACTGTCCTTAGTCGGCCTGGGGGAGAGAGGAACCCCTGCATAGGGTTAGAGACTCGCCCAGTCTATCGCTCCCTTTTCCTAGACTCTGTTTGCTAAGCTTTGAAGAGAACACTGTAAGACCACAGTGACCTGTGAACTTCATTACCTCCACCCTCACCCAGACCCTGAGATCCTCCCCAGCAAGTTCTCTTTTCCTCTCTCTCGGAGCCTTCAGAAACCATCTCATACCTTCCGCTCTCATCAGACCCTTTTCTCTCTGAGCTTCTTACAGTGAGAACCGTGAGGTCGTGACCTGCCCCTGCGCGCTGGCGGGTGCACTGTTCCCTCCGGGCTGCGCGTGCTCTCGCTCGTTACTCCCCTCCCCTCTGTCTGTCCCAGCCCTCGGCCCTCCTCCCCAGCCAGCTGGCACGAGTGTCCCGGTGCCCTGTGAGCCGGGGCCGGGGAGAAGGTGGGACGGGTCGGAGCTTCGGGTCTAAGCCTTCAGCTGAGGAGACGTTTGAAGGGAGATGAGTGAGATGAGGAGGGGGTCCGCGTCCAGTGGGAGCCCCGCCAGCCTGGCGATGCCTGTGGGGTAACGTCCGTGCGCTCAGCCGCAAATACCCTTGCCTTGCACAGCTGTGGACGAGCAGAACGCCCAGACCCAAGAGCACGAGGGGTTCATCTTAGGTCTCTCCGAGTCGGAGGAGAAGAAGGACCTGAAGTCTGACGACAGAGCGTGCCACGGCGAGGGCCACGGCGCTGCCAAGGGCAGGAGCCTCCGCAGAGGTACAGCGGCCCTCGTGACCCGCGGCACCGCCATCAGGCCTTTTTGTCTGCGCTGCTCAGAAGCTTGCCTTGGGAAGCTTACGGGTGCTTTCTCACGGTTTCTGTGGCCACTTGGAAGTGTAAAAAGTCTCAAACAGGCAACCTATCTCACATACCACCTCCTTTCGCCTGGTGCAGGCCTGGCGGGACTCTGGGCAGGGGGCGACCTTGCTGCTGGGGCGGCGCTTCCCTCTGAACCTCCCTGCGCGCCCGGGGTCCTCACCCAGGGCTTGGGGCCTCCTGGCTGCAGCTGGCCACATGCCACGTTTGCTCCAGGTGGTAAGGGACCGCCCAGCTGTATGGGCCACCACCTGGGGACCCTTAGCCCTCCTGGAACAGCCCCAACTCTGTGCGGCCCCCTCGCTCGTGGCCTTTACGAGCCACCGGGAGATCCTGCCCCAGAGTTTTCCTCCACCACGTTCCTGTGCAGAACTCCCCTCTGCCCGTGCACAGACCCCGCGGCCCGACTGCGGTTGCAGGCTGCCCCTCCCCCTCCCTGGCCTCGTCAGGTCACCTCACATCACCGCGGCCCCAGCCCCTCAGGGGCCTGTGTCTCTTTGGCGGGTGCCCGAGCCCGCTCGCCTCTGCATCCCCTTTCTCGTTTCCCCTCCTTGCTCGCTGCCTCGCTCCTCGTCTTGCACACTTGGCCGTGGCTGGCGGCGCTTGTGCCCACTCCTCGCTTCCCTTGGCCCCCCTCCGCCTGCTCCTTTCTCTGATGAACGCTGCCAGTAGCTCAGTCGCGTTCTGTTTTCTGTTCTGTTCTCATAGTGTCCAAATCCCCCTGTGAAAAGCTGATAAGCAAAGGAAGCTTGTCCCTGGGCGGTTCTGCCTCTCTTCCTTCGCAGTCAGGAAACCGGGACAGCCTGCCAGCACTGAACACGAAGATCCTGTTCCCGAGTGAGTGCGGCACTGCACTGTGTGTCTGGGGGAGGGGCGCAGGCAGGGCGCTAAGCTTTCCAGCTCAGCGCCCAGCTGTTGCTCTGCCTGGCAGTAGTCTGAGGGGTTAACGAGACCAGGCCCCTGTCTTCCAGGAGTTCATAGGTCCATGGGAAAGATAGGCAGAATTTCAGAGTTATGTCACGGTATGAAAAGTGCTCTTGTTTATTACAAAGAGCAGACGGCATTCAAATCGTTGCCCTGGGGTCCCAGGAAGATGTCACTGAGGAGGTGATACTCGAGCTGGGTGCTGATGGGTA